>NC_057803.1:69597971-69897971 GCF_018294505.1 Triticum aestivum | reverse complement strand
GTCCTCGTTTCCCCTTTGGTGCAAAGGGGGCAAGCACAGGCCAAGGCATCGGGCAAAGGTTACCATTCTGGTGCAACGAGACCAAGACCAACAGAGCGGCATGACGGAGGTCACTGTGGAGCCCAAGACGGCGTCATCACTAGTACTTTTGGCAACCGAAGACCACCTTTGGTGAGGATAACTTGTACTAGATGTTCCCCTTTAAAATGGCCAATTGTTGGCGCCCTTCCCGCTCATTTTTTGGGGAGAGGCCCAGGGCCTCTATAAATAGAGCTAGCCACCACAGAGTAGGGAGACAGCGAGAGATCTGGTAGAACCCCAGCAGAGAGAGAGATGCGATTGCTCGCCCAAGCAGTTCATCGCACCAGCTCAAGAACACCTCTTGCGAGGCTGTTCTTTCCTTGCACTGTTCCTCATCAGCCCCTGAGGCAATCCACCACACCACACACTAGAGTAGGGTATTACACCACAACGGTGGCCCGAACCAGTATAAACCTTGTGTCCCTTGTGTTGTTTGTTGTTTCCAGCTTAGATCACGTGAGGGGATTGGACGTAGATCGGTAGGGGAGAGATCTCCGTGCGCACCCTAGTGTTCGAACCTCAAGGGTCTGCCGGAACCCGAAATCCGACATTTGGCGCGCCAGGTAGGGGTGCACCGGAATCCTTCTCCCTCCGCATCACGTTCCGTCGCCTCACCATTCAGATGTCAGGCGACCCGGCTGCCAACGCCGACCGCTGGGCAGTGTGGCCCGCCCACGCCGTGGCACCAGCCCAGGGCGACCTCAACCTTGCGCCTCAGGCAGCCCGCGCTCCGCAGGGTGCTGCGAGGCGCGGGCGACGCGGCCAGACGCCACCTGCCCTCACACCATGGTAGGTGCGGGCCACAACAAGGGCCTCAGACCATGCTGTGGCCATGGCACCGTACACCCGACGGCAGCAAGCAAACTCTAGGGCCGCGCTCACGGTGGCCCGAGAGCTGCTACGGTGCTGACTGCTGGAGGGCGGCCGCGACGCATTGTTAGAGCGAGTAGCCGAGCTCCTGGACGCCGCCACCTCAGGAACACCTCCTTTCTGCGTCTAGCTGCCACCCCAGACCCAAGGCGGGCCGCATGATGGCATCGTGCGCACGCGCCAACTTCCAGCAGACTCCAGGGCCTGTCCAGCGCCAACACCTCCGCCGGCACCGGGCGACAAGTCACGCCAGCCCCCTCTCAGGCCAGCGAGGGGGTGCACGCCGCGGCCTTCGGCCTCGGCGGACCGCCGCGCCATCACCCCCAAGACGGCGCTCCAAGCCAGACTACATGGCATACAGGGTGCTGCGGCGAGACGCACGAGGCGGTGGCCCCAGAAGGCTATGTGCCCCGCATGGTGGATCAGGGGTGCGCGCTGGAAGAAGATTATGGCTCATTCCTCGAGCCAGGCTGGGGCGAGGAGACGCTAGAAGCTGAGCTCTTTCGGGAACCCCAGGAGAGCCTCGACAACCGCACCGGCGGCGGCAACTATCGGGTACCACTCATCCCTCGGGAGCAAGCTTATGCTAACCATGGGTCGTAGGAGATACAGGTCTCCGCAGCAGGTGGCTGCCCCAATTCTGCAGCCTCATACCCTTCAGGAGGAGGGCGCAGGGGGCTGCAGGAGAGGGGCCGAGATTCGGGTTCGTCCCCGCGACGGTCGGAGCAAGGCGTTCTCAGGAGGTAGGCCCGCTGCCGGGGAGGTGCCCCAGGGCCTGCCCCCGGCAGGGGACCCGTGGTCGTCGGGGGAACCGCTGGCGACCGCTCTACCTCATTGGCGTCATCCTGGTTTTCGGTCGCCCTCGATGGCGGCAGAGTGTGGCACAAGGCGGGGCCCTCGTCTGGCGATATGAAGCAAGGCCGGTACCTATGAAGAAGACCCAGTGCCTGTGAAGCTCGCTACCCCATGACACTCTCACGTAATAGTGAGTGGGGCTGTACACGCCCCGGAGTCTCCGGAGAGCCGCCCTAGGGCCTCGGGGGCTCCCGCCCACGTCCAGTGGCAGCACTTAGCTCCGCGTTGGTGACAAGACATCGAAGACTAGACTAGGTGCCGGACGCGGCCTTTTGCTTTTGCCTTTTCTTGTTGACAAAGTTCTTCGATTTGGATTTAAGTTGGATTTGAGCTCGATGCTTGCGTGTGTTTGGGGGAAGGGGTGTTTAGTCTCGTCCGAGCAATCTCTTGCGTTCTGGTTTTGGCTTTGCGTCCAAAGTTAACATCGGCCGCCCCCCCCCTCGCGAGCCGGGCTGGGCCAGGCACGTTCACAACCAGGACCGTGTTACCGCACCCTTTCCGGAGGTTTTCATCACGGGATCCACAAGTTAATCAGAAGACACCCGAGGTGCAGTGGCCCCCGCAGGCCCGCTCGGGACTCGTCGGGGTCGGAAGGTACACAAGTCAGCTGACCCAACACCGGGCCAGCGGCTAAGTTCACACGCAACATTATGCTTACCAGGGTACTAATTGCAAACCTTTACATGAGGGGCTTCCCCTCCCAAAATTCTCTTACATCCTTCAGGGCCAAGCCCGAACCTTCTTCGTGCAGGTTAAACAGCAGTGACATGCGGTCAGTCGGGCATATCACTCACCGTGTCTTCTTGGGCATCCTCGGAGGCATCACTGGCGTCATTGACATTGCCGCCGCCGCCAGCATCTCCATCAGCGCCAGGCTCGTCCACAATGTCACCTTCATTGGCGCCCACGACCACGCCGTCGTCATCAGACGCAAAGGCCCTGACGAGGGTATCCACGTTGTCCTCCACCCACCGCGCCAGGTTGCCCCGGACGGCAATGGGCACGGGTGCGATGGCAGCGCCGAAGTCGAAGTGGGGGTCCCTGTCCTGCAGATGGCTGAAGACGCGGGAGAAGGCACGCCCGAGCAAGGCTCGGCTCCTCTCTTCGACAAGCCAATGGGACCTCTTGGATCGGTTCTCCAGAAGCGTCACCACATCGGTGAAAAATTGGAGGTTGCTGGCGTAGTTGACCTCGTGCGGCTCCTTAGCGGCAGCCTCGCAGATATAGCCCAAAGCTGTGTTGGCCCTCTCTCGGAGCGTTTGAAGAATGGGGGCATGCACATGCTCCAGGACCCGCCGCCGACGAATCTCGTTCTTATTCTGCTGCGCGACGGCCTCGGCGTCATCAACCCTCTGTTGGAGAAGAAGCTGCTCGGCCCGGGAAGAGGACAACTCCACCTGCGCCGCGCTAAGGGCGGCTACGGAGGAGTCCGCACGCCGCGTCACTTCGGTCAGTTTGGCCCTGAGGGCTGCGGTCCTGCCCTCAGCCTTGACCTTGATCAGCCCCAACCTCGTCTCCTATTCTCGCTCGAAGGCCGAGCGAGCTTCCGCCACGTGACGACCGACTTCTTCCTGGGCCCGGGCTTCGCGCGCGGCAACGTCATCCTCCGCCCGAGCCACCAGGCGCTCCCTCGTCTCCAACCGCTCAAGATCAAGGTTGCGCTCGGCGGCCTCCAGCGTCAGCGCCTCCTCGCACTTCAAAAGCTCCATACGATCCACAGGGGCCCCCTCCATCGACTCAAGGGCCGCCTGGCGCAGTTCAACTTGCTGCTTCAGGGAGTTGCTCCAGGCCAGGAGCTCCCATACGCGCTCCTCCGCATCCTTGTGCCATCGGTCTGCTTCCCGAGCTTCCTCGACGGCCTGGGAGCAGGCCTCCCGCGAAGCTTCCAGCGACGCTTCAGCCTTCACATTTTCGAGATCACATTGGTGATGCGTGAGGGCGATGGCTACCTTTAGTTTGCGCCTCTCCTCAGCAAGGCGCAAACCTTCGGCCCCGAGGCGCGCATCCTCGTCAGCAAGCTCTGCCCCGATCCGGCTCACCGCATCCGCTGCCCTTTGGAGGAACTCTTCGCGAAGTACGCGTCGCTCCCGAGCACGCCTGAGCACGTCTTCTGCATCACCCTCTTCCACCGGAGCACGCGGAGGGCCCCGGGGCGGCTGGCCCCCTCCCGACGCGGATCTGGGGGCTGGCGCCCTAGTTATCGCCAGATGGACCTCTCTGGGAATCCGGCCTGGCGTCGGTCTACCCACGGAAGAAGAGCCAAAGACAGACCTCAGCCATTCACCATCTATGATCAGAAGAGGAACGCGGGGCAAGCCAGATGTGCCCCAAGAGGACTCATGAGGAAAGGACAGCAGGCGCACAGGCTTGAGGTGCCCTATGGAACGAACCACTCCACCAACTGGTCCGGCAGCAGGGGTGCCGCTCGAGCTCGGCGAGCCCAAGGCCAGCGGAGAAGGCGAAGCTTGGGGGGGTGGCTCCCGGGCTGGCTCGGCAGGTTTCGCAGGGCAGGGCCTGAAAGGGCCACAATCAGTCGCAGGGATATCAAAGTAAACAAGCAAGGAAAGAAGAAGACTTACTCGTCCATGACAAAGTACTTCCTACGCTTCAACAAGAGGCAAGGGCGGTCGTTGCCACCCAAGGCCTCCTTCCTCTTGCGGAGGGCCTCGAAGTCTATGTGGAACCGACGTAAGCGCCCGGCGCAGGGGTCGGCCCCTGGTGCGGAAGAAGCGTCAAGATGATCAGCGCTGGAGGAGTCAGCCTGGGGGGCACCGTCAGGCGCCGCCTCGCGAGGGATGGCTGGGGGCTCGGGAGCCCCGGCCTCAGGAACCATAGGCCGCGACTCCGCACCTGCCGTCGCTCTAGGGAAGGCCTCGGGAGGCGCCGTTCAAGACTTCTCGCGGCGTCGGCACCTCGACATCGGTCGCCTCAACTCCTGCCGGTTCTCGTCTCCCCCCTGTCGCCCGAGGAAGGACTGCTGTGGGCGGCAGGGGAAGCAACCACGATGGCTGGGTTCTCGCGGGGCCCCATGAAGCCAGCAGGGCGCAGTCCCCACTCGTCGAAGCTGGGCATCTGCCTCACAAAATCGGCCCTGGCGGAGCAAAGATACAAGAGGACACCATTACTCCGAAGGCTGCCTGGGGAAGGATCGCCGGTCAAGACCCTGAGCATCGTCCGCAGCGCTTCAGGCGCCAAGTCCTCCTCCTGAAGCCGCATGCGGTCTCTGGGCCCCGCAAAGTCCCACATCCGGTGAGAGTGGCGCTGGAGAGGAGCAATGCGACATTGGATGAACTCCTTCACCACCTTGTGCGCTGTCATGTTGAGCGCCCTCAAACTCTGGAAGCGGCGCCAGACGAAGGCGAGCCGGGGGCTCGCGAGCACCTCATGATCCCAACCCGCATGGGGAACAGCAGGCGAGGTCGGGTGCGAGAGCAGAGGATTGGGCACTCCGACGTCCACGTACATCCACCGCTCTCTGAACCTGGCCTCAGGAGAAGGAAGGCTGAAGTCGATCCCTGAAGCGGCTGTCTCTGGTACGGTGAAGAAGCTCACGCACCCTGAGCATTGAGTGGGGTCGCTTAGGCGCAAGGAAAAGAAGTGGCACAGCAGGGCAACGGAAGGAGGAATGCCTATCATCGCCTCGCAAACAAAAGCAAAGACAACCAGAAGGGTAATGGACTCCGGCCCGAGGTGCATCATACGGATCTGATAATGGGAGAGCACCGCATTGAAGAAGGCGGAAAAGGGGGGAACCAGACCCGCCCATAGGGCATCGGCGAAGAATCGGACCTCCTTGACGATCCTATCAAGGGAGGCATGGGACGCAGGCCAGACCGTGGTCCTACCGCACTCGTTGAAGATAGTGGCAAGGGCGGGGCAGACCTTGTTCAGAGCTTCTGGATTGAGTATGATCGACCGGGCAACGACGGGGGTCGCCGTCCGAGGTGTGCGGGGCGAAGGCGCGGGCTTCTTTCCACTTCCTTTCTTCGTCGGCACCATGGCGGTGAAGAGGAGGAAGAACTCGAGCCGGATTGGCGGCGGAGGCTGGAGCTCGAAGAGGAAGGAAAGGTAGGAGGCGAACGAGCAGCGGAAAGGGGGAACAGCTGTGTGCAACTGCGGGTCCGCTTAGCCAGGCGCACAACAAGGCGTCGTGGGGAAGCGCAAACGCCCACGTCCAATCAATCGCCACGCGGCGCCCAAGGCCGCAGGCTTTTGGGGCCCATGGCGCTTCGCACTCGCCCCTTTGCTTCCCTGCTAGGCCAAGCCCGGGCGTGCCTTGGGCCCGGGGGCTACTATCGGCGTTCTGGGAACGGGGGTCCCCAGACTTCCCTGCCTGCGGCCTGCGGCGTGGCTCAAGTGGGGCCCAGCACGGCCCATCTTCATCAGCACAAGCTCAAGACCCTCGCGAGGGGCCAAGCCTCGCGGGGCGGATGACAGGAAGCTTCCTCAGAAGCAGCCTCATCAGGCAGGCTCGCGAGGAGGCGGAGAGATCAAGGCAGGGGTACCTCGCGAGGAGCCTGTGACGCAAGCCATGACAATCGAGACCAGGTGGGCGCCAGCCTGCGCAGTGTCCTTGTTTCCCCTTTGGTGCAAAGGGGGCAAGCACAGGCCAAGGCACCGGGCAAAGGTTACCATTCCGGTGCAACGAGACCAAGACAAGCAGAGTGGCAGGACGGAGGTCACCGTGGAGCCGAAGACGGCGCCATCACCAGTACTTTTGGCAGCCGAAGACCACCTTTGGTCAGGATAACTTGTACTAGATGTTCCCCTTCAAAATGGCCAATTATTGGCGCCCTTCCTGCTCATTTTTTGGGGAGAGGCCCAGGGCCTCTATAAATAGAGCTAGCCACCACAGAGTAGGGAGACAGCGAGAGATCTGGTAGAACCCTAGCAGAGAGAGAGAGAGGCGATTGAACTCGCCCAAGCAGTACATCGCACCAGCTCAAGAACACCTCTCGCGAGGCTGTTCTTTCCTTGCACTGTTCCTCATCAGCCCCTGAGGCAATCCACCATACAACACACTAGAGTAGGGTATTACACCACAACGGTGGCCCGAACCAGTATAAACCTTGTGTCCCTTGTGTTGTTCGTTGTTTCCAGCTTAGTTCACGCGAGGGGATTGGATGTAGATCGGTAGGGGAGAGATCTCCACGCGCACCCCAGTGTTCGAACCTCAAGGGTCTGCCGGAACCTGAAATCCGACACACATATATAATGTCTTGCAACAACATGGCAATGCATAATTCACATATATGGTAATTAGACACTGAACAAGTGGCATTCACACAAAGCATGTCTAAACTAATCAAATGAGATAGCAATGCGAGACACCATACGCACGATATGAGCAACATAACCCTGCCAAATTAGATCATACACCTCGGGGGGGGGGGAATAGGACTGGTCATCTATCTCTGAATCCTCCTCTGAGGAGCTATCCATAACCAGCGAGATATGCGCTTCGTCAGATAGCATAGTCTGCTCTTAAGACCTTGTTTTCACTCCAGAATTTGCCATCACCGTGTCAAATGGCTGCTGCACATGAAGAGCAGTTGAATGTACTAACATTGTTGACAAATGTAATATGTAACAAAAAAAAGGATGGCCTGATATAATTTACATATAAGATGACTGGCTAAGCAGGATGACATTGCAAAATTCACATATATGATGCCTGGCTAAACAAGATGGCGTTGCATAATTCACATAAACGATGAATAAACTAAACAGGTGGCATTCGCACAAAGGATGTCTAAACTAAGCAGATGACATATTTGATGTATAAAGTAAGCAATGCAAGACACCATATGCATGATATAACCAACATCAGCATGCCAAGTTAGAGCGAAGACCTCAGGGGGTAAATAGGAGTTGTCTTCTCCTTCTGAATCCCCCTCAGAACAGATATCTTCCTCTCGATTACAATCCGAAATGCGTGGAGGGGGGCTGCCTTTGCGCCTACCATGGAGCGACGTTTGCATGAAATTTTATTGCCACGCAAGGCTCATCTCTTTTGCTCTACATGTTCAGTTCCATTGTTTACAATAACTGTCATGCATAGGAATAAAATATAGTGAGATTATGTAAGGAGTGCATGCAGAAATCCAGAGTGATGGTAGCAACCTGTGGATAGACCCAAAACCAATAATAGCAGGCAGATAATGGCTTTAGTTAAAAAATACAGATAATGGCTTCTTTACTATTTGTTTCCCACCCAACATGAAACTCATAGTAGACACCGGAGATTAACCAGATAGTAGATATATACTATTGATAGCAACCCCGATATGTACCCCACAACCATTTAAAAAATCAAGTTTGACCATTAGTTTGGAGCTGACTCAGAGTCTAATTCATGAACAGGACGATAAAGTAGCATGTAATATTAAGCGATGCATAACGTAAGCAGACACGAAAGAGTGCGACCTCTCTTGCGGACCCGTGTAGTCCTCGAGGTCATCTGCTCAGTTGATGATAGTAATGCAGTTTTCATGGCTGCCAGCGGCGGGGAAGAAGATCTGAGGCGGCGAAAGATAGTCTGGAGGCCGGATCCCTGCTGTGCTGGACCCTTTTGTCGTTGGAGCAGCTGAGCTGGGGTGGACGACGGCGCAGCAAGAGCAGGACAAACCACGCAAGGTTTTCTTTGACAACTATCTGTAAGAGAAGTAATTCTGTAAGGGCTTGTTTGAATTGGAGGATTCCAACAATGCAGGGATAGGAAATAGACAGGAATAGGATAGGAATGCACGTGCAAAACAGAGAATTTAAAAACACAGGATTTCTGCCAATCTGGGTGTTTGATTCACAACAATTGGAAGATCACAGGATGCAAAGAAGCATGGTGAGATTAAGTCAAACCACAAGAAAATGTATGGTTATAATGCTATTATGCTACTATCTCTTAGTCTTGTGCTTCATGAATAGGAATTTGAAAAGGAGGACAAGTGAAAATTAAAATTCCTACGTTTTTTCTTTCAAGGAGACACTAAAGGAACAAATCCGTGTGCTCAGTGGATAATATATATAACATGTAGAGTAAAAAAGAGATGCAACAAGTGTACAACCTCTTTGGCGAAGCCATGTCGATCTCAGCGTGATTGGGTTGGCCGGTGAGGATGCTCCGGCTGAATTTGCTGTCGGAGGAGGGGAAGAAGATCTTAGGCGTCTGGAGATGGAGCCCGAGGTACTGCTCCGCTGTGATGGAGGGTTTCGCCGTTGGAGCAGCTCCAGTGAGTTGTACAACACTGAGGCTGAAGCAGGACAAGAGAGACAACAAACAACGTTAACCTGAGTGGAATTCTAATAGCATCTCCAATACATGACGTAAAATACATAACCACAAAGTGCTAGATGTAAAATACATCAGCCGCTCATCTCTGAACTTAACTGTCGAAACTGAATTTAACTGTCGAAACTGAATTTTGCTGTCGAAACTGAATTTTGCCGTCGAAACTGAACGCACTAGCAAGGTGAGGCTACACGTCGGTCGACTGACTTTTTCATCTCTGGTCAGGCGATTTTGCAGCCGTTGGATATGAAATCAAGGGCCTGCGGTTCATCTTCAACCTCCACCCCCCTGAGCCGCCAGCCACCACCGGCCAAACACCACGGGGTCCTGTTCAACCACCCCTCCACGGGCACCCCTCCACCGTCTACTGTTCATCCAGCCCTCCACCACACCACGGGGTCATGTTCATCCAGAGGCAACGTCACCACTCACTGTTCATCCAACCCCCCCGCAACACTCACTGTTCATCCTAGAGGCAGCATTGATCGACTTCAGTTAACAGCAGTAGGGAAGGAATCGCTCGATCAGGTTCAGTTAACATCCACCAATCGATCGCTCGGGTTCAGTAACGCGTAGCCTGCAGTGCAATCGCTCATGTTCAGTTAGAGCCCAATGCCTCGCTCGGGTTCAGTTAGAGTCAACGCCTCGCACACACGCGCATACGTGTACGAGAGAAACGCGCATCGCTCGACCCCTGACCTCCCACCGTAACCGGGAACTCCCCGAAATTTTCCTCCCCCTCGCTTCTACCATGGTTTTTTCTATCATGGACGGCCCAAAGAATGTCATGCAGCTGCGTCTCCGGCCCGCCCAGGACAAAAAAGCCCATTTTCTGTCATGATTTTTTGTCATAGAAGTAGGAGCCCACCACATCTATGATGATACTGGGTTTTGTCACAATTATCGTTATAGAAGTGTCATATGTATGACAGAATTTTTTTTCATTCAGCCCAAAATGTCACGGATGTGTCTTTTTTTTGTAGTGACTCCCCCTATGTCCATGCCTACATCTAAACTAGACATCAAGATGAGTGTGGTGGGGTGTGCAAGGGTTCAAGTCACATTGCCCAAATCAATGATATTTAGCTCATGCCTTAACTCACGAAATCTTGCTTCATCCAAGGGATTCGTGAAGATATCTGCAAGGTTATCATGAGTGTTGACATAGTTGAGCTCGATCTCCCCTCGCCTAATGTGACCCCGGATGAAGTGATACCAAATCTCAATATGCTTCGTCTTGAAGTGTTGGACCGGGTTGAGAGGAATCTTGATGGCACTTTCATTGTCACACCAAAGAGGCACTTTGTCACAAATCACACCGTAATCCTTTAAAGTTTGCCTCATCCAAAGAAGTTGTGCACAAAAACTACCGACGGCCACATACTCCTCTTCGGTGGACGAGAGAGACACAAAACTTTGTTTCTTGTAAGACCAACTCACCAAAGAGCAACCAAGAAATTGGCACCCTCCGGAAGTGGACTTCCTATCCACTTTGTCTCCCGCCCAATCGGAGTCCAAATATCCTACAAGCTTGAAGTTTTCTCCTCTTGGGTACCATAAGTCAAAGTTTGGGGTATGAGCCAAATATCAAAAGATTCGCTTGACCGCCACAAAGTGGCTTTCCTTAGGTGCGGCTTGAAACCATGCACAAATTCCCACACTCAACATGGTATCCGGTCTAGATGCACAAAGGTAAAGCAAGGAGCCAATCATGGAGCGATATACCTTTTGATCCACCGCTTTACCATTGGGATCAATGTCAAGTTGGCACTTGGTGGGCATTGGAGTGGAAGCCGGCTTGACATCACTTAACTTGAATCTCTTTATCATGTCTTGAGTGTATTTGGCTTGGTTGATGAAGGTTCCTTCTCTTCTTTATTTGACTTCGAATCTAAGGAAGAACTTCAACTCTCCCATCGAAGACATCTTGAACTTAGAGGTCATGAGAGCGGCAAAATTCCTCATTGAAAGCTTTGTTAGGGGAACCAAAGATAATATCATCAACATATAGTTGGCACACAAACAACTCCCCTTTGACCTTCTTAGTAAAAAGAGTGGGGTCGATCATCCCAACTTCAAATCCACGATCTTGTAGCAACTCGGTAAGGTGGTCATACCACGCACGTGGGGCTTTTTTAAGGCCATAGAGTGCCTTATCGAGTTGATACACATGATCGAGAAAGTAGGGATCCTCGAACCCGGGGGGTTGCTTGACATATACCAGCTCATTAATAGGACCATTAAGAAAAGCACTTTTCACATCCATTTGTTGCAACTTAAAGTTGTGATTAGAAGCATAAGCAATCAACAAACGAATGGATTCAAGGCGAGCAATGGGAGCAAAGGTTTCACCGTAGTCGATACCCTCGACTTGGGAGTAGCCTTGTGCCACCAATCTTGCCTTGTTGCGAACGATGCTCCCATGAGCATCTTGCTTGTTCTTGAATATCCACTTGGTTCCAATGACATTGTGGTTCCCCGTTGGCCTTGGAACCAATCTCCACACCTTGTTGTACTTGAAGTTGTTGAGTTCTTCATGCATGGCATTTAGCCAATCCGGGTCTTCGAGCGCCTCATATACCTTTTGGGGTTCAACACAAGAGACAAACGTGTGATGTTCACAATAGTTTGCCAATTGTCTACGAGTGCTTACCTCCTTTTGAATGCTTCCAAGCACATTCTTCATGAGATGACCCTTGGTGGAGATCTTGGATAAAACCTTGGCGGCACGATGCTCCAATTCCTCCTCGGGGGTGAGTCAAGGTGCGGTCACTTGATCATCTTGAGCGTCGTCTTGAGCTTGTTCTTGATCTTGAGGTAGCTCTTGATCTTGAACTTGCTCGGAGGAGAGAACTTGACCTTGGGCATCACTTGGTGATTCAACACCGTCTTGAGATTGATCTTGCCCTTGGTCTTTTTCATAAGGTTGAGGGCCTTCACTTTGTTCTTCGGAAGCGTGTGGGCCTTGGGTTGGTGATGGCTCCACTTGAGTGGAGCATTGTCCTTGTCCTTCGGCCACAAGGGGTTCCTCAATGGGTAGGATAAAACCAACTCCCATTCTTCTTATGGCTTGAGGAGGAATTTCATCACCTACATCACAAGTGCCACTTTGCTCCACTTGGGAGCTGTTATTCTCATCAAACTCCACGTTACACGTCTCCTCAATAAGTCCCGTGGACTTATTGAGGACGCGGTAAGCATGACAGTTTGTAGCATAACCAACAAATATGCCCTCATAAGCTCTAGCCTCAAATTTAGACAACCGGACACCTTTCTTGAGAATGAAGCACTTACACCCGAACACCCGAAAGTACTTGAGGTTGGGCTTGTTACCGGTGAGTATCTCATATGGAGTCTTGTTCAAACCCTTGTGGAGGTAGAGCCGATTGGAAGCATGACAAGTGGTGTTGATGGCTTCGGCCCAAAAGTTGTATCGAGACTTGAACTCCGCCATCATGGTCCTTGCCGCATCCATCAACGTCTGGTTTTTCCTTTCCGCTACACCATTTTATTAAGGGGTGTATGGTGTGGAATATTGATGCTTGATCCCCTCATCACTAAGAAACTCATCCAAGGTGTAATTCTTGAACTCGGTGCCGTTTTCACTTCTTATATTCAAGATCTTTACATTGTGTTGACGTTGAGCTTCATTTGCAAAGTCAATGATGGTTTGTTGGGTCTCGCTCTTCCTGTTGAAGAAATATACCCAAGTGTATCTTGAATAATCATCCACAATCACCAAGTAATACTTTCTACCTCCAAGACTATCAAAGGATGGAGGCCCAAAGAGATCCATATGAAGGATCTCCAAAGGACTCTTCGAGTAGATGATAGTCGTGGGAGGGTGAGCCTTCTCATGTAGCTTTCCTTCGATGCAAGCACTGCAAGCACGATCTTTAGCAAAACTAACATTTGTTAGTCCACGGACATGGTCCCCCTTGAGAAGACTTTGCAAAGATCTCATATTGACATGGGCTAGACGGTGATGCCAAAGCCATCCCATGTCAACTTTAGCCATTAGGCATGTCGCGGTCTTAGTGGGTCGCTCCAAAAAGTTAATCACATAGAGATCGTTCTCGACATGCCCAACAAAGGCTACTTTAAGAGTCTTGCTCCACAAGAGGTCCACGTTATCAATATCAAAGAAAGTGGCAAAGCCCATGAGTGCAAGTTGATGAACGGAAAGTAAATTGTATGCAAGGGACTCAACAAGCATGACCTTCTCCATCATGAGATCATGAGAAATGACAACCTTGTCAAGCCCCAATACCTTGGAGGACGAGGCATCACCCCACTCGACATTGGTGGGCATAGATGGAATCTTGTGAACATCCACCACCAAGTCCTTGCTTCCGTTCATATGATTACTGGCTCCAGTATCGAGCAACCATGATCCCCCAGCGGAAGCAAACACCTACAAGAGATCAATGCTTGGTTTTAGGTACCCATTTAGTAATGGGTCCTTTGATGTTAGTAACGAGGGTCTTAGGAACCCAAATAGACCATTCAATGTACTCATAAGGAGAGCCAACAAATTTGGCATAAACATGTCCATCACTAGCACAGCGCAACACATAAGAAGGGTTAAAGTCGCCGGCTTGGTTGGGAAGGGAAGTGTTGCCCTTCTTGGCATCACCACCCTTACCGCTGTTCTTCTTCTTCTACTTAGTAGCACCCTATACCTCCTTCACAAAGGTTTGCTTGAGAGGGGGAGGTCGTTTGGCCTTGTCATTCTTCTTGTTGTTCTTGGACTCGGGTGCGTACCCAATCCCTTCCTTGGCCACAACTCCCTTTTGATTGCTCAAAAGGTCGATGAGGTTTTTCTCGCCTTGTATGCAAGACACAAGGCCTTTCTCAAGTCGCTCCTTCAACTTAGCATTCTCCTCAACAAGATGCACATGCTCACAACATGGGTTGGTAGCATTTGCATTATCAATTAACACCATATGAGGAAATGTGGCTTTCTCCTTGGTTAGCTTTACTTGAAGTTGATCATGAGACTCTTTGAGGATAGTATGAGTACCCTTCAAGACCTTGTGAGCCTTGTCAAGTAGGTCAAACTCCTCTTGGAGTCTAGCAAGATCAACCCAAGACTGTCCTTCTCGGAGTTTAGCACACGAGAAACAACAATGGCATGATCAAGATCTTTCTTTAACTTAGCGTGATCATCGTTGTGTGACTCCTCAAGAGCCAAACGAAGACCACACTCTTTCTCAAGAGCATCGGAGAGATCCGAAATCTCATCGGCATATTCACGACTATGCCCCTCCATCTTATAGATGGTATCTTCGTGAGCTTCGATCATGTCATTGGCTTCACCAAGTTGTTCCAAGAGAGCAATGAAGTGCTTCTTGGATTTACCCTTGAGTTTGCCCATAAAGGACTCAAACTCATTCTCCTCCACATTAGGTCCACCATGTTCATCGATGCAATCTGTCAGAGAAGGATTATTAATGATGGTAGTTTTGATGTTGGGGGTTACCTTGTTGGTGGCTTTAGCCATGAGGCACTTGGCGATGATGCTCTCATTGGGTGAGTCGAAGAGTGACACTCGTGGAGTTGTTGTAATGGCAACGGAGGCCATGGCAACCAACTCATCCTCATCATCATCATTGTACTCTTCTTGTACCACCAACGCTTTGGGAGGAGTCTTCTTGGTGAAGTTGCTCTTGTTTGGGGAAGACTTGGCTTTGTCCTTTTGGATGAGCTTGCCACCATTGTCTTCCCTCGTCTCATACGGGCACTCGGCAACAAAATGGCTCACATTGCTACAATTATAGCAAGTCCTCACACGTTGCTTGCCCTTTGTGCCACTTGAGTTGTTCTTGTTGAAGTTGGGCCTTGAGTTTTTCTTGCTCCAAAATTGCCTTGAAGCAAGAGTCATGTGTTCATGATAGGCATACTTTGTATCTTCGGGGCTGCCCTCCTCTTCTTCTTCTTCGTCCTCTTCTTCCACACTAACCTTGGCTTTTAATGCAAGGTTGGGCTTCTTTGCTCTTTGAGAACGTAGCACCGCATTGTCGCCCGTCTTGTCCAAGATGCTCATGGCCACAAACTCATCCGACACTTCACTTGAGGACAAAGTGTGGAAGTCCGGCCTTTGATGAATGGCGGAGGACATGGCCTTGTGGTAAGGCATCATTGCCTTGAGGAATTTGCGCTTGATCCAATTGTCATCCGTGTCCTTGCTCCCATGATCTCAGAGTGAGACCGCGAGTTTGGTTACTCTCCGATAAAGCTCATGAGGTTCTTCATCTTCTTTCATTGCAAACTCATCGGCTTCATCTTGCACTACTTCATAGTTGGAGCGTTGAATGCTTGCGCTTCCTTGATAGAGGGAGACATCACAAAGCCATGCATCTTTGGCCAAGGCAAAGGGCCGAAGATGAGGGAGATCTTCGGGTGGAATTGCATCTTGGATGATGAAGAGAGCATTCTCATTGAATTGATTATCCGCGGCTTCTCTAGGGGTGAAGTTGCTTGGATCATGTGGATAGAAACCTTCTTCAATGATTCTCCAAAGATTAGTATTCACATTATTTAAATGACGCTTAAAGCGATAAACCCAAGAATCAAAGTCCTCATTTTTCACAATCTTAGGGGGAGGACCGGCATGATTCAAATGAGTAGAGGGAATCAGTCCACCATAAACAAGTGGAGGTTCCACATGGGCAAAGATGCCAGTGCCATTCTTACCACTAGAAGAAGGGGCTTTTTCACTAGTAGCATCCCCCTTGTCAGAGTTAGCATCCGCCACCTTGTTAGTGGGATCACCCACTTTCAACGGTGCGGTGGACAGTTTAAGCCCTTCAATGAATTTAGTAAACATGCTTTCAACCTCGGTCGTCATGGAGGTTTTCAATGTCTTCAAGGCCATATTGAATTCCTCACGCGAGACCGAGGTTCCCCCATCTGCCATAGACGAGACCGGATTCGCACTGGAGTGCTCCTCCACACCCTCTACGACGTCAACCATACTCTTCGGCCGACAAAGTCCTTAAAAAGAGACGAGGCTCTGATACCAATTGAAAGGATCGATATAGTTGACTAGAGGGGTGGTGTGAATAGGCAACTAACAAGTTTTATCTTTTCTTTACCAAATTAAACTTTGCATCAAAGTAGGTTATCTAGATGGGCAACTAAGTGAGCAACGTATATGATACAACAACAACGAGCACACAAGCA
Source organism: Triticum aestivum (assembly GCF_018294505.1). Classification (NCBI taxonomy): domain Eukaryota; kingdom Viridiplantae; phylum Streptophyta; class Magnoliopsida; order Poales; family Poaceae; genus Triticum; species Triticum aestivum. Next base: position 69,881,692 of record NC_057803.1, on the reverse strand, counting down.
AGCAAGGGAAGTAACACAAATAAGCTTGCACAAGTAAAGGTACGAGATAATTAAGAGTGGAGCCGGTGAAGACGAGGATGTGTTACCGAAGTTCCTTCCTTTGAGGGGAAGTACGTCTCCGTTGGAGCGGTGTGGAGGCACAATGCTCCCCAAGAAGCCACTAGGGCCACCGTATTCTCCTCACGTCCTCACACAATGCGAGATGCCGTGATTCCACTATTGGTGCCCTTGGAGGCGGCGACCGGATCTTTACAAACAAGGTTGGGGCAATCTCCACAACTTAATCGGAGGCTCCCAACAACACCATGAAGCTTCACCACAATGGACTATGGCTCCATGGTGACCTCAACCGTCTAGGGTGCTCAAACACCCAAGATAAACAAGATCCGCTAGGTATTAGTGGGAGAATCAAATTTCTCTTGGTGGAAGTGTAGATCGGGGCCTCCTCAACCAATCCCGAGCAAATCAACAAGTTTGACTAGCTAGGGAGAGAGATCGGGCAAAAATGGAGCTTGGAACATTAATAGAGCTTTGGGGGAAGAGGTAAGTCTTCTTGGAGAAGAAGACCCCTTTATATAGTGGGGGGGCACATCCAACCATTATGCAGCCCGCAGCCCGCATCTGGGCAGTACTACCGCTGTGGCAAGCGGGCATAGGTCAACCAGGGCTGAGAAAGAAGAAGTACGCGCACACGAATGTTACTACCGCCCTGCGGGCGGTACTACCGCTAGTGAGCGGTATTGCTGCTCCCTACAGCCGCTGGAAAAACAGAGGAGGGCAACAAGCTGTGCGGCAGTTGGAGCGAACGTAGGAGCGGTACTACCGCTTAAACAAGCGGTACTACCGCGCCCTACTGCCGTCCCTACTACCGCCCCCCTGCGTGGTCTTTTATGAAAACCCGACACGAAAAAGTCGAGACCACAGCAGGGGCGATAGTACCAGCGGTACTACTGCCGGTCGGCAGTACTACCGCCCTGGCCGCGGTACTACCGCGTAGCACAAGGCACCCCTTGTTTTGCACAACACAGAAACGCCAATAGGTAGGAAGACAACAAGGGTGCAAGGAAAATGTGTACGTGATGATTCCACCCATACTCTTCCGAAACGGATCTCCTCTTGATAGTACGGTTATCCCTACGACTCAATTCCACCGAAAAGAAACAAAGGAAAATAATTCGTCTAAAGTGAGGTCCTCAAGGGGAACAATCGCAAAGTGCCCTTATAATAGATCACCTGAAACACTTAGTGCACACGATTAGTCCGCAAACATATTGTCATCAATCACCAAAACTACTTGAGGGATAAATATGCCCTTACATAAACCGAACCATAGCATTATAAGGCATCAAGTCCTCTTTATTCACATACGCAAACAACCTACTTACTCGGGTCTGTGTTTCTATCACTCACGCCACCCACCATAAGCAAATCATGAACATATTGCAAACCCTATAGTGGGGATCCCTCACTCTTTCACGACACGGAGAGCACCATAGGACAACACCAATAATAAAACAAGCAACTCAAACCAATCACGATCATCAATTAACCCATAGGACAAAACGGATCTACTCAAACATCATAGGATAGCCATACATCATTGGGAATTGTAACATCCCAAATTTTCAATTTGGAATTTTATACATTAGATCATCACTGCATATCATATTTTATTGCTTTTGGCCTGATCCAGAAATTCAACGCCATTCAAGGACCCACGGAGAGAGTCGGGGATTTCGTTATTTTCATATTTGAGTTTTCTCAAATTTTGAAAATAGGATCATTTGATTTTATTTATTTTATCTTCAATTATTTCTATTATAAAAATATGAGAGAGGGAATAAAATGACTTTCCCAAAATAAAGTAATATTGAGGATTTAATAAAAAAATCAAATAAGATTTTATTTCGGAGTTTTTGGCTAGTTTTATTTGAATTTAGGAAAAAATGCACGTTTTTCAAAACTGCATTTTAGGGCCAAGAAAATGTTCATCTCGTTCTAAATATTTTATTTAGGCGGTGAAAATTTATTTTGGCATTTTTAGAATTTTATTTTATTTTCTAGAATTTTTCTTAGTTTCGGCGGAATTGTTTTTTTTAAGTACCGCGCGCCCGACTGGGCCGAAGGCCCAGCCGAGCCAGGCCAGGCCCGCGCCGCCGCCGCCTTCCCCGCGGGAGTCCGACCCGCCGCCGCCGCCGAGTCCGGCCGGGGCACACCTCCCGAGGCCGACCCCGACCCGGCGCCCCCTTCCCTAAGCCGGACGCCGCCCCCTCCTCATAAATACCGCCCGCTGCTGCCGCCTCACCCCGCCACCCCGACCCGCCCCGCCTCCCGCAGCAGCGGCCGCCGCCACCGTGTGCCGCGCCTGCCGCCGCCGACGCCACCCCACCCCGCCGGAACCCCGAGTCCCGCCGGTTTCCGACGAGGTAGCCGCCGCCCGCCACCGGTTTTCTGAAGAAAACCGATTCGTTTTTTTTTGAAAACCCTAGTTTTTTTATTTATTTAGATCGGTTTTTTGTTGTTTTTATTCGGTTCACTTATTTAGCGAGCGTTCGCCCGTTCGTTCGTTTTAACGGACGAGTTCACCGTTTAGTTTCAGTTAACGAATGTTCGTTCGTTAATCTGTTCGTCAGTTTTTCTTTTTCTCGGATTTTCCGTGATTATTTCTGATCGCGATTTCTGATCTGATTTTCGTTTTAGTATAGCTTTTCGCTCGTTTATCGGAATCACGCGATTCAAGCGCCTAGAGTTTCGTCTCAAAACCCTCTTTCTGTTTAACCAACTCAAACAAGTTTTTGCTTCTGTAAAATTTGACTTAAGTCCAGATTAGTAAATGAAGCTTGTTTCTTTCGCCGTTTGACTTTCGTTGTTTCGTTCGATTTGTTTCTTTTTGCAAACCGGAGTTCTTAAGTTGAACTTTCTGGTTAGATCTCTTATTTGAGTTTTACCTGTGCATTAGATGAGTGCTTATTTGTATGCTTGTTTTTTTGCGATACAGTACCCAGAGTGCGCCGCTTGCTACTTCGAATCTCTAGGTTTGGCGGATCATCAGCAAGGCAAGTAACACTTTTATCATACTCTTCACTACCCAGTTTTATTGCATTAGATCAACCTCAAACAATTGCATGAATAGGATCTGATTAATATGTGGGTTTTGGGAAGTAGATGAGGTAGTACCTATCACCTGTTTATTATCAAACCTTTGGGAGTTACTTCTACGTTTGCTTATGCCATGCTATTCTAGTAGACGTGGATTGGGTGAGTGTATCCATGACAGATGTGAGATTGTTATTTAATGGTTTACTTAAGGTGGCAACTTTAACACACATCTGGGTGGATTGAGGCACCTGGGTATTCCAGCGATTGCCTACTTTTCTTTATGGACCGCCACCCAGGCTCAAAGGGATCATCAGATTATTCATGCTAGAAACTTCCGTGTGCAGCCACAAGCTACTATGGGCTCTAGCATAGTTGATTAAGTCGTGCGAACTCTTACAGTGGTAGACTAGCAGATGTAGGGGAAAGTAGGTGTAACGCTCTACCCGATCGTAAGGTGCTAGCGCTTCTGAAAGACTATGTCTCGGTCATCCGTTTCTCAAACACCTTGTAGTGCGAGAATCCCAACGGAGGAGATCGAGTCTTGTGGGGAAAAGTGCGCAAACCTCTGCAGAGTGTATAAACTAATCATGATTAGCCGTGTCCCTGGTTATGGATGTTTAACTGGGATTGAGAGGGTGTCTACACTCTCAATGTTTAACAACCACCATGATAGTTAAATAAAATTTATTCCTTTGCAGTAGGGAAAAATTGGCTTTACGCAAAACTATAACCATAGAGCTTTCCACCAGCCATATATGCATGTAGTATAGTGTATTTCTGTTCATCACTCTCTATGTGTTACATTGCCAGCATATTCCATGTGCTGACCCGTTTTCGGGCTGCAACGTTCATGTTGCAGATTTTTCAGACGACGAGTAAGGTGCCTTAGGTCGTGGTTCTATACTCAGTGATGCCGTTGGAGTTGATGGACTCACTTATCTTCCAAGCCTTCCGCTGTTATCATTATTAGATGGCCTTAAGCCATATTATTTGCAATAAGTTCTCTTTGGAGACATTCAATGTAATAAGTGTGTGATTGCTACTCTGTTATAAATCCTTCAAGTATTGTGCATGTCAGCATTACTGATCCAGGGATGACACTAAAGCATAGAGATCAGACTGTTTGAGGTCTGGTCGCTACAAGATGGTATCAGAGCACACGCTGACTGTAGGACACGACCACTAAGATAAAGCCCTAGATCACTACTCTCTTCTTATTTCTGACTCCTCATATTTTCTACTCTTTTAGGATGGCGGATGCAAGGAACAAGTTCACGCAACCGGATGAAGATACACCCTTTGGACGCCACTTGAAGGAAGTCACTAAGTACCTGAACATCGGAGTACCAAGCTTCACCGGGACCTACAACGCCACTTTACCCGAGGAGGAGCGCTGGATGGTCCAAGTTCAAGTTCCAGGAAGGACATTCGCGCCAGTCACTGAGCCTATAGAGTTTTCCTTTGATGCACCAACTTGGAGTCTAGGAAAGAGCATGGCAACCCACATCACCATGGGACGTATTGGAGAAGTTTACCACAATGATCTCAAGGATACCATCTACCAGATTTGTGGGCGCCGAGATGAGCAATGTGAGATGATCAGCACCAGGAAGGATAGATCAATTGCAGCTTTCATCCAGGAGTTAACCCAGCACATTCGACGCCAGGAGAACCAGATGTGCGCAGGCATGATAGATCTGAAGAAGGCGATGACAAGAATCACGAAACTGGAGGAAGAACTCAAGGCTACACGTGAAGATTATGAGGAGGAAATCGAAGTATTAGTGGAGAAGAATGACGACCTGACTAAGAAGATCGGAATATTCATGGGAGATCCCGCACCAGTAGAAGAAGACGAAGAACCCAAGGAGATTCACCCGGAGGACTACATCATCATCGACGACACCGACTCTGACCTGAGCGATGATGACTTTGAAGGTGTAGCTGGAGCAGATATTATGGAGTCTGCAACCGAGGAATATTTTTAGTAGACCACCACATTAGTAGTAGTATTCCACCATGTAAATAGAGTAGTCCGATGCACTTTTGTGATAGTTAGACCGATTGTATGCCTTGCTTGATTGATTGAGTGAAATGTTTGTGTTTGTCTCATGTGCATATGGGTAGTGCTTTCTCATTAGACCTCATTCTATTCTAATCTCTCCCTTCTAAACCCATCAGATGCCTCCAAGACGTGACCCCGGATTTGCATTCCCACCGGAGCTCACTCAATTGATCCAGCAGCAGAATACCCTGATGTAGTTATTAGTCCAGAATCAGAATCAGGGGAACAACAACAACAACAATCCACCACCACCACCACCTGTTGATCACTTAACCCATTTCCTTAGACTGAATCCGCCGGTGTTTTCCAGTAGCACCGAGCCTATAGTAGCAGATGATTGGCTCCGCAAGATTGGAAGGGAGTTAACCACTGCAGGATGTACTGATGCTGAGAAGGTGCGTTTTTCCGCACATCAGTTGGATGGACCAGCATCATCGTGGTGGGAGAATTATACTATCACCTACCCTATAGCCACGGTGACATGGGACCAATTTCAGCAGGCTTTCCGTACTGACCATGTTTCAGCAGGAGCTATGGCCATGAAGAAGCGTGAGTTGCACAACTTGCACCAAGGAGGACGGACAGTTGGCCAATACGTGGATGACTTCAGTAAGTTAGCACGGTATGCCTCGAATGACGTTGCTACGGATGCAGCTAAGCAAGAGAAGTTTCTGGAAGGACTTAATGATGAGCTGAGCATGCAGTTGATGGTAACAACTTTCAACAACTACTAGGAGTTGGTAGATCGTGCTCTTATGATTGAAGGGAAGTAGCGACAGATTGAGAACCGCAAGAGGAAGTATGGACAAGGGAAGTACAATTCAGGAGCTCAGCAGAAGACACGTTTTACCCCGAAAGCGGGAGGACATATTTAGCATACCCATGGAGGAGGGAATTCGCATAATCATAATGGCCCCAAGAACGGTAATGGGAATGGGGGAAGCAACGGTCAGAACCGTACCAACCCATCAACCCCAGCCAAGAGAGACCTGAGCCAAGTCACTTGTTATAAGTGTCAGAAGACTGGACATTATGCCAATGAATGTCCTGAAGCCCAGAATGGAAATGGCAATGGAAGCTCTGGGAAGAAGCCGAACCCTTTCAACAGGGGACAGATGAACCACGTTAACGTGGAGGAGGTTGAAGCCCAGCCAGATGCAGTAATAGGTAAGTTTTTGGTTAAGTCATTTACTGCAATCGTTCTTTTTGATACTGGTGCATCGCATTCATACATATCAAGGGGATTTGTGGATAAGTATAAACTGCCCATCAAGGTTCTTAGAACACCCATGTTAGTAAACTCACCAGGAGCAGAGTATATGGCCAGTCGAGGATGTTTTCAAGTGCCATTGAGTATAGGTAGGCATGTGTTCCCCTCGGATTTAATCATTTTGGAATCGCAAGGTCTAGATGTAATTCTGGGTATGGATTGGCTATTGATGTATGGAGGAAACATCGATTGCGCCAGTAAGTCGATTTTGCTTACCACCCTGGAAGGGAGAAGGATCAAGTATGTATCAAGACATGAGCCGAAGAGGACACAAGTAAATACCTTATCAGGAGTTGTGCAGGAGGAAGTACCAGTGGTGAATGATTTCCCTGATGTATTTCCAGAGGAGTTGCCAGGCATGCCACCGGATAGAGACATTGAGTTTTTGATTGAGCTTTTGCCAGGCACAGGGCCGATAGCTAAGAGACCGTACCGGATGCCTGCACAAGATTTGGAGGAAATTAAGAAGCAGATTAAGGAGTTAATGGATAAAGGCTATATTCGCCCAAGTTCTTCACCTTGGGGATCACTAGTACTTCTAGTGGAGAAGAAGGATGGAACATTGAGGATGGTTGTTGATTATCGAGGATTGAATGAAGTAACAATTAAGAACAAGTACCCACTGCCGATGATCAATGATCTGTTTGACCAATTGCAAGGGGCTAAGGTATTTTCCAAGATCGATTTGCGATCAGGATACCATCAGTTGAAGATTAGAGAGCAGGATATACCTAAGACGGCTTTTACCACTAGGTACGGGCTGTGTGAGTATACCATTATGTCATTTGGTCTGACTAACGCACCTGCCTATTTCATGAACATGATGAACAAGGTATTTATGGAGTTTCTGGATAAGTTCGTCGTGGTGTTCATTTACGATATTTTGGTCTACTCGAAGAATGAAGAAGAACATAAGGAGCATTTGCGTTTGGTACTGGAGAAGCTCAGAGAACATCAGTTGTACGCCAAGTTCAGCAAATGTGAGTTTTGGTTGAAGGAAGTTGGATTCCTCGGACATGTTATATCCGGAGAAGGAATAGCAGTGGATCCCACCAAGGTTGACACTGTGACAAATTGGGAAGCCCCAACAACAGTTGGAGAGATCCGGAGTTTTCTTGGACTCGTAGGATACTACCGGAGATTCAATGAAAATTTCTCGAAGATTGCAAAACGTATGACGGAGTTGTTGAAGAAGGATACCAAGTTCAAATGGACTGAAGAATGTGAGGCCAGTTTCCAGGAGTTGAAGAAACGTTTGGTTACATCGCCAGTGTTGATTCTACTAGATCAGCGCAAGGATTATGAGGTATATTGCGACACTTCACGTCGAGGACTTGGAGCAGTGCTTATGCAGGAGGGAAGAGTTGTTTCTGTTGGGGAACATAGTAATTTCAAAATTTTCCTATGCACACGCAAGATCATGGTGATGCATAGCAACAAGAGGGGAGAGTGTGATCTACGTACCCTCGTAGACCGACAGCGGAAGCGTTATGATAACGCGGTTGATGTAGTCGTACGTCTTCACGGCCCGATCGATCAAGCACCGAAACTACGGCACCTCTGAGTTCTAGCACACGTTCAGCTCGATGACGATCCCCGGAGACTGATCTAGCAAAATATCGGGGAAGAGTTCCGTCAGCACGACGGCGTGGTGATGATCTTGATGTTCTATTGTTGCAGGGCTTCGCCTAAGCACCGCTACAATATTATCGAGGATTATGGTGGAGGGGGCACCGCACACGGCTAAGAGAATGATCACGAAGATCAACTTGTGTGTCTAGGGGTGTCCCCTTCCCCCGTATATAAAGGAGCCAAGGGGGGGGGTGCGGCCGGCCCTAGGAGGAGGCGCGCAGGAGGAGTCCTACTCCTACCGGGAGTAGGACTCCCCCCTTTCCCTAGTTGGATTAGGACTTGGGGAAGAAGGAAGAGAGGGAAGAAAGGAAAGGGGGGCACCGCCCCCTCCTTGTCCAATTCGGACTTGGGGGGGAGGGGCGCGCGGCAGCCCCTAGGCCTCCTCTCCTCTTCCTCCACTAGGCCCATTAAGGCCCATTTGGTTACCGGGGGGTTCCGGTAACCTCCCGGTATTCCAGTAAAATACCGATTTCACCCGGAACACTTCCGATGTCCAAACATAGGCTTCCAATATATCAATCTTTATGTCTCGACCATTTAGAGACTCCTCGTCATGTCCGTGATCATATCTGAGACTCCAAACAAACTTCGGTACATCAAAATATATAAACTCATAATGAAACTGTCATCGTAACATTAAGCGTGCGGACCCTACGGGTTCGAGAACAATGTAGACATGACCGAGACATGTCTCCGGTCAATAACCAATAGCGGAACCTGGATGCTCATATTGGCTCCCACATATTCTACGAAGATCTTTTATTGGTTAGACCGCATAACAACATACTTTGTTCCCTTTGTCATCGGTATGTTACTTGCCCGAGATTCGATCGTCGGTATCTCAATACCTAGTTTAATCTCGTTATGGGCAAGTCTCTTTACTCGTTTCATAATACATCATCTCACAACTAACTCATAGTTGCAATGCTTGCAAGGCCTATGTGATGTGCATTACCGAGAGGGCCCAGAGATACCTCTCCGACAATCGGAGTGACAAATCCTAATCTCGAAATACGCCAACCCAACATGTACCTTTGGAGACACCTGTAGAGCTCCTTTATAATCACCCAGTTACGTTGTGACGTTTGGTAGCACACAAAGTGTTCCCCGGCAAACGGGAGTTGCATAATCTCATAGTCATAGGAACATGTATAAGTCATGAAGAAAGCAATAGCAACATACTAAACGATCGGGTGCTAAGCTAATGGAATGGGTCATGTCAATCACATCATTCTCCTAATAATGTGATCCCGTTAATCAAATGACAACACATGTCTATGGTTAGGAAACATAACCATCTTTGATTAATGAGTTAGTCAAGTAGAGGCATACTAGTGACATTTAGTTTGTCTATGTATTCACACAAGTATTATGTTTCCGGATAATACAATTCTAGCATGAACAATAAACATTTATCATGATATAAGGAAATAAAATAATAACTTTATTATTGCCTCTAGGGCATATTTCCTTCAGTCTCCCACTTGCACTAGAGTCAATAATCTAGATTACACAGTAATGATTCTGACACCCATGGAGCATTGGTGCTGATCATGTTTTGCTCGTGAAAGAGGCTTAGTCAATGGGTCTGCTACATTCAGATCCATATGTATCTTGCAAATCTCTATGTCTCCCACCTGGACTAGATCCCGGATGGAATTGAAGTGTCTCTTGATGTGCTTGGTTCTCTTGTGAAATCTGGATTCCTTTGCCAAGGCAATTGCACCAGTATTGTCACAAAAGATTTTCATTGGACCCGATGCACTAGGTATGACACCTAGATCGGATATGAACTCCTTCATCTAGACTCCTTCGTTTGCTGCTTCCGAAGCAGCTATGTACTCCGCTTCACATGTAGATCCCGCCACAACGCTTTGTTAAGAACTGCACCAACTGACATCTCCACTGTTTAATGTAAACACGTATCCGGTTTGCGATTTAGAATCGTCCGGATCAGTGTCAAAGCCTGCATCAACGTAACCATTTACGATGAGCTCTTTGTCACCTCCATATATGAGAAACATATCCTTAGTCCTTTTCAGGTATTTCAGGATGTTCTTGACCGCTGTCCAGTGATCCACTCCTGGATTACTTTGGTACCTCCCTGCTAGACTTATAGCAAGACACACATTAGGTCTGGTACACAACATTGCATACATGATAGAGCCTATGGCTGAAGCATAGGGAACATCTTTCATTTTCTCTCTATCTTCTGCATTGGTCGGGCATTGAGTCTTACTCAATTTCACACCTTGTAACACAGGCAAGAATCCTTTCTTTGCTTGATCCATTTTGAACTTCTTCAAAACTTTGTCAAGGTATGTGCTTTGTGAAAGTCCAATTAAGTGTCTTGATCTATCTCTATAGATCTTAATGCCCAATATGTAAGCAGCTTCACCGAGGTCTTTCATTGAAAAACTCTTATTCAAGTATCCCTTTATGCTATCCAGAAATTCTATATCATTTCCGATTAGTAATATGTCATCTACATATAATATCAGAAATGCTACAGAGCTCCCACTCACTTTCTTGTAAATACAGGCTTCTCCAAAAGTCTGTACAAAACCAAATGCTTTGATCACACTATCAAAGCATTTATTCCAACTCCGAGAGGCTTGCACCAGTCCATAAATGGATCGCTGGAGCTTGCACACTTTGTTAGCTCCCTTTGGATCGACAAAACCTTCCGGCTGCATCATATACAACTCTTCTTCCAGAAATCCATTCAGGAATGCAGTTTTGACATCCATCTGCCAAATTTCATAATCATAAAATGCGGCAATTGCTAACATGATTCGGACAGACTTAAGCATCGCTACGGGTGAGAAGGTCTCATCGTAGTCAATCCCTTGAACTTGTCGAAAACCTTTTGCGACAAGTCGAGCTTTGTAGACAGTAACATTACCGTCAGCGTCAGTCTTCTTCTTGAAGATCCATTTATTCTCAATTGCTTGCCGATCTTTGGGCAAGTCAACCAAAGTCCACACTTTGTTCTCATACATGGATCCCATCTCAGATTTCATGGCTTCAAGCCATTTTGCGGAATCTGGGCTCACCATCGCTTCTCCATAGTTCGTAGGTTCATCATGATCTAGTAGCATGACTTCCAGAACAGGATTACCGTACCACTCTGGTGCGGATCTTACTCTGGTTGATCTACGAGGTTCAGTAGTATCTTGTTCTGAAGTTTCATGATCATCATCATTAGCTTCCTCACTAATTGGTGTAGGTGTCACAGAAACCGGTTTCTGTGATGTACTACTTTCCAATAAGGGAGCAGGTACAGTTACCTCATCAAGTTCTACTTTCCTCCCACTCACTTCTTTCGAGAGAAACTCCTTCTCTAGAAAGTTTCTGAATTTAGCAACAAAAGTCTTGCCTTCGGATCTGTGATAGAAGGTGTATCCAATAGTTTCCTTTGGATATCCTATGAAGACACATTTCTCCGATTTGGGTTCGAGCTTATCAGGTTGAAGCTTTTTCACATAAGCATCGCAACCCCAAACTTTCAGAAACGACAACTTTGGTTTCTTGCCAAACCACAGTTCATAAGGCGTCGTCTCAACGGATTTTGATGGTGCCCTATTTAACGTGAATGCGGCCGTCTCTAGAGCATAACCCCAAAACGATAGCGGTAAATCAGTAAGAGACATCATAGATCGCACCATATCAAGTAAAGTACGATTACGACATTCGGACACACCATTACGCTGTGGTGTTCCGGGTGGCGTGAGTTGCGAAACTATTCCGCATTGTTTCAAATGTACACCAAACTCGTAACTCAAATATTCTCCTCCACGATCAGATCGTAGGAATTTTATTTTCTTGTTACAATGATTTTCAACTTCACTCTGAAATTCTTTGAACTTTTCAAATGTTTCAGACTTATGTTTCATTAAGTAGATATACCCATATCTGCTTAAGTCATCTGTGAAGGTGAGCAAATAACGATATCCGCCATGAGCCTCAACATTCATCGGACCACATACATCTGTATGTATGATTTCCAACAAATCTGTTGCTCTCTCCATAGTACCGGAGAACGGTGTTTTTGTCATCTTACCCATAAGGCACGGTTCACAAGTACCAAGTGATTCATAATCAAGTGGTTCCAAAAGTCCATCAGTATGGAGTTTCTTCATGCGCTTTACACCGATATGACCTAAACGGCAGTGCCACAAATAAGTCGCACTATCATTATCAACTCTGCATCTTTTGGCTTCAACATTATGAATGTGTGTGTCACTAATATCGAGATTTAATAAGAATAGACCATTCTTCATGGGTGCATGACCATAAAAGATTTTACTCATATAAATAGAACAACCATTATTCTCTGATTTAAATGAATAACCGTCTCGCATCAAACAAGATCCAGATATAATGTTCATGCTCAACGCTGGCACCAAATAACAATTATTTAGGTCTAATACTAATCCCGAAGGTAGATGTAGAGGTAGCGTGCCGACCGCGATCACATCGACTTTGGAACCATTTCCCATGCGCATCGTCACCTCGTCCTTAGCCAATCTTCACTTAATCCGTAGTCCCTGTTTCGAGTTGCAAATGTTAGCAACAGAACCAGTATCAAATACTCAGGTGCTACTGCGAGCATCAGTAAGGTACACATCAATAACATGTATATCGCATATACCTTTGTTCACCTTGCCATCCTTCTTATCCGCCAAATAATTGGGGCAGTTCCGCTTCCAGTGACCAGTCTGCTTGCAGTAGAAGCACTCAGTTTCAGGCTTAGGTCCAGATTTGGGTTTCTTCTCTTGAGCAGCAACTTGCTTGTTGTTCTTTTTGAAGTTCCCCTTCTTCTTCCCTTTGCCCTTTTTCTTCAAACTAGTGGTCTTGTTGACCATCAACACTTGATGCTCCTTCTTGATTTCTACCTCCACAGCTTTCAGCATTGAGAAGAGCTCGGGAATAGTCTTATTCATCCCTTGCATATTATAGTTCATCACGAAGCTCTTGTAGCTAGGTGGCAGTGATTGGAGAATTCTGTCAATGATGCAATCATCTGGAAGATTAACTCCTAATTGAATCAAGTGATTATTATACCCAGACATTTTGAGTATATGCTCACTGACAGAACTGTTCTCCTCCATCTTGCAGCTATAGAACTTATTGGAGACTTCATATCTCTCAATCTGGGCATTTGCTTGAAATATTAACTTCAACTCCTGGAACATCTCATATGCTCCATGACGTTCAAAACATCGTTGATGTCCCGATTCTAAGCCGTAAAGCATGGCACACTGAACTATCGAGTAGTCATCATCTTTGCTCTGCCAAACGTTCATAACATCTGGTGTTGCTCCAGCAGCAGGCCTGGCACCCAGTGGTGCTTCCAGGACATAATTCTTCTGTGCAGCAATGAGGATAATCATCAAGTTACAGACCCAGTCCATGTAATTGCTACCATCATCTTTCAACTTTGCTTTCTCAAGGAACACATTAAAATTCAACGGAACAACAGCACGGGCCATCTATCTACAATCAAACATAAACAAGCAAGATACTATCAGGTACTAAGTTCATGATAAATTTAAGTTCGATTAATCATATTACTAAAGAACTCCCACTTAGATAGACATCCCTCTAATCCTCTAAGTGATCACGTGATCCAAATCAACTAAACCATGTCCGACCATCACGTGAGATGGAGTAGTTTCATTGGTGAACATCACTATGTTGATCATATCTACTATATGATTGACGCTCGACCTTTCGGTCTCCGTGTTCCGAGGCCATATCTGTATATGCTTGGCTCGTCAAGTATAACCTGAGTATTCTGCGTGTGCAACTGTTTTGCACCCATTGTATTTGAACGTAGAGCCTATCACACCCGATCATCACGTGGTGTCTCAGCACGAAGAACTTTCGCAACGGTGCATACTCAGGGAGAACACTTCTTGATAATTAGTGAGAGATCATCTTAAAATTCTACCGTCAATCAAAGCAAGATAAGATGTATAAAAGATAAACATCACATGTAATCAATATAAGTGATATGATATGGCCATCATCATATTGTGCTTGTGATCTCCATCTTCGAAGCATCGTCATGATCACCATCATCACCGGCGCGACACCTTGATCATCATCGTAGCATCGTTGTCATCTTGCCAATCTTATGCTTCCACGACTATCACTACCGCTTAGTGGTAAAGTAAAGCATTACAGCGCAATTGCATTGCATACAATAAAGTGACAACCATATGGCTCCTGCCAGCTGCTGATAACTCAATTACAAAACATGATCATCTCATACAATAAAATTTAGCATCATGTCTTGACCATATCACATCACAAGATACCCTGCAAAAACAAGTTAGACGTCCTCTACTTTGTTGTTGCAAGTTTTACGTGGCTGCTACGGGCTTAGCGAGAACCGTTCTTACCTACGCATCAAAACCACAACGATAGTTTGTCAAGTTGGTGTTGTTGTAACCTTCGCAAGGACCGGGCGTAGCCACACTTTGTTCAACTAAAGTTGGAGAAACTGACACCCGCTAGCCACCTTTATGCAAAGCACGTCGGGAGAACCGGTCTCGCGTAAGCGTACGCGTAATGTCGGTCCGGGCCGCTTCGTCCAACAATACCGCCGAACAAAAGTATGACATGCTGGTAAGCAGTATGACTTATATCGCCCACAACTCACGTGTGTTCTACTCGTGCATATAACATCAACGCATAAAACCTAGGCTCGGATGCCACTGTTGGGGAACGTAGTAATTTCAAAATTTTCCTACGCACACGCAAGATCATGGTGATGCATGGAAACAAGAGGGGAGAGTGTGATCTACGTACCCTCATAGACCGACAGCGGAAGCGTTATGACAACGCGGTTGATGTAGTCGTACGTCTTCACGGCCCGATCGATCAAGCACCGAAACTACGACACCTCCGAGTTCTTGCACACGTTCAGCTCGATGATGATCCCCGGACTCCGATCCAGCAAAGTATCGGGGAAGAGTTCCATCAGCATGACGGCGTGGTGACGATCTTGATGTTCTACTATCGCAGGGCTTCGCCTAAGCACCGCTACAATATTATCGAGGATTATGGTGGAGGGGGGCACCGCACATGGCTAAGAGAACAATCATGAAGATCAACTTGTGTGTCTAGGGGTGTCCCCTGCCTCCGTATATAAAGGAGCCAAGGGGGGTGCGGCCGGCCCTAGGAGGAGGCATGTAGGAGGAGTCCTACTCCTATTGGGAGTAGGACTCCCCCTTTCCATAGTTGGATTAGGACTTGGGGAAGAAGGAAGAGAGGGAAGAAAGGAAAGGGGGGCGCCGCCCCCCTCCTTGTCCAATTCAGACTTGGGGGGGGGGAGGGGCGCGCGGCAGCCCGTAGGCCTCCTCACCTCTTCCTCCACTAGGCCCATTAAGGCCCATTAGGTTACCGGGGGGTTCCGGTAACTTCCCGGTATTCCAGTAAAATGCTGATTTCACCCGGAACACTTCCGATGTCCAAACATAGGCTTCCAATATATCAATATTTATGTCTCGACCATTTCGAGACTCCTCGTTATGTCCGTGAACATATCCGGGACTCCGAACAAACTTCGGTACATCAAAATATATAAACTCATAATAAAACTGTCATCGTAACGTTAAGCGTGCGGACCCTACGGGTTCGAGAACAGTGTAGACATGACCGAGACATGTCTCCGGTCAATAACCAATAGCGGAACCTGGATGCTCATATTGGCTCCCACATATTCTACGAAGATCTTTTATCAGTCAGACCGCATAACAACATACTTTGTTCCCTTTGTCATCGGTATGTTACTTGCCCGAGATTCGATCGTCGGTATCTCAATACCTAGTTCAATCTCGTTACCGGCAAGTCTCTTTACTCATTTCATAATACATCATCTCACAACTAACTCATTAGTTGCAATGCTTGCAAGGCTTATGTGATGTGCATTACCGAGAGGGCCCAGAGATACCTCTCTGACAATTGGAGTGACAAATCCTAATCTCGAAATACGCCAACCCAACATGTACCTTTGGAGACACCTGTAGAGCTCCTTTATAATCACCCAGTTACGTTGTGACGTTTGGTAGCACACAAAGTGTTCCTCCGGCAAACGGGAGTTGCATAATCTCATAGTCATAGGAACATGTATAAGTCATGAAGAAAGCAATAGCAACATACTAAACGATCGGGTGCTAAGCTAATGGAATGGGTCATGTCAATCACATCATTCTCCTAATAATGTGATCCCGTTAATCGAATGACAACACATGTCTATGGTTAGGAAACATAACCATCTTTGTTTAATGTGCTAGTCAAGTAGAGGCATACTAGTGACGTTTAGTTTGTCTATGTATTCACACAAGTATTATGTTTCCGGATAATACAATTCTAGCATGAACAATAAACATTTATCATGATATAAGGAAATAAAATAATAACTTTATTATTGCCTCTGGGGCATATTTCCTTCAGTTTCATATGCCTCACGACAGCTTATGCCCCATGAGTTGAATTATGCTACGCATGACATGGAGTTAGCAGCCGTAGTGCATGCATTGAAGACGTGGAGACATTTTCTCATCGGAAACCATTGTGGGGTGTACACTGATCACAAGAGTTTGAAGTACATCTTCACGCAGAAGGAGTTGAATCTCAGGCAAAGGAGATGGCTGGAGATCATCAAGGATTATGATATGAGATTGCATTATCATCCCGGAAAGGTTAACGTAGTAGCTGACGCATTGAGCCGCAAGAGCCATGTCAACACCCTAAGGAACGGAGAGTTACCAAAGGAGTTAGCCGAGGATCTTCGTGAGCTATGTTTGGAGATAGTTCCGAGAGGCTATGTAGCAGCATTAGAGATTCAATCTACTTTAATGGATAAGATCAGAGAAGCTCAGAAGACTGACAAGGAGATTGCCACTATAAAGGAGAAGGTGAGCAAGGGAAAAGTTAAAGGATTTCGTGAGGATGAACACGATACCTTATGGTTTGAAGACCGCGTTTATGTGCCTAATGATCCGGAGATTAGGAAGTTGATTATGCAAGAGGCCCATGATTCGCCATACTCGGTTGACCCAAGAAATACCAAGATGTATTTGGATTTGAAAGACACTTTCTGGTGGACCGGAATGAAGAAGGATATTGCGGACTATGTAGCAGTTTGTGATGTATGTCAGAGAGTGAAGGCAGAGCATCAGAAGCCAGCAGGATTGCTATAGCCATTGCCGATACCCGAATGGAAGTGGGATAAGCTAGGCATGTATTTTATCACGGGATTACCCACGACCCATTCAGGCTATGACTCGATATGGGTTGTAGTCGATCACTTGACGAAGGTAGCTCATTTCATCCCAGTGAAGACCACTTACACTAGTGCTAAGTTGGCAAAGATATACATGACCAGGATTGTATGTCTGCATGGAGTTCCAAGGAGCATTGTATCAGACAGAGGAACCCAGTTTACCTCAAAGTTCTGGAATCAATTGCATGAAACTTTGGGTACTAGATTAGAGTTCAGTACAGCTTTTCATTCGCAGACAGATGGACAGACTGAGAGAGTCAATCAGATTTTAGAGGATATGTTGAGAACTTGTGCGCTAGATTATGGATCTAGTTGGGATGACAACTTGCCATATGCGGAGTTCTCTTACAACAATAGTTATCAATCTAGTTTGAAGATGGCCCCTTTTGAAGCCTTATACGGAAGAAGGTGCAGAACACCATTGTCGTGGGATGAAGTTGGAGACCGCCGGTTGTTTGGACCAGATTTGATTAAGGAGTCTGAACAGAAGGTGAAGTTGATTCGAGATAGGCTCAAGGTAGCCCAGTCCAGGCAGAAGAGCTATGCAGATTCTAAACGCAAGGAGACAATTTACAAAGCCGGAGATAGATTTTATCTTCGTGTATCTCCACTTCGAGGAGTTAAGCGCTTTGGTGTTAAGGGAAAGTTAGCGACACATTTTGTGGGACCATACAAAGTTTTGGAACACATGGGAGAAGTTGCTTATAAATTGGAATTGCCTGAGGGATTGACAGGAGTCCATGATGTGTGAAAGCACATGCGGTGCCCCCATGTTTGGTTTTGATAATTGATGACAATCTCTATGGACTAATGGTTTCCTTGAGTTATATTTGAAGGTTTTGTCCATAGTCTTTTCTTGGAGTACATGTGTTGGTTTCAAGGAGAGTTTGTGTCGACCAAGGTGCTATTCAAGCAATTATCCAAAGATTGGTCATTTGAGAGTTGAGCTTATTGCAAGCATGTCTTGAAGAAGAAGATTGTGTGATCATTCATGTTTACCTTCAAGACATCATCCAAACGAAGAGAGTTGGATTCAAGGTTGATCAAGACTAAGTCAAGAGTGAATCAAGTTGATCAACTCACAAAGAGTAGAAGATGTACCAAGAGGGATTAAGTGATCCCATGGTATGGTAACCATTGTCCATTGCACTTTGTGTACTAACCCATGGTCTATGTGAGAGTCTATGTGGGGTTAGGTACGTGTCCATGGGCTTGCGTCAAGAGGATGATATCATACAACCCATGGAAAGGATGACATCAAGTGATGATTGTCATCAAGATTGCCGTGTGCAATTTCAAGTGGAGAATCACGAAGTGATCAAGTGCTTGAAGCTTGCCATCCATTGTGGTGTCAATGGACTTGTGAAGATGTGCCGAAGAGTGGCTCACCCATAGTGGAGTATGGGGGAGCAATCATCTAGTCTTCATCAACCCAACGCAATCAAGCAAGGTGGTCCATCTTGAGGAGGACAAGATCGTCATCATCTAACTCAAGTGGATCATGTGCAAGGCAAAGGTTTGCCCTTGATAGGTTTTCTATTTTACCGGTCTCATGGTGGTAGTTGGGAGACCGGGTTATAGGATCGATAGCCGTACTATCAAGGGGGGGCTCTCAAGTGAGTAGCTTGATCATATCGTTCGTCGAGAGCTCAAACCATTGCATCCTTGCATCATGTTTATTGGTTCTTGTTTGGTTCTCTTTGTGAGTCTTAGAGCTTATGGTCATCTTGATGACAAGCTTGAGTTCATCGAAAACGGAGTTTGCATGCATCTTCTATGATGTTTTCGGTGTTGTAGGTTTTACCGGTCTTATCCGAGGAAGGGTCCTCACCATTTTCTTATGGGCCTTTTCTAATTTTCTTCTTATTTTTATTTCTTTCAATATTGTGTTAGCCCTTGTCGCTAGCTTTCCAACAAACTTGGTTTCATCGAAAACGGAGTTCGCATGCGTCTTCTATGATGTTTTCGGTGTTGGAGGTTTTACCGGTCTTTTCCGAGGAAGGGTTCTCACCATTTTCTTATGGGCCTTTTCTCATTTGCTTCTTATTGATATTTCTTTGAAGATTGTGTTAGCCCTTGTCGCTAGCTTTCCAACAAACTTGGTTTCATCGAATTCGGAGTCCGTTTGCAAAAGTTGTGGCAGTTTTGGTGTTCTGAAAAGGCTGCAGCGGTACTACCGCGAATTGGAGCGGATGTAATTTTTTACTACCGCTCCAGAGCAGTACTACCGTGGCTCCTACAGCAGTAGTACCGCTCCGGACCAAAAACTCGTCCCAAGTCTTGCGGTGGTAGGCCCGGATGTATTTTTTTAGTACCGCTCGCAAGCAGTAGTACCGCTACCATTTGCGGTAGTACCGTGAGGTCGAGCGGTAGTACCGTGAGGACGAGCGGTAGTACCGCTCCGGCGGTTCTTCTGGCCTTTTGCCTCCTCGCTGTTGTTTTTTAAAGGGGTACTTCCGCCCTAGCGGTAGTACCGCTCTGTGCGGGCTGTGAGCATAATGGTTGGTTTTTTCCCCACCTATAAAAAGGGGTCTTCTTCACCAATGTACCTAATCTCTTGAGCTCGTGTTCTTCCCCATTGTTGACCTTCTTCGAGCTTGCTAACTCTCAATCCCTCCAATGATTCTTGCTAGTTCTTGAGGGAAAAGATAGAGGAGATCTAGATCCACGTTTCCACCAATCACTTTCTCCTCTAAATGAGGGGAACCCCTTGGATCTAGATCTTGGAGTTCTTCGTGTTCTTGTTTCG
This sequence comes from Triticum aestivum, assembly GCF_018294505.1. NCBI lineage: Eukaryota > Viridiplantae > Streptophyta > Magnoliopsida > Poales > Poaceae > Triticum > Triticum aestivum. The sequence continues at coordinate 69,861,579 of NC_057803.1, read as the reverse complement.
TTCTTCCTCTCATTTTCCTCCCTAGTATTAGTTGCTTTGGTGGAATTTGGGAGAGAAGGACTTGGGCACTCCATGTGCCCTTGCCATTGCATTTGGTGCATCGGTTTGAGTTCTCCACGGTGATACGTGGAAGTGAAGTTTGAGAAGCTTTTTACTCTTGGGTGTTTGGGCACCCTAGAGCTTGTTCCTCTTGGGTGCCTTGGCGCCCTAGACAGTTGGTGATGTTCGGAGCTCAATCATTGTGGTGTAAAGCTCCAGGCAAGCGTCGGGGTCTCCAATTAGGTTGTGGAGATTGCCCCGAGCAATTTGACGGGTACCGATGACCGCCCCCAAGGGTTGCCAAAGTGTACGGGTTCGGTGACCGCCCCCAAGGGTTGCCATTTGTATGGGTTCGGTGACCGCCCTCAAGGGTCCCTTAGTGGAATCACGACATCTTGCATTGTGCGAGGGCGTGAGGAGATTACGATGGCCCTAGTGGCTTCTCGGGGAGCATTGTGCCTCCACACCGCTCCTAACGGAGATTAGCATCCACAAGGGTGTGAACTTCGGGATACATCATCGTCTCCGCGTGCCTCGGTTATCTCTTACCCGAGCTCTTTACTTATGCACTTTACTTTGTGATAGCCATATTGTTTCTTATCATATATCTTGCTATCACCTAGTAGTCTATCTTGCTTAGCATAAGTTGTTGGTGCACATAGGTGAGCCTAGTTGTTGTAGGTTTTGTGCTTGACAAATTAACCGCTAGGTTTATTCCGCATTTGTTCAAGCCTAAACCGTAATTATTTTAAAACGCCTATTCACCGCCCCCCCTCTAGGCGACATCCACGATCTTTCAATTGGTATCAGAGCCTCGTCTCTCTTTGTTAGGCTTAACCACCTAGAGAGTAAAGATGTCGAGTAGGGGATTAGGATTCTCTAACACTCTTAGTTTCGATGGCACAAATTTTGATGTTTGGGTAATTCACATGCTTAATCTCTTTAGGGTCATGGACCCAAATTTAGAGCGAATTGTAGATATGGGTTTTTCTCCTCCAAAGGATCCCCTAAGATTATCTTTAGAGGATGATAAAAACTCTTATCTCAATCCTCAAGCTTCTAATGTGCTTTTCGATGCTTTGAGCAATGTAGTTATATTTCAACTCATGTCGTTCCGAGATGCTCATGAGTTGTGGACAAAGCTTCAAGATAAATATGGCGTGTCCAAGTTTTGTGGGGATAATTGTTCTCCGTCCACCTCCGGCCATGTTGTGTTCTCAACTTCTTCTACTTCACCTACGTGTGGTTTGCCACAAGGTAATGACATGGTGAGTAGTGGTGTTCATTGCAATGATGATAGTGGGCTCATTGTTGATAATCCTTCATCACTTTATTATTGCAATGCTTCATCTTTGGACTTTAGCACTTCGAGCACTCCAAATGTTTCACATGCTTGTGTTTATAGTCCTTGCATATCATGTAGAAATTGCTTGACTAAATCTCATGATGATATGCTTGCTATATCTTGTTGCCATGATGAAAATGCATGTATTTCCTCGAGTTGTTGTGCTAACAATGTAGAGGAAATCCAACACTCCATGGAACAAGATGTGGTCTTGGATGGTGCTTCAGGGGATCCTAAATCATCAGCTATTGCATTTTGCCTTATGGCCAAGGCTTCAAAGGTATCTCCCACTTTGAATCCCAATATATCTTGTGATGATATTGATGATGGCAAGAGTGGTGATGATGTTGATTATGATGAAGAGAATGATGATGTTGATTATGATGAAGAGAATGATGATGTTGCCTCCTTAAAAATTAAGGGGGAAATGATTTTTAAAGCTCTTCTTAAGAATAAAATTGCTCGTTCCAACTTCATGGAAATTATGTCTATTGTTACTGAGGGCAAGAAATATATTGATGAGTTGGAATCTCGTCTTGAGGAGCATGAGGTCACCATTGATAAAATGGAAGGTCATGAGCGTGATTACGCTAATGAGATTGCAGACCTCTCTCAAGCTCTTGAACTTGAACAAGCCACCAAGGAATCTCTTGAGGAGACTTTTGCTCTAGAATTATCTAGAGTGAGGGAATCTCGTGATAGAGCTCTTGTGGTGGCCAATGATTTTGAAACTAAAAATGCTAAGCTTGAAGTTGCTCATGCTAGACTCCTTGATGATTTTGAGCACCTCGAAAATGGCTCAAGGGTCATTAAGGGTGAGCTCATCAAACTCACCGAGTCTCATGCTCAACTTGAAGCTTCTTATTTAAAAGAGCTTTCCAAGTTGTCCTCTCCTCTTGTTGTTAATGATGATGCTTGTGCTACTAACTCTATTACTTGTGAAGCATCCATTTTGAAGGAGAATGTTGAGCTACGGGCTCAACTTGAGTTGCTATCTAGCAATTATGGGAAATTGGAAGAAAGTCATGAAAAGCTCTCAAGCTCTCATGATGATCTTCTAGTATCCCATAATGTGCTAAAGATAGCTCATGAGGCCATGATTGCTAAGGTAACATCTAGTGAGCCTCATGTGGATACTAGCACCACTTCTAGTCAAAATGCTATGTTGTCATGTGCTAGTCCTTGTAATTCATCTACTCACAATGTTGGTACATCTTGTGATGAATTGCTTTCCTTGCCTTGTTGCTCTAACAATGAAGCTTATACTTCCTCTAGTACTTGTGTTGAGACTAACCATGTAGAGGAAATCAAAGAGCTCAAGGCCCAAGTCACTTCTTTGAAGAAAGACTTGGAAAAGAGTCATGAAGGGAAATTCACACTCAACCATGTCTTGAGTGTGCAAAAATCCCCCAATGACAAAGGTGGACTTGGATTCAACTCCAACAAGAAGAAGTCCAAGGTGAACAAAAGGAAGGGCCAAGAACAAGTCAAGAATTCGGCCAAGATTGTTTGCTTCAAGTGCAAAGTAGAAGGGCATCATGTTAGATCTTGCCCATTGAAGAAGAAGCCCATTAGTGACAAGCAACAAGGGAAGCAGCCACAAGTTCACTCTCATTCTCAACCTCAAGTTGAAGAAAAGCCTCTTCCCAAGAAGACTCAAGCTTATGCTTCTCAAGTTGAGAAATCAAGTGAGAAGAAAGTGAAGAGTAGACGTTGCTACCTATGTCGCGAGAAAGGTCACCTCACTTCTTCATGCACTAGTGGTGACTTATCCAACCCAATTATTATTGATGATGTCTATTCTCTTGGGAAGGATAAGGTTGGCAATGTTGTTGCCAAGTTTTTTGGTACTCAAAGTGGTTTGAAGCAAAGAACCATTTGGGTAGCCAAGCCTATTGTGACTAACCTCTTAGGACCCAACTTGGTTGGGGACCAACAAGCTCAAACTTGATCAATAGGTGATGTTGGAGGTCATTGGAATACTTGGCTACTTTATGAAGAATTAAGGGGACTTCATCATTCTAATTGTCTCAAGCCAAGTTATTCGAATTATCAAGTTTCTATCTTATATCCAATGTTTCTCCATGCGGTAACTCATGCTTAAAGTGTTTACATTGATAGTTACTTACCCCTTTGCATGTTTGGTTTTGTTCCTTGCATGTGTTTGTATATGTTGTGCTTCCAACTTGATTATCTTGAGCAATCAAGTATGTGTGTGTTGGTTTGCACATCATGTACGTGTGTGTCATGCATTGAGCCTTTTGCATCTTGTTCTTTTCCTAGTTGGATCTTGTGAGATATTAATGGAATATCCCATTATGGGGGAGTGATGTGCTTTGTGCACCTCACAATCCTATATATGTGTGTACATGAGTAATACCATCTAGTATTGATATTTCAAGATTATCTAGTCGCTATGTGGTATGTCTTCTCATGAGAAATTCAAATTCTATATTGTCCATTAATTATCTCGTGTTGGATCATTATTTTTCCTCTTGTTTATCCTTAATTGGTATCACATTATGGGGGAGTAATATGCTATGTGTATATTACTAGCCTAGAAAATGTGTACATTTGAGATATTGTCACCTAGAGTTGATATTGTAAATTATCTTGTTCCTAGGTGGCATGTTAGCTCTACAAGTTACAATTTTATTTTTGTTTGGTGTGAAGATGATGTCGGATATCCTTGTTATCTACCACCTGGAATTATTTCCAAATACTTCTTGTCTTTTGACAATTGGTACTCACATATGTGTGGTAGAAATTATTGATCATCTTTACATTGGCCTTTGCTTTTATTTGCTTTATCTCTTGCCTATGATTGTGTCAACTCCCTTTGTCTTCCATACCACTTGTGGATCTTGTTTATTTCTTGATCTTGTCTAGTGTTTTCTAGATATAGTGAAAGTGGTGATCCCACCTTGTGCATTTTGTATTCAAATGCAATTTCTCTATAATGCACTAGTCTTGGGGGAGCTATCCTATTTTGTCTAAAACACTCATCTTGTGATCCTTATCAAATGTGTGTCGGTGAAAGGCAAGTCATTTCTTTTGGGTACTTTGTGCCATCATGAAACTTTGTAGAGAGCTCGGTTTGTTTGGAACCATCCTCTCTTTTGGGAGTTTGACATCTTTCTTTTTGAGTGTATCAATGGATATCTCACTCCTTGATGTATCTTTTATGGATATCCTCCAAGTGATGATTTATTCATTTGGTATCTTTTCTTCGCTTGGTATTTCTTTGTCTTTTGGTGTCGGTTCTTGAAAGTCTTGAGCATGCATATTTACTTCTTGTAGTTTCTTTGGCATGTTTTCTTTATTTGACCCAATATATAGGGGGAACTCCACCAAGTCTCAAATTGGATGAGATGTGCATGAAATTCATTTTCATATCTATATGTACATATTTATGTGGAGTTTGTCCTATGTGTTGTTGGTTCTCTAACTCTTTGGTCCCAATGAGTTTGGGTACCATTTTGTTTGTGTTGTTGTTCTAGGAACAAGTGGAGATGCATTGGATGCTCGGCTCACTCACAAGGAAGGTGGTGTCACCATGTGCTTATTGGAGTCAAGCTAGGATGATTAATGAACTACTATCTACCTTCAATTGGCATCTACTACATCCATCCAATGGTATCTCGGTAACAAGTATCATCATCTACTTCATGCACACATTTCTTGCATCAACCTTTCGTAGGTTGAATCATGGCATGTTATCCATTCTCTCTTGTGATACTTGTTTCCTTTCTCAAAGCATCCCAACAATGATGTCTTGTTTCTAGTTGTGATGTCTTTGATGTTCGTGTGGTTGGAATTCATTTATATGCAATAAGACCATATCTAGCCTTGTGCTATGCTCTCAAGCAAATATCTTATTGGTATATGTATGACTTCCGTTTGGATATCTTGTTCCTTCATGTTGTAACTATTTCGGGTGTACATCCTTCTTTGTAGATATATATCATCATGATTTCGTCTACCTAGAACCTTATACACTTGAGAGAAATTACATCTCTAGATGACATCCTTTCTTTCACACCCACCTTGCCTTTCTTATGTTATTTCTTTGGTGGCTCCGTGAAAGCTTTTGCCTTGAGTGTGTATCGTATCTCGTTGCATCTTGATGCACTCTTGTGTGGTGCAGATTATTTTCCTCATGCTTATCTCTACGAGGCTTTTTCCATCTTAATTGGTATCCCTCGTCTTGATGAGGCTTTCATCTTCTATCTTCGCCACGGGTTGTCACAAGCATAGGTTCTTTATATGCTTATTAGTTAGCTTGTGAACCCATTTGCTAGTTGTATGTGGGAATGATAGGCCTTGCACTGTGTTGCCTCATTTTTTCAAGACTTTATTGATGATTAATGCTCATCTGTACATTAGTCTTCTCAAGTGCATTGCCTTGACTCACACACATCATTTTGGTTGAGCCCATTCTTAAGTTGCCTCTTTCACCTATTGCTCTACCATGTGTTTGTTACATGTACTAGGCTTAGTTTCCTATATGCTCACTTGCACTTGTTGTAAGTTTCTATTGATTTTGGGGGAGCTATGATCCTATTTTGTGCACTTTGTTTCCAAATTCAAATATTCTTATGTGTGCACAAATCATGGGGAGCCTCTCTAGTTTCTTTAGAACACTCCTTTGCTCATATCATAATATCTTTTATTCATGTAGCTCGTAGGATCTTTGGCCTAGTTGGTTCAATTGGTATCTTTTGATAGCTTGCTTCAATTGGTATCTTTTGATTGCTTGATTGCTTGTTTCTCTCTTTGTTATGTCTTTGTGGCATATCATTCCTTTAGCAATCTTGGTGCCTCAATATAGTTGGTCTTCCTCCAAGTATTATCGTTGGATATGTGTATTGCATTCCACTCTCTTGTTGAGAAATACACAATTTATGGAGGAACACAATTTATATTGGCCTTCTATGCTTTTCTCCCATTTTGGCAATCGATGCCAATGGGGGAGAAGTTTCAGAGAGTTTTGTGGAGAAGTCTTCAGAGTGTTCTCCTTGCTTTGGTTTTGTTCCTAAGCATTTGCATCTCATACACATCCATTATTGGTTGTTGCATTGCTTGGTGATGCATAATTCCTTGTATAAACTCTCGTGAAAGTGATTGTCATCAATTACCAAAATGGGGGAGATTGAAAGAACATGCGGTGCCCCCATGTTTGGTTTTGGTAATTGATGACAATCTCTATGGACTAATGGTTTCCTTGAGTTATATTTGAAGGTTTTGTCCATAGGCTTTTCTTGGAGTACATGTGTTGGTTTCAAGTAGAGTTTGTGTCGACCAAGGTGCTATTCAAGGAATTATCCAAAGATTGGTCATTTGAGAGTTGAGCTTATTGCAAGCATGTCTTGAAGAAGAAGATTGTGTGATCATTCATGTTTACCTTCAAGACATCATCCAAACGAAGAGAGTTGGAAAGATTCAAGGTTGATCAAGACTAAGTCAAGAGTGAATCAAGTTGATCAACTCACAAAGAGTAGAAGATGTACCGAGAGGGATCAAGTGATCCCATGGTACGGTAAGCATTGTCCATTGCACTTTGTGTACTAACCCATGGTCTATGTGAGAGTCTATGTGGGGTTAGGTACGTGTCCATGGGCTTGCATCAAAAGGATGATATCATACAACCCATGGGAAGGATGACATCAAGTGGTGATCGTCATCAAGATTGCCGTGTGCAATTTCAAGTGGAGAATCGTGAAGAGATCAAGTGCTTGAAGCTTGCCATCCATTGTGGTGTCAATGGACTTGTGAAGATGTGTCGAAGAGTGGCTCACCCATAGTGGAGTATGGGGGAGCAATCATCTAGTCTTCATCAACCCAACGCAATCAAGAAAGGTGGTCCATCTTGAGGAGGACAAGATCGTCATCATCTAACTCAAGTGGATCATGTTCAAGGCAAAGGTTTGCCCTTGATAGGTTTTCTATTTTACCGGTCTCATGGTGGTAGTTGGGAGACCGGGTTATAGGATCGATAGCCGTACTATCAAGGGGGGCTCTCAAGTGAGTAGCTTGATCGTATCGTTCGTCGAGAGCTCAAACCATTGCATCCTTGCATCATGTGTATTGGCTCTTGTTTGGTTCTCTTTGTGAGTCTTAGAGCTTATGGTCATCTTGATGACAAGCTTGAGTTCATCGAAAACGGAGTTCGCATGCGTCTTCTATGATGTTTTCGGTGTTGTAGGTTTTACCGGTCTTATACGAGGAAGGTCCTCACCATTTTCTTATGGGCCTTTTCTAATTTGCTTCTTATTTTTATTCTTTCAAGATTGTGTTAGCCCTTGTCGCTAGCTTTCCAACAAACTTGGTTTCATCGAAAACGGAGTTCGCATGCGTCTTCTATGATGTTTTCGGTGTTGGAGGTTTTACCGATCTTTTCCGAGGAAGGGTTCTCACCATTTTATTATGGGCCTTTTCTCATTTTCTTCTTATTGATAGTTCTTTGAATATTGTGTTAGCCCTTGTCGCTAGCTTTCCAACAAACTTGGTTTCATCGAATTCGGAGTCCGTCTGCAAAAGTTGTGGCAGTTTTGGTGTTTTGAAAAGGCTGCAGCGGTACTACCGCGAATTGGAGCGGATGTAATTTTTTACTACCGCTCCAGAGCAGTACTACCGTGGCTCCTACAGCAGTAGTACCGCTCCGGACCAAAAACTCGTCCCAAGTCTTGCGGTGGTAGGCCCGGATGTATTTTTTTAGTACCGCTCGCAAGCAGTAGTACCGCTACCATTTGCGGTAGTACCGTGAGGTCGAGCGGTAGTACCATGAGGACAAGCGGTAGTACCGCTCCGGCGGTTCTTCTGGCCTTTTGCCTCCTCGCTGTTGTTTTTCAAAGGGTACTTCCGCCCAAGGAGCGGTAGTACCGCTCTGTGCGGGCTGTGAGCATAACGGTTGGTTTTTTCCCCACCTATAAAAGGGGGTCTTCTTCCCCAATGTACCTAATCTCTTGAGCTCGTGTTCTTCCCCCATTCTTGACCTTCTTCGAGCTTGATAACTCTCAATCCCTCCAGTGATTCTTGCTAGTTCTTGAGGGAAAAGATAGAGGAGATCTAGATCCACGTTTCCACCAATCACTTTCTCCTCTAAGTGAGGGGAACCCCTTGGATCTAGATCTTGGAGTTCTTCGTGTTCTTCTTTCGTTCTTCCTCTCATTTTCCTCCCTAGTATTAGTTGCTTTGGTGGGATTTGGGAGAGAAGGACTTGGGCACTCCGCGTGCCCTTGCCATTGCATTTGGTGCATCGGTTTGAGTTCTCCACGGTGATACGTGGAAGTGATGTTTGAGAAGCTTTTTACTCTTGGGTGTTTGGGCACCCTAGAGCTTGTTCCTCTTGGGTGCCTTGGCGCCCTAGACAGTTGGTGGTGTTCGGAGCTCAATTATTGTGGTGTAAAGCTCCAGGCAAGCGTCGGGGTCTCCAATTAGGTTGTGGAGATTGCCCCGAGCAATTTGACGGGTACCGGTGACCGCCCCCAAGGGTTGCCAAAGTGTACGGGTTCGGTGATCGCCCCCAAGGGTTGCCATTTGTACGGGTTCGGTGACTGCCCTCAAGGGTCCCTTAGTGGAGTCACGGCATCTTGCATTGTGCGAGGGCGTGAGGAGATTACGGTGGCCCTAGTGGCTTCTTGGGGAGCATTGTGCCTCCACACCGCTCCAAACAGAGATTAGCATCCGCAAGGGTGTGAACTTCGGGATACATCATCGTCTCCGCGTGCCTCGGTTTTCTCTTACCCGAGCTCTTTACTTATGCACTTTACTTTGTGATAGCCATATTGTTTCTTATCATATATCTTGCTATCACCTAGTAGTCTATCTTGCTTAGCATAAGTTGTTGGTGCACATAGGTGAGCCTAGTTGTTGTAGGTTTTGTGCTTGACAAATTAACCGCTAGGTTTATTCCGCATTTGTTCAAGCCTAAACCGTAATTATTTTAAAATGCCTATTCACCCCCCTCTAGGCGACATCCACGATCTTTCAATGTGTTCCACGTTTCCCAGTTGAAGAAGTGCCACGCAGAGATGGCGGATATACCGCTGAGAGATACAGTGCCGCTGGAAGCGATTCAGTTGGATAGTGATTTAACCTATGAGGAGAAACCAGTCAAGATTCTCGAGTATGCCAGCCGAGTCACCCGCAGTAAGGTTATCAAGTTTTGCAAAGCTCAGTGGAGCCACCACACCGAGGATGTAGCCACCTGGGAGCGAGAGGAAAATCTGCTGAAGGACCACCCTCACATATTTTCTAGCCAACCCGAATCTTGAGGGCGAGATTCATCGTAAGGGGGGTAGGTTTGTAACATCCCAAATTTTCAATTTCGAATGTTATACATTAGATCATCACTGCATATCATATTTTATTGCTTTTGGCCTGATCCAGAAATTCTACGCCACTCAAGGACCCACGGAGAGAGTTGGGGATTTCGTTATTTTCATATTTGAGTTTTTCTCAAATTTTGAAAATAGGATCATTTGATTTTATTTATTTTATCTTCAATTATTTGTATTATAAAAATATGAGAGAGGGAATAAAATGACTTTCCCAAAATAAAGAAATATTGAGGATTTTATAAAAAAATCAAATAAGATTTTATTTCGCAGTTTTTGGCTAGTTTTATTTGAATTTAGGAAAAATTGCACGTTTTTCAAAACTGCATTTTAGAGCCAAGAAAATGTTCATCTCGTTCCAAATATTTTATTTAGGCGGTGAAAATTTATTTTGGCATTTTTAGAATTTTATTTTATTTTCTAGAATTTTTCTTAGTTTCAGCGGAATTGTTTTTTTAAGTACTGCGCGCCCGACTGGGCCGAAGTCCCAGCCGAGCTAGGCCCGCGCCGCCGCCGCCTTCCCCGCGGGAGTCCGACCTGCCGCCGCCGCCGAGTCCGGTCGGGGCACGCCTCCCAAGGCCGACCCCGACCCGGCGCACCCTTCCCCAAGCCGGACACCCCCCTCATAAATACCGCCCGCCGCCGTCGCCTCACCCCTCCATCCCGACCCGCCCCGCCTCCCGCAGCAGCAGCCGCCGCCGTGTGCCACCGCCGTGTGCCGCCGCCGCCGATGTCCGCGCCGCCCGCCGCCGACGCCACCCCACCCTACCGGAGCCCCGAGTCCCGCCGGTTTCCGACGAGGTAGCCGCCGTCCGCCGCCGGTTTTCTGAAGAAAACCAATTCGGTTGTTTTTGAAAACCCTAGGCTTTTTCTATTTATTTAGATCGGTTTTTGTTGTTGTTTTTATTTGGTTCACTTATTTAGCGAGCGTTCGCCCGTTCGTTCGTTTTAACGGACGAGTTCACCATTTAGTTTCAGTTAACGAACGTTCGTTCGTTAATCTGTTTGTTATTTTTTCTTTTTCTTGGATTTTCCGCGATTATTTCTGATCGCGATTTCTGATCCGATTTTCGTTTTAGTATAGCTTTTCGCTCGTTTATTGGAATTAGGCGATTCAAGCGCCTAGAGTTTCGTCTCGAAACCCTCTTTCCGTTTAACCAACTCAAACAAGTTTTTGCTTCTGTAAAATTTGACTTAAGTCCAGATTAGTAAACGAAGCTTGTTTCTTTCGCCGTTTGACTTTCGTTGTTTCGTTCGATTTGTTTCTTTTTGTAAACCGGAGTTCTTAAGTTGAACTTTCTGGTTAGATCTATTATTTGAGTTTTACCTGTGCATTAGATGAGTGCTTATTTGTATGCTTGTTTGTTTGCGATAGAGTACCCGGAGTGTGCCGCTTGCTACTTCGAATCTCTAGGTTTCATGGATCATCAGCAAGGCAAGTAACACTTTGATCATACTCTTTACTACCCAGTTTTATTGGATTAGATCAATCCTCAAACATTTGCATGAATAGGATCTGATTAATATGTGGGTTTTGGGAAGTAGATGAGCTAGTACCTATCACCTGTTTATTATCAAACCTTTCCGAGTTACTTCTACTTTGCTTATGCCATGCTATGCTAGTAGACATGGATTGGGTGAGTGTATCCATGACAGATGTGAGATTGTTATTTAATGGTTTACTTAAGGTGGCAACTTTAACACACATCTGGGTGGATTGAGGCACCTGGGTATTCCAGCGATTGCCTGTTTTTCTTTATTGACCGCCACCCAGGCTCAAAGGGATCATGAGATTATTCATGCTAGAAACTTCCGTGTGCAGCCACAAGCTACTATGGGCTCTAGCATAGTTGATTAAATCGTGCGAACTCTTATAGTGGTAGACTAGCAGATGTAGGGGAAAGTAGGTGTAACGGTCTACCCGATTGTAAGGTGCTAGCGCTTCTGAAAGACTATGTCTCGGTCATCCGTTTCTCAAACACCTTGTAGTGCGAGAATCCCAATGGAGGAGATCGAGTCTTGTGGGGAAAAGTGCGCAAACCTCTTCAGAGTGTATAAAATAATCATGATTAGTCGTGTCCCCGGTTATGGACGTCTTGAGTATCTAGTACTTGGATTATCATGTGAATCTCATCATGTGTCTTTAATTAATTTTGTTGGGTTTAATGATGATGTTTAATTGGGATTGAGAGGGTGTCTACACTCTCAATGTTTAACAACCACCATGATAGTTAAATAAAATTTATTCCTTTGCAGTAGGGAAAAATTGGCTTTACGCAAAACTGTAACCATAGAGCTTTCCACCAGCCATATATGCATGTAGTATAGTCTATTTCTGTTCATCACTCTCTATGTGTTACATTGCCAGCATATTCCATGTGTTGACCCGTTTTTGGGCTGCAACATTCATGTTGCAGATTTTTCAGACGACGAGTAAGGTGCCTTAGGTCGTGGTTCTATACTCAGTGATGTTGTTGGAGTTGATGGACTCACTTATCTTCCAAGCCTTCTGTTGTTATCATTATTAGATGGCCTTAAGCCATATTATTTGCAATAAGTTCTCTTTGTTGACATTCGATATAATAAGTGTGTGATTGCTACTCTGTTATAAATCCTTCAAGTACTGTGCGTGTCAGCATTACTGATCCAGGGATGACATTGAAGCACAGAGATCAGACTGTTTGAGGTTTGGTCGCTATAGAAATAATATATAGCGTTGAGCACCATGTTTAAGTAGAGATTACAACGGGTAAAAGAGGGTTTACACCGCTGCATAGAGGGGGGAAGATTTGGTGATGATGGCGGTGAAGTTGTTGGTGTAGATTGGGGTGATGATGATGTCCCTGGTGGCGTTCCGGCGCCACCGGAAAAGAGGGGGAGAGAGCCCCCCTTCTTCTTCTTCTTCTTCTTCTTCTTCTTCCTTGACCTTCTCCCTAGATGGGAGAAGGGCTTCCCCTCTGGTCCATGGCCTCCATGGCGGCGGAGGGGCGAGAGCCCCTCCGAGATTGGATCTGTCTCTCTATCTCTCTCTGTTTCTGCATTTCAGATTCTGCCCCTTCACCGTTTCTTAAATTCCCGGAGATCCGTAACTCTGATTGGGCTGAATTTTGGTCGCGATTTTTATCCGGATATTAGCTATCTTGCGGCGAAAAAAGGGCATCAACCGCCTTACGGGGTGGCCACGAGGGCCCAGGGTGCGCCTGGCCACCTGGGGCGCGCCCCCTGCCTCGTGGCCCCCTCGGGCATCGTCTCGTGTTGATTCTTCTTCCCAAAAATCACATATATTCCAAAAAAAATCTCCGTCAATTTTTATCCCGTTTGGACTCCGTTTGATATGGATTTTCAGCGAAACAAAAAACATGCAACAAACAAGAACTAGCACTGGGCACTGGATCAATATGTTAGTCCCAAAAATAGTATAAAAAGTTGCCAAAAGTATATGAAAGTTGTATAATATTAGCATGGAACAATAAAAAGTTATAGATATGACGGAGACGTATCAGCATCCCCAAGCTTAATTCATGCTCGTCCTCGAGTAGGTAAATGATAAAAAAGATAATTTTTGATGTGGAATGCTACATAGCATAATATTGATCATGTAATCTAATCATGGCATGAATATTAAGACACGCGTGATTCAAAGCAATAGTCTATCATTTGACATTAAGACAATAATACTTCAAGCATACTAATAAAGCAATCATGTCTTTTCAAAATAACATGGCCGAAGAAAGTTATCCCTACAAAATCATATGGTCTGGCTATGCTCCATCTTCACAACACAAAATATTCAAATCATGCACAACCCCGATGACAAGCCAAGCAATTGTTTCATACTTTTGACGTTCTCAAACCTTTTCAACTTTCATGCAATACATGAGCGTGAGCCATGGACATAGCACTATAGGTGGAATAGAATATAATGGTGGAGGTTGTGTGGAGAAGACAAAAAGGAAGAAAGTCTCACATCGACGCGGCTAATCAAAGGGCTATGGAGATGCCCATCAATTGATGTCAATGCAATGAGTAGGGATTGCCATGCAACGGATGCACTAAGAGCTATAAGTGTATGAAAGCTCAAACTGAAACTAAGTGGGTGTGCATCCAACTTGCTTGCTCATGAAGACCTAGGGCATTTGAGGAAGCCCATCGTTGGAATATACAAGCCAAGTTCTATAATGAAAATTCCCACTAGTATATGAAAGTGATAAGTTAAGAGACTCTCTATATGAAGAACATGGTGCTACTCTGAAGCACAAGTGTGGTAAAAGGATAGTAATGTTGCCCCTTCTCTCTTTTCTCCCATTTTTTATTTTTTTTGTTTTGGTGGGCTTCTTTGGCATCTTTTTTATTTGGGCTTATTTGGCCTTTTTTTAAGTCCGGAGTCTCATCCCGACTTGTGGGGGAATCATAGTCTCCATCATCCTTTCCTTACTGGGGCAATGCTCTAATAATGATGATCATCACACTTATTTACTTACAACTCCATATTACAACTCGATGTCTAGAACAAAGTATGACTCTATATGAATGCCTCTGGCGGTGTACCGTGATGTGCAATGATCTAGCATAGCAATGACATCAAAAAATGGACAAGCCATGAAAATATCATGCTAGCTATCTTACGATCATGCAAAGCAATATGACAATGATGCTCAAGTCATGTATATGAAGATGATGAAAGTTGCATGGCAATATATCTCGGAATGGCTATGGAAATGCCATGATAGGTAGGTATGGTGGCTGTTTTGAGGAAGATATAAGGAGGCTTATGTGTGATAGAGCGAATCGTATCACGGAGTTTGGATGCACCGGCGAAGTTTGCAGCAACTCTCGAGGTGAGAATGGGCAATGCACGGTACCGAAGAGGCTAGCAATGACGGAAGGGTGAGAGTGTGTATAATCCATGGACTCAACATTAGTCATAAAGAACTCAAATACTTATTGCAAAATCTATTAGTTATCAAAAAAAAGAACTACGCGCATGCTCCTAGTTCAATTAATCAAATTACTTAAGAACTCCCACTTAGATAGACATCTCTCTAATCATCTAAGTGATCACGTGATCCATATCAACTAAACCATGTCCGATCATCACGTGAGATGGAGTAGTTTTCAATGGTGAACATCACTATGTTGATCATATCTACTATATGATTCATGCTCGACCTTTCGGTCTCAGTGTTCCGAGGCCATATATGCATATGCTAGGCTCGTCAAGTTTAACCCGAGTATTCTGCGTGTGCAAAACTGGCTTGCACCCGTCGTATGTGAACGTAGAGCTTATCACACCCGATCATCACGTGGTGTCTCGGCACGACGAACTTTCGCAACGGTGCATACTCAGGGAGAACACTTATACCTTGAAATTTAGTGAGAGATCATCTTATAATGCTTTCGTCGAACTAAGCAAAATAAGATGCATAAAAGATAAACATCACATGCAATCAATATAAGTGATATGATATGGCCATCATCATCTTGTGCCTTTGATCTCCATCTCCAAAGCACCATCATGATCACCATCGTCACCGGCTTGACACCTTGATCTCCATCGAAGCATCGTTGTCGTCTCGCCAACTATTGCTTCTTCGACTACCTCTACCGCTTAGTGATAAAGTAAAACAATTACATGGCGATTGCATTTCATAGAATAAAGCGACAACCATATGGTTCCTGCCAGTTGCCGATAACTGTGTTACAAAACATGATCATCTCATACAATAAAATTTAGCATCATGTCTTGACCATATCACATCACAACATGCCTTGCAAAAACAAGTTAGACGTCCTCTACTTTGTTGTTGCAAGTTTTACGTGGCTGCTACGGGCTGAGCAAGAACCGTTCTTACCTACGCATCAAAAACCACAACGCGGTATAGTGATTGCTTTTTGATCTTCAGAAAGAACCCTATTCATTGAATCCGATTCAACTAAAGCTGGAGAAACACGCACCCACTAGCCACCTGTGTGCCAAGCACGTCGGTAGAACCAGTCTCGCGTAAGCGTACGCGTAATGTCGGTCTGGGCCGCTTCATCTAACAATGCCGCTGAATCAAGAATCAACTAGTGATGGCAAGCAATATATATATATATATATATATATATATATATAAACCTGGCTCTGATACAACTGTTGGGGAACGTAGTAATTTCAAAAAAATCCTACGCACACGCAAGATCATGGTGATGCATAGCAACAAGAGGGGAGAGTGTCGTCCATGTACCCTCGTAGACAGTAAGCGGAAGCATTATGACAACGCGGTTGATGTAGTCGTACGTCTTCACGATCGACCGATCCTAGTACCGAACGTGCGGTACCTCCGTGATCTGCATACGTTCAGCACGGTGACGTCCCACGAACTCACGATCTAGTAGAGCTTCGAGGGAGAGTTTCGTCAGCACGTTGGTGTGATGACGGTGTTGATGAAGCTACCGACGCAGGGCTTCGAATCACCGCTATGATATGACCGAGGTGGATTATGGTGGAGGGGGCACCGCACACGACTAAAAGATCAATGATCAACTTGTGTGTCCATGGGGTGCCCCTGCCCCCGTACATAAAGGAGCAAGGGGGAAGGCCGGCTGGCTCTAGGAGGGCGTGCCAAGAGGAAGAGTCCTCCTCCTAGTGGGAGTAGGACTCCCCTTTCCTAGTCCCACTAGGAGGGGGAAGGAAGGAGTGGGAGAGGGGAAAGGCAAGGGGGGCGCCGCCCCCCTTCCTTGTCCTATTCGAACTCAAGGGGAGGGGCGCGCGGCCTGCCCTGGCCGGCCCCTCCCTCTCTCCACTAGGGCCCATCAAGGCCCATTTGCCCCCGGGGGGTTCCGGTAACCCCTCCGGCACTCCGGTTTTCTCTGAGATCACCCAAAACCCTTCCCGTGTCCGAATATAGCCGTCCAATATATCAATATTTATGTCTCGACCATTTCGAGACTCCTCGTCATGTCCGTTATCACATACGGCACTCCGAACTACCTTCAGTACATCAAAACACATAAACCCATAATACCGATCATCACCGAACGATAAGCGTGCGGATCCTACAGGTTCGAGAACTATGTAGACATGACTGAGACTCATCTCCGGCCAATAACCAATAGCGGAACCTGGATGCTCATATTGGTTCCTACATATTCTACGAAGATCTTTATCGGTCAAACCGCATAACAACATACGTTGTTCCCTTTGTCATCGGTATGTTACTTGCCCGAGATTCGACCGTCGGTATCTCAATACCTAGTTCAATCTCGTTACCGGCAAGTCTCTTTACTCATTCCATAATACATCATCCTGCAACTAACTCATTAGTTGCATTGCTTGCAAGGCTTATAGTGATGTGCATTACCAAGAGGGCCCAGAGATACCTCTCCGATAATCGAAGTGACAAATCCTAATCTCGATCTATGCCAACTCAACAAGTACCATCGGAAACACCTGTAGAGCACCTTTATAATCACCCAGTTACGTTGTGACGTTTGGTAGCACACAAAGTTTTCCTCCGGTATTCGGGAGTTGCATAATCTCATAGTCATAGGAACATGTATAAGTCATGAAGAAAGCAATAGAAATATACTAAACGATCAAATGCTAAGCTAATAGAATTGGTCAAGTCAATCACATCATTCTCTAATGATGTGATCCCGTTAATCAAATGACAAATCATGTCTATGGTTCAAAAACTTAACCATCTTTGATTCAACAAGCTAGTCAAGTAGAGGCATACTAGTGACACTTTGTTTCTCTATGTATTCACACATGTACTAAGTTTCTGGTTAATGCAATTCTAGCATGAATAATAAACATTTATCATGATATATGGAAATATAAAAAACAACTTTATTATTGCCTCTAGGGCATATTTCCTTCAACCGGTAACCTCTCGGTGCTCCGGTATATGCCCAAACTCACCTGAACCTTTTCGACGTCCAAATATAGTCATCCAATATATTGATCTTTATGTCTCGACCATTTCGAGACTCCTCGTCATGTCTGTGATCATATCCGAGACTCCAAACTACCTTTGATACATCAAAACACATAAACTCATAATACCGATCATCACCGATCGTTAAGCGTGCGGACCCTACGGGTTCGAGAACTATGTAGACATGACCGAGACACGTCTCCGGTCAATAACCAATAGCGGAACCTGGATGCTCATATTGGTTCCTACAGATTCTACAAAGATCTTTATCGGTCAAACCGCATAACAACATACGTTGTTCCCTTTGTCATCGGTATGTTACTTGCCCGAGATTCGATCGTCGGTATCTCAATACCTAGTTCAATCTCGTTACCGGCAAGTCTCTTTACTCGTTCCGTAATGCTTTGTACCATAACTAACTCATTAGTTACATTGCTTGCAAGGCTTATATTGATGTGCATTACCGAGAGGGCCCAGAGATACCTCCCCGACAATTGGAGTGACAAATCCTAATCTCGATCTATGCCAACTCAACAAACACCATCGGAGACACTTGTAGAGCACCTTTATAATCACCCAGTTACGTTGTGATGTTTGGTAGCACACAAAGTGTTCCTCCGGTATTCGGGAGTTGCATGATCTCATAGTCATAGGAACATGTATAAGTTATGGAGAAAGCAATAACATCAAACTAAACGATCATCATGCTAAGCTAACAGATGGGTCAAGTCAATCACATCATTCTCTAATGATGTGATCCCGGTAATCAAATGACAACTCATGTCTATGGTTAGGAAACATAACCATCATTGATTCAACGAGCCAGTCAAGTAGAGGCAAACTAGTGACACTCTATTTGTCTATGTATTCACACATGTACTAAGTTTCCGGTTAATACAATTCTAGCATGAATAATAAACATTTACCATGACATAAGGAAACATAAATAACAACTTTATTATTGCCTCTAGGGCATATTTCCTTCAGTCTCTCACTTCCACCAGAGTCAAGAATATAGATTATATTGTAATGATTCTAACACCCATGGAGTCTTGGTGCTGATCATGTTTTGCTCGCGAGGGAGGCTTAGTCAATAAGTCTGCAACATTCAGATCCATATGTATCTTGCAAATCTCTATGTCTCCCTCCTTGACTTGATCGCGGATGGAATTGAAGTGTCTCTTGATGTGCTTGGTTCTCTTATGAAATCTGGATTCCTTTGCCAAGGAAATTGCACCAGTATTGTCACAAAAGATTTTCATTGGACCCGATGCACTAGGTATGACACCTAGATCGGATATGAACTCCTTCATCCAGACTCCTTCATTTGCTGCTTCCGAAGCAGCTATGTATTCCGCTTCACACGTAGATCCCGCCACGACGCGCTGCTTGGAACTGCACCAACTGATAGCTCCACCATTTAATAAAAACACGTATCCGGTTTGTGACTTAGAGTCATCCGAATCAGTGTCCAAGCTTGCATCGACGTAACCGTTTACGACGAGCTCTTTGTCACCTCCATATACGAGAAACATATCCTTAGTCATTTTCAGGTATTTCAGGATATTCTTGACCGCTGTCCAGTGATCCTCTCTTGGATTACTTTGGTACCTCCCTACTAAACTGATAGCAAGGCACACATCAGGTCTAGTACACAACATTGCATACATGATAGAGCCTATGGTTGAAGCATAGGGAACACCTTTCATTTTCTCTCTATCTTCTGCAGTGGTCGGGCATTGAGTCTGACTCAACTTCACTCCTTGTAATACAGACAAGAACCCTTTCTTTGCCTGATCCATTTTGAACTTCTTCAAAACTTTATCAAGGTATGTGCTTTGTGAAAGTCCAATTAAGCGTCTTGATCCTATCTCTATAGATCTTGATGCCCAATATATAAGCAGCTTCACCGAGGTTTTTCATTGAAAAATTCTTATTCAAGTATCCTTTTATGCTATTTAGAAATTCGGTATCATTTCCGATCAACAATATGTCATCGACATATAATATCAGAAATGCTACGGAGCTCCCACTCACTTTCTTGTAAATACAGGCTTCTCCAAAAGTCTGTATAAAACCATATGCTTTGATCACACTATCAAAGCGTATATTCCAACTCCGAGAGGCTTGCACCAGTCCATAAATGGATCGCTAGAGCTTGCACACTTTGTTAGCACCTTTTGGATCGACAAAACCTTCTGGTTGCATCATATACAACTCTTCTTTAAGATATCCATTAAGGAATGCAGTTTTGACATCCATTTGCCAAATATCATAATCATAAAATGCGGCAATTGCTAACATGATTCGGACAGACTTAAGCATCGCTACGGGTGAGAAGGTCTCATCGTAGTCAACTCCTTGAACTGGTCGAAAACCTTTTGCAACAAGTCGAGCTTTGTAGACAGTAATATTACCGTCAGCGTCAGTCTTCTTCTTGAAGATCCATTTATTCTCTATGGCCTACCGATCATTGGGCAAGTCAACCAAAGTCCATACTTTGTTCTCATACAAGGATCCCATCTCAGTTTTCATGGCCTCAAGCCATTTTGCGAAATCTGGGCTCATCATTGCTACCTCTTGAGCACTGCATTGGGTTTCCCCGAAGAGGAAGGGATGATGTAGCGAAGTAGCGTAAGTATTTCCCTCAGTTTTTGAGAACCAAGGTATCAATCCAGTAGGAGGCTACGCGCGAGTCCCTCGTACCTGCACAAAACAAATAAATCGTCGCAACCAACACAAATAGGGGTTGTCAATCCCTATAAGGCAACTTACGAGAGTGAGATCTGATAGATATGATAAGATAATATTTTTGGTATTTTTATGATAAAGATGCAAAATAAAATAAAGGCAAAGTAAATAGCAAAGGAAATAACTAAGTAGTAGGAGATCAATATGATAAATATAGACCCGGGGCCATAGGTTTCACTAGTGGCTTCTCTCGAGAGCATAAGTATTCTACGTTGGGTGAACAAATTACTGTTGAGAAATTGACAGAATTGAGCATAGTTATGAGAATATCTAGGTATGATCATGTAATTTTCAAAGAGCAATTTTCATAGTTAAATTCCTTGAAATCCATAATAGTGTGTTTAGCAACATATAGGGTTTTAATTTCTTCAATCCCACTTTTATCAATTTTAGCATCAAGATCAACAAATTCCGAATTTGGAACGCCTTCTAGGTAAAGGTGGATCATATTCAGTCCCATCATTATCAAGATTCATATTGCAAAACAAATATTTAATAGTGGACACATCAATAACTTTTAGATCTTCATCTTTATTTTCATAGGAACTAGAAGAACACGCTCTTATAAAGGCATCTTTCTTAGCACGCATCCTATCGATTCTTTCTTTGCACTCATCAATGGAAATTCTGATAGCTTTGAGAGACTCATTGATATCATGCTTAGGTGTAATAGATCTAAGTTTCAAAGAATCAACATCAAGGGCGATTCTATCAACGTACCTAGCCAAATCATCGATCTTAAGCAATTTTTCTTCAATCATAGCATTAAAATTCTTTTGTGAAGTAATAAATTCTTTAATATTAGATTCAAAATCAGAGGGAATCTTATTATAATTTCCATAAGAATTGTTGTAGGAATTACCATAATTATTAGAGGGATTACTAGGATAAGGCCTAG
Organism: Triticum aestivum; assembly: GCF_018294505.1. Lineage (NCBI taxonomy): Eukaryota > Viridiplantae > Streptophyta > Magnoliopsida > Poales > Poaceae > Triticum > Triticum aestivum. The sequence goes on along the minus strand of NC_057803.1, from coordinate 69,840,285 downwards.
GATTAAAATTTCCTCTATACGCGTTGTTACCAAAATTGTTCCTACCAACAAAATTCACATCCATAGATTCATTATTATTCTCAATCAAAGTAGACAAGGGCATATCATTAGGATCATAAGAAACACTCTTATTAGCAAATAATTTCATAAGTTCATCCATCTTTCCACTGAAAACATTAATTTCTTCTATCGCATGCACCTTTTTATTAGTAGATCTTTCAGTATGCCATTGAGAATAATTAACCATAATATTATCTAGGAGTTTAGTATCTTCTCCTAAAGTGATTTCCATAAAAGTGCCTCCCGCGGCCGAATCTAAAAGATTTCTAGAAGCAAAAATCAATCCGGCATAAATTTTTTGTATAATCATCCACAAATTTAAACCATGAGTAGGGCAATTACGTATCATTAATTTCATTCTCTCCCAAGCTTGTGCAACATGTTCATGATCAAGTTGCTTAAAATTCATAATATCATTTCTAAGAGAGATGATCTTAGCGGGATGAAAATACTTAGAGATAAAAGCATCTTTGCACTTGTTCCATGAATGAATACTATTTTTAGGCAAAGACGAAAACCAAGCTTTAGCACGATCTCTAAGCGAAAAAGGAAATAGCTTCAATTTAACAATATCATTATCCACATCTTTCTTCTTTTGCATGTCACACTAATCAATGAAGCTATTTAGATGGGTAGCGGCATCTTCACTAGGAAGGCCGGAAAACGGATCTTTCATGACAAGATTCAGCAAAGCAGTATTAATTTCACAAGATTCAGCATCGGTAAGAGGAGCAATCTGAGTGCTAATAAAATCATTATTGTTTGTATTGGTGAAGTCACACAATTTAGTATTATCTTGAGCCATCGTGACAAGCAAGAAACTAACACACAGGCAAACAAAAAGCAAGCAGGCAAAAAGAGGCAAATAGAGAAGGAGAGGGAGGATAGAGAGAGAGAGAGAGGGCGAATAAAAAGGCAAGGGTGAAGTGGGGGAGAGGAAAACGAGAGGCAAATGGCAAATAATGTAATGTGGGAGATAAGGGTATGTGATGGGTACTTGGTATGTTGACTTCTGCGTAGACCTCCCCGGCAATGGCGCCAGAAATCCTTCTTGCTACCTCTTCAGTACTGCGTTGGTTTTCCCCGAAGAGGAAGGGACGATGCAGCAAAGTAGCATAAGTATTTCCCCCAGTTTTTGAGAACCAAGGTATCAATCCAGTAGGAGGCTATGCGCGAGTCCCTCGTACCTGCACAAAACAAATAAATCCACGCAACCAACGCAAATAGGGGTTGTCAATCCCTATAAGGCCACTTACGAGAGTGAGATCTGATAGATATGATAAGATAATATTTTTGGTATTTTTATGATAAAGATGCAAAATAAAGTAAAGGCAAAGTAAATAGCAAAGGAAATAACTAAGTAGTAGGAGACCAATATGATAAAGATAGACCCGGGGGCCATAGGTTTCACTAGTGGCTTCTCTCGAGAGCATAAGTATTCTACGGTGGGTGAACAAATTACTGTTGAGCAATTGACAGAATTGAGCATAGTTATGAGAATATCTAGGTATGATCATATATATAGGCATCACATCTGAGGGAGTCCTGGATTAGGGGGTGTTCGGGTAGCCGGACTATACCTTCATCCGGACTCCTGGACTATGAAGATACAAGATTGAAGACTTCGTCCCGTGTCCAGATGGGACTTTCCTTGGCGTGGAAGGCAAGCTTGGCGATGCGGATATTCAAGATCTCCTACCATTGTAACCGACTTTATGTAACCCTAACCCTATCCGGTGTCTATATAAACCGGAGGGTTGTAGTCCGTAGGCAATCAACTTCATACACAACAATCATACCATAGACTAGCTTCTAGGGTTTAGCCTCCTTGATCTCGTGGTAGATCTACTCTTGTACTACACATATCATCAATATTAATCAAGCAGGAGTAGGGTATTACCTCCATCGAGAGGGCCCGAACCTGGGTAAAAAACATCTTGTCCCTTGTCTCCTGTTACCATCCGGCCTTGACGCACAGTTCGGGACCCCCTACCCGAGATCCGCCGGTTTTGACACCGATATTGGTGCTTTCATTGAGAGTTCCTCTGTGCCGTCACAATCAGGAAGGATGCCTCCCCTCGTCTTTAAAGACGGCGCCGTTGCTAAGGGAGCCTTGGCTGTCGGCCAAACCCTCCGGCTAGGTGGTTTCCTCATGACCGCCTGTTCGGCTGTTGCGCCGACGGTGACCTCTCGGGTCATCAAAAGCAACCTACACGTCAGCTCGGAGCTTGTCGAGCAGCTAGATCCAATGGAGCTCTCTTCCATAAACGAGCTCTTGGATCGCATCGCCGCCCTGGGGGTCGCTACGGATTACGACCAGGTTGGGCTAAAACCCGATCTAAGAGAAATTAACTCTCCCCAGGTCACCCACCACGTTGCCGTGGTAGAGGCGCAGTGCAGCGACCGTTCATCTATTTTAAGGACTAGCTACGTACGAATTCCCGACTCCTCCAAGCCGGATACCCACGGAGAGGAGGATGTAACTCAAGACATGAGCTTAGGATCAGGCAACGGGCTAGATTCATTGGACAACATCCAAGAATCCGAACTTCAGAGTTCGGAAACTCCTCGGCCTCCGAATCTTGTATTGGGCAAGGTTTCGGATTCAACGACACCCGCCCACTCGAACATAAGCGATCTCTCCCAAATCAGGCAGAAGCCCGAGGAAACAGTACATCATTACTGGGCCAGATTCCTCCTGGTTATGAACAAGATAAAGGATTGCCGGGAGGGAGACGCAATCTCAATTTTCTGCAGTAATTGCACGGACAAGGGAATCCTTAACGCCGTAAGTCGTCGTGATATTACACGCTTCGCTGACTTGGCGTCCATAGTACAAAAATACTGTGCGATGGAAAGCGCCTGGAAAACCAAAATAAAGTTTTGGGATAATCCGGCCTTGAATAGTAATCCCGTCCGAACTAAGAGGGTGCATCATCATAGGACACCTGGGATAAACACCAAAAAACCAAAACCCTCTACAGGGCATGGAACCGTACTGGAAAGGTGGCTTGATGGACCCTGTAGAATTCACAGTACAGAGGACGCCACACCAACTCACAGCCTTAGAGCATGTTGGATACTCCGGCAGGTGGCCAAAATTGGCGAGGACCTCTTAATTCTGGAGGCCGCAGAAAGCCAGCCCGAGGACACCAGTACCGTTCTCACAGTCTTCGAGACTTTCGCATCAAACAATATGCGAAAAAGAACACTCCGCAGCCTCGCCGAAGTCTATCAAGTTGCAACAATAAATCCATGGAGCGACACTGCTATTACCTTCAACGCAAGTGATGAACCTAGATTCCGAACAGCCCGAGCACCAGCCGCATTGGTCCTCAGTCCCATAGTGGACGGCTTTCGCCTCACCAAGGTGCTCATGGATGGAGGCAGCGGACTGAACCTCATTTATGAGGAAACCCTTCAAAAAATGGAAATAGACTGGAACCGCATCGAGCGAAGCAGCACAACCTTTAGAGGAATAATCCCCAGTCGGGAAGCGCGCTGCACAGGAAAAATCACACTAGATGTGGTGTTCGGCACGCCGGATAATTACAGGTCCGAAGAAGTCATGTTTCAGGTGGCCCCGTTTAAGAGCGGATATAACGCTTTACTAGGGCGAGAAGCATTCACAATCTTCCAAGCAATACCCCATTACGGGTACATGAAGCTTAAGATGCCCGGGCCGAATGGAATTATCACTCTAGCTAGTGATCCGGACATAGCACTCCGCGCCGAAAACAAGACGGCCGCATTAGCCCTTGAGGCGCTATCCGAAGCCTTAGTGGCCAAGGAACTGACTGCGCTGCGCTCCACGGTTAACAGGGATGATGTGATACTCGATAAGAGATCCAAATCCACATCCTTCAATCCAGCCGACGAAATAGTCAAATTCTAGGTCCATCCAACGGACCCCAATAAAACAGCTTCAATCGGGGCACGACTGAACCCTGATGCAGACGCCACACTACGAGAGTTCCTACGAGAGAACTGGGACATCTTCGCCTGGCACCCTTCAGACATGCCAGGGATCCCACGCAGGCTGGCCGAACACAGCTTAAATATCCTAAAAGGATTTAAACCTGTCAAACAAGCCCTTCGGCGTTTTTTCCGAACCCAAGAGACAGGCTATGGGAGAGGAGCTAGCCAAGCTATTGGAGGCCGGATTCATCAGAGACATAAAACATCCGGACTGGCTAGCAAACCTGGTGATGGTACCAAAGAAGGACAAATCCTGGCGCCTGTGTGTCGACTTTAAAGACCTTAACAAGGCTTGCCCAAAGGATCCCTTCCCCTCCCCCGCATCGACCAAATTATCGATGCCACTGCAGGACACGATTTGTTGTGTTTCCTCGACGCATACTCCGGTTACCATCAAATCAAGATGGCAGAATCAGACCAAGCTGCAACAGCATTCATCACACCATACGGCCCATTCTGCTTCAACACAATGCCCTTCGGGCTAAAAAACGCCGGCGCAACATATCAGTGCATGATCCAGACATGTCTGGCAAATCAGATCGGCAAAACAGTGGAGGCGTATGTGGACGATGTGGTCATCAAATCAGGACATGTCGAATCTCTAGTAGACGACTTGAGGCTTACATTCGATAACCTCCGAAAATATGACATCAAGCTCAACCCGGAAAAATGCGTCTTCGGCGTTCCAGCCGGAAAGCTCTTGGGCTTCATTGTATCCGGTAGAGGAATTGAAGCAAATCCAGCCAAGATCCGAGCTTTGTCACAATTGGATATCCCAAAGGACCTCAAACAAATACAAAAATTAACCGGATGCGTGGCGGCTTTAAGCCGCTTCATCTCCCGCTTGGGAGAAAAGGCACTACCCCTCTATCGCCTCCTTCGGCGCACCGAACACTTCGAGTGGACGGAGGCCGCCACGGCCGGACTTGATGAAATAAAAGCCATATTGGCAACAAACCCAGTCCTGGCCGCGCCGAACACCGGCGAACCAATGTTATTGTACATTGCAGCAACACATCAAGTTGTCAGCGCAGTACTCGTTGTCGAGCGGGAAACGGATGGACACAAATTCCCCCTTCAAAGGCCGGTCTACTACGTATCCACCGTCCTCACTCCATGCAAATCACGGTACCCGCATTATCAAAAGATTGCATACGCGGTATTCATGGCATCCCGGAAGCTACGACACTACTTTCAAGAGTGTTCCATAACAGTAGCCTCGGAAGTACCACTCAACGATATTATCAACAACCGCGACGCAACGGGCCGGATTGCAAAATGGGCCATCGAGCTTCTCCCGTTCGATATAACCTATAAGCCACGGCGAGCTATTAAATCGCAAGTTTTGGCCGACTTCGTCGCAGAATGGACGGAGGCCGAGCTCCCTAAAGAGTACGGCACATATTCAAACTGGATTATGCATTTCGACGGCTCCAAAATGTTGGCCGGACTGGGGGCTGGCGTCGTCCTGACGTCCCCCACAGGAGACACAGTCCAATATGTGCTCCAGATCATGTACATGGATTCCAACAATGCAGCCGAATATGAGGCCCTCCTACATGGCCTCCGGATAGCAGTATCCATGGGTATCCAGCGCCTAGAGGTACGCGGGGATTCAAACCTCGCGATATCCCAAATAAATGGAGACTTCGACGCCAAGGACCCAAAAATGGCAGCTTACCGCAACGCCGTCCTAAAAATGTCAGCTCGGTTCGAAGGGCTGGAGTTTCACCATATAGCCCGAGAAAACAATCAAGCAGCGGACGTCCTGGCACGCATCGGAGCAAGACGCGATGCAGTCCCCCCCAACATCTTTTTGGAAAGATTGTTCAAGCCATCCGTAGCATGGGAGGGGGAACCCGCAAATAACAGCCCGGACCCAGCCGCACCACTCGACGCCGAACAATCTGACACAATTGGAGGCTCTGCCAATGAAATTACACCTTCAGCCCACGTAATAATGGCGGTCATCGCCCCGTGGACAGAACCATTCCTAGCCTACCTTACTAGGCAGGAACTCCCGGAGGACCAAAACGAGGCCCGCTGCATAGTGCGGCGATCTAAAGCCTATAGAGTCCATGAGGGAGAGCTTTATAAGAAAAGCACTACCGGAGTCCTTCAAAGGTGCATCTCCGAAGAGGAAGGGCGGAACCTTCTGGCTGAAATTCATGCCGGACTCGGTGGTCACCACGCCGCTGCTCGGTCCCTTGTTAGCAAGGCTTTCCGTACAGGCTTTTATTGGCCGACGGCCCGGGCAGACGCTCAGGACCTAGTCCAACGATGCGCTGGTTGCCAACTTTTTGCCAACCAAAGCCATATGCCACCCACCGCACTCCAAACTATACCCATCACCTGGCCTTTTGCGGTCTGGGGGCTTGACATGGTCGGACCCCTTAAAGGTGGGACCGATAGGAAAAAATACTTACTGGTCATGGTGGATAAATTCACCAAATGGATAGAAGCCAAGCCTGTTAAAACGGCCGAATCCGGACCTGTGATAGACTTCATATCCGGGGTTGTACACCGTTATGGCGTCCCCCACAGCATCATAACCGATAACGGTACAAACTTTACCGCCGACGAGGTAAAACTCTGGTGCAAAAACATGGGCATCAAGCTCGATTATGCTTCCGTCTATCACCCACAAACCAACGGCCAGGTCGAACGTGCAAATGGTCTTATCATGAGCGGCATTAAACCCAGACTGGTGCGGTCCCTCAAGGAATCTAACACGCACTGGGTAGAGGAGCTCGACTCCGTGCTATGGGGGCTGCGGACCACGCCAAATCGCACCACCGGATACACACCATTTTTTATGGTGTACGGCGCAGAGGCAGTTCTGCCCTGCGACATAATTCATGACTCACCTAGAGTGCGCATGTACGAAGAAAGAGAAGCCGAGCTCGATCGGCAGGACAACTTGGACGCCCTGGAGGAGGAGCGTGACGTGGCAAAAGCCCGTTCCGCATTTTATCAACAGCAGGCCCGAAGATATCAAAGCAGAGAAGTACGGGCCAAAAATTACAATGTTGGCGAACTAGTTCTACGCCTGCCGGATAAGAAAAAGGACAAACTCAAGCCCAAGTGGGAAGGTCCATTCATAATCGACCAAGTCCTGACTGGCGGGGCGTACCGCCTGCGAGATGCGTCGGATAACCGACTCGAGCCGAACCCGTGGAACGCCACCCGTCTCCGAAGATTCTATGCCTAGCGCCGGACTCTGTGTTCGTCTCCTTCCTCTGTCCATTTTTTGCATTTTTCTGTCTTACATTTCTCTCCTTCCCCTCTTTTCTTTTATAGCCCTTAAAGGCTCATCTAGTGACGCGCCACTCGCGCTCATTAAACCTGGGGGCTTCTTTAACAGAAGCTTATTTATACGGGCTTCACGCCCAACACATGCGTCAAACTTCCGCATGTACCCTTTTTTTCACCATTATATGCATCGATATGACTTAAGTTTTGGCCAAGCTGGGTTGCCTGGCTCCTGTGCTTACCCCTACGTTCCCGATTGTTCGGCTAGGCGGTAAAGGGAGCACCTCTGCGATTGTTACTGCCGGGTCAGCCGGATGTGTACCTCAGACTGGGTGAAGCCGAAAGCTAGCGTTCTTAAGGGAATATTCGGTCGGTGAGATAAAAGATGATCTTTTTACTCATTCTATGCGCCCCCAGATGCTTTTTTCTGCGTCTTTTTACGCAGTCCGGACATGCACTTTAGGGCATGCCTCCCAGCGAAAGGAACCCCTAACGGAACTATTCTCTCTGGAAGATGTTTCTTACTAACCATGTAATATAACATAACTAGTTGGGCACTTGTCTGATAAAGCACTAATGACCCCTACGCCTGGTCTCCACGCATACCACGGTTCTTATATAACCGCTATGGTATTCGGACACACTCCGGACCGTCAGGTCCCGAGGTTGAAGCGAAAAGGTCGGCAACGACAAACGATCTACAATCCGGCTAGAAGGCATTACACATGTCAATTCAAAATTACATAGTCATTCTGACTGATTGTATTCCTCTTCTATACCATCTAACAGGCTGTCTAATTTACAGTCCTGCTGGGAATACTTCGCGGCCAACTCTACTTGGCCGTATACTAAGCTCACAGGGATCTCCTTCCCGTCAGGCCCCACTGGTCCGACCTCGGCCATGTGGTTTGGGTCAGACTTCGTAAAACGGGTCTTCACCATGGCCCAGGCTTCCCTAGCGCCTTGTCGGCAGGCCGATATCTTCCACAACCGGAAGCGCCGCCGAGCTCCCTTCAGCTTCTCCGCAAGCTCTCCAAGGCCCTCGGGCATGGAGTGGGCAGGCCATAAGGCTTGGGCAACACCTCGCATCGCCTGCCGAATTCGCTCGTGCAGTTGCATGAGTTCGGGAAGAAGGTCACCCGTAGAACCGGGCATCTCCTCTGCAGGACGACCTGTGAGCATACCTACAGACATTACTCTGTTAGTCGACTTCCTCGCCGAACTCTTTTTTCAAAGTTCGTTCAAGCACTTACTAAATATGCCGCGTCGAAGCCGCTGATTCTCCTTCGTGGAGTCCGACAGCTGGCCACGAACATCTTTAAGTTCGACGTCCAGCCTGGTGTTGGCATCCTGAAGATCATTCTTCTCTCGCCTCACCTTTGTCAACGTACTCTCACCGGCCTTTAGCCGGCGTAAGAGTTGTTGCTTTTCCGGATCGAGTCCGGCGCCATCTGCAACATGATTTGTCAGATTTGCACCCACACCGCACAATACTAATCTTTCGAAGTGTATCTTACCTGAGGGGGTCTCTTTGGACTCCCCTGCTGCGGCTAGTGCGGCCTCTAGTTGGGCCTTGCACTTTTCCAGCTCCTGGGACAGTACAGTATTCTTCTCTGTAAGAACCTGAATATTAAATGATCCTTAAATCAGTTGCTCTAACTGTTTCAAGTCTCGGGGGCTACGGGTATATATATATTTGACCAAAATTTTCTTACCCGTATGTCTTTTACATACTGCTCCGTGGCTCTGGCTAAACCATTTTGAGCGGCACGGAGGTACGCATCTCCCGAATTAAAGGCATCTAAAGCCTCTTGGGAGAAACAAGCGTCGCGTAGAACTGTCCGGCGACGCCTGTGGTTCATGGCACTCTCCACTTCAGAATTTGTGGCAGACAGCCTGTCCGCATCCTCTGTCGGAGGAGCGTCCGGTGCGCGCCTTGTGCTCGCCTCCGCTTCCTGGCCAGACGTTGGAGCCTGGCTGGTGGAGGCGCGATTGGCAACCTCTCCGGATATAGTCCGGCGAGGTCTCTTCGTTCTGAAGATAGCACGAACGTTAATATGCCCGGACAGAATAACACCAGGGAAGCAGAGGGTGCGCTATACCTTTGCGCCGGCATCTCAGTCCGGACTACATTCCTTTTTGCCCCACGGGGCCCTGCGGCCCCTCGTTGGCTAGCCGCCGCAGGTTCGGCCTCCTGCCTCGGAAATCTCCCCTGCAAAACACGGTTGTCGTCAGAAACACCGGAATACGTGAGAGTGGAATCTCTCTCAAGGGAATGAGACTCCGGTTTCTGTCACCTGGGAGGCCGGGATTAACCCTGGGTAATCAGCCGTGATGGCTACCAAGGTATTGTCCTTGCTTAGCTGATGGAACACCCCGTCGATAAGCTCCACCGATATGTCCGGATCCTCTTCGGAGTCCGGATCGAGGGACCGTTCTGGGTCCTCGGGTTGTGGAGGGCGGCTGTTTATATCCTTTACCACCTGTCGCAGTTCCTGCATTGAAGTCGTTAGACTACATATCTAACCGTGGGAGTACAAAACAAACGGGCAAGCGCAGTTGTTCACTTACCCAACTTGGAGGATCGTACATAGTAAATCCGGCCTGCGGGTTGACGCGGAGGAATTCCTCCTTTTCTCCCTTGTACAAAGAGGATAAGATCTTTACTAGGGCGGCAGCTGAAGCCGGCCCCTTACGACCGTAACGGGTGGCGTCATCCTCCCCGTTGAAATCCCACATGGGGTGGCCTCTATATTGAAGTGGCTGCACCCCCCGCATAATGCATGCGGCCATGACTCCAATCATGGTTAGTCCGGAATGAGCCAACAGTCTTATCCGGCCCATCAGGTAAAGGACGTCTCTGTCGCTTTCTCTCTGAGAGCTCCGCGGACGCCAGCTCAAGCGTTTCTTCAATGGAGCACTGTTGAACTCAGGGAGACCGACCCGGATAGGGTCCGGTAGCGGGACGTCATCTATATAAAACCATTCCGAAGGCCAGTCCTCGGACGCCTTCTTCGGGGTTCCGGATAGGTATCCGGTCCCGGCGATGCGCCATACTTCGGCTCCGCCCACTTGGTATATAGACCCCTCTTTAGAACGGGGCACCAGGCAGAATAACCTCTTCCACAGCGCGAAATGAGCCTCAACGCCTAAAAATAGCTCGCAAAGGGCGACGAAACCCGCAATATGCAATACGGAGGCGGGCGTGAGGTTGTGCAGCTGGAGGCCGTAGAACTCCAGAAGCCCGCGGAGAAATGGGTGAATTGGAAATCCCAGTCCCCTTATTAGATAGGGGACGAGGCACACCCGCTCTCCTTTAGAAGGATTGGGGGTGCTCTCCGCTTGTTTTCCGCCATTATAGGTGGCGAGACCGGCTCGGACCGGGACCATGTATGCCTGAGGGAGAAATCCCTTGGCCTGAAGTGACGCTAACTCGCTATGCGGGATGGTGCAACTCTCCCAGTCCCCGGGTTTGGGACCGGAGGGGCGAGGGGAGGAGCTGCGACGGCTGGTCATGTTGGAATGGACCTTTGCTGGAAGCGCTCTGATGATAACTCGCGGAAAGGAGAAGATGTGGTTTGGACCTAAATCCCCATCCCGTTAAATAGGCGGCTCGTTTATACGGCTAGGGGTGTGGATGTAAAAACACCCCGGCTTTTCGCATTCGTTTGAACACGTGGAAGACGGCCATTATTGGGCGTGGAAGCCGAGGAGCACTACATTACAAAAATCGGACATTATTCCTACAGGTACACAAGATTTGGAGAGGAACCCGCCTTGCAATGCCGAACAATCTGCGCGCCGGACTCATCGTCATTGAAGCCTGGTTCGGGGGCTACTGAGGGAGTCCTGGATTAGGGGGTGTTCGGGTAGCCGGACTATACCTTCAGCCGGACTCCTGGACTATGAAGATACAAGATTGAAGACTTCGTCCCGTGTCCGGATGGGACTTTCCTTGGCGTGGAAGGCAAGCTTGGCGATGCGGATATTCAAGATCTCCTACCATTGTAACCGACTCTATGTAACCCTAACCCTATCCGGTGTCTATATAAACCGGAGGGTTGTAGTCCGTAGGCAATCAACTCCATACAAAACAATCATACCATAGGCTAGCTTCTAGGGTTTAGCCTCCTTGATCTCGTGGTAGATCTACTCTTGTACTACCCATATCATCAATATTAATCAAGCAGGAGTAGGGTATTACCTCCATCGAGAGGGCCCGAACCTGGGTAAAAAACATCTTGTCCCTTGTCTCTTGTTACCATTCGGCCTTGACGCACAGTTCGGGACCCCCTACCCGAGATCCGCCGGTTTTGACACCGACAACATCCAAGACAAGTAGACCGACTCCTGCCTGCATCTACTACTATTACTCCACTCATCGACCGCTATCCAGTATGCATCTAGAGTATTAAGTTAAAAACAGAGTAACGCCTTAAGCAAGATGACATGATGTAGAGGGATAGACTCATGCAATATGAAGAAAACCCCATCTTGTTATCCTCGATGGCAACAATACAACACGTGCCTTGCTGCGCTACTGTCACTGGGAAAGGACACCGCAAGATTGAACCCAAAGCTAAACACTTCTCCCATTGCAAGAAAGATCAATCTAGTAGGCCAAACCAAACTGATAATTCGAATAGACTTGCAAAGATAACCAATCATACATAAAAGAATTCAGAGAAGATTCAAATATTATTCATAGATAGACTTGATCATAAACCCACAATTCATCGGTCTCAACAAACACACCGCAAAAAGAAGATTACATCGAATAGTTCTCCACAAGAGAGGGGGAGAACGTTGTATTGAGATCCAAAAAGAGAGAAGAAGCCATCTAGCTACTAACTATGGACCCATAGGTCTGAGGTAAACTACTCACACTTTATCGGAGAGGCTATGGTGTTGATGTAGAAGCCCTCCGTGATCGATGCCCCCTCCGGCGAAGCTCCGGAATAGGCCCCAAGATGGGATCTCGTGGATACGGAAAGTTACGGCGGTGGAATTAGGGTTTTGGCTCCGTATCTGATCATTTGGGGGTACGTGGATATATATAGGAGGAAGGAGTACGTCGGTGGAGCAATAGGGGGGCCACGAGGGTGGAGGGCGCGCCTGGTGGGGGTGGGCGCGCCCCCTACCTCGTGGCCTCCTGTTTCCTTTCTTGACGCAGGGTCCAAGTCTCCCGGGTCTTGTTTGTTGAGAAAATCACGTTCCCAAAGGTTTCATTCCGTTTGGACTCCATTTGATATTCCTTTTCTTTGAAACCCTAAAACAGGCAAAAAATAGCGATTCTAGGCTGGGCCTCCGGTTAACAGGTTAGTCCCAAAAATAATATAAAGTGGATAATAAAGCCCAATAATGTCCAAAACAGTAGATAATATAGCATGGAGCAATCAAAAATTATAGATATGTTGGAGACGTATCAATCATCACTTCCTCATAGTTCGTAGGTTCGTCATGGTCAAAGACATGACTTCCAGAACAGGATTACCGTACCACTCTGGTTGACCTACGAGGTTCGGTAGTAACTTGATCAGAAGTTTCATGATCATCATCATTAGCTTCCTCACTTACTGGTGTAGGGATCACTGGAACTGATTTCAGTGATGAACTACTTTCCAATAAGGGAGAAGGTACAATTACCTCGTCACTCCTCCCACTCACTTCTTTCGAGAGAAACTCCTTCTCTAGAAAGGATCCATTCTTAGCAACGAATATCTTGCTTTCGGATCTGTGATAGAAGGTGTACCCAACAGTTTCCTTTGGGTATCCTATGAAGACACATTTCTCCGAGTTGGGTTCGAGCTTATCAGGTTGAAGCTTCTTCACATAAGCATCGCAGCCCCAAACTTTAAGAAACGACAACTTGGGTTTCTTGCCAAACCACAGTTCATAAGGTGTCATCTCAACGGATTTAGATGGTGCCCTATTTAACGTGAATGCAGCTGTCTTTAAAGCATAACCCCAAAACGATGGCAGTAAATCAGTGAGAGACATCATAGATCGCACCATATCTAATAAAGTGCGGTTACGATGTTCGGACACACCATTACGTTGTGGTGTTCCAGGTGGCGTGAGTTGCGAAACTATTCCACATTGTTTCAAATGAAGTCCAAACTCATAACTCAAATATTCACCTCCACGATCAGATCGCAGAAATTTGATTTTCTTGTTACGATGATTTTCCACTTCACTCTAAAATTCTTTGAACTTTTCAAATGTTTCATACTTATGTTTCATTAAGTAGATATACCCATATTTGCTCAAATCATTTGTGAAGGTGAGAAAATAACGATATCCACCGCGAGCTTCAATGTTCATTGGACCACATACATCAGTTTCTATGATTTCCAATAACTCTGTTGCTCGCTCCATTGTTCCGGAGAACAGAGTTTTAGTCATCTTGCCCGTGAGGCATGGTTCGCAAGTACCAAGTGATTTCAGAAGTCCACAAGAATGCAATTTCTTCATGCGCTTTACACCAATATGACCTAAACGGCAGTGCCACCAATAAGTTGCACTATCATTATCAACTCTGCATCTTTTGGCTTCAATACTATGAACATGTGTATCACTACTATCAAGATTTAGTAAAAATAGACCACTCATCAAGGGTGCATGACCATAAAAGATATTACTCATATAAATATAACAAACATTATTCTTTGATTTAAATGAATAAATGTCTCACATGAAACAAGATTCAGATATAATGTTCATGCTCAACGCTGGCACCAAATAACAATTATTTAGGTCTAAAACTAATCCTGAAGGTAGATGTAGAGGTAGCGTGCCGACGGCAATCACATCGACTTTGAACCATTTCCCACGCGCATCATTACCTCGTCCTTAGCCAATCTTCACTTAATCCGTAGCCCCTATTTCAAGTTGCAAATGTTAGCAACTGAACCAGTATCAAATACCCAGGCACTACTGCGAGCATTAGTAAGGTACACATTAATAACATGTATATCAAATATAACTTTCACTTTGCCATCCTTCTTCTCCGCCAAATACTTGGGGCAGTTCCGCTTCTAGTGACCAGTTCCTTTGCAATAGAAGCACTTAGTCTCAGGCTTAGGTCTAGACTTGGGTTTCTTCACTTGAGCAGCAACTGGCTTGCTGTTCTTGAAGTTACCCTTCTTCCTTTACCCTTTTTCTTGAAACTGGTGGTCTTGTTGACCATCAACACTTGATGCTCCTTCTTGATTTCTACCTCCGCAGCCTTTAGCATTGCGAAGAGCTCAGGAATCGTCTTATCCATCCCTTGCATATTATAGTTCATCACGAACCTCTTGTAGCTTGGTGGCAGTGATTGAAGAACTCTGTCAATGACACTATCATCAGGAAGATTAACTCCCAGTTGAGTCAAGTGGTTGTGATACCCAGACATTCTGAGTATATGTTCACTGACAGAACTATTATCCTCCATCTTGCAGTTGTAGAACTTATTGGAGACTTCATATCTCTCAATCCGGGCATTTGCTTGAAATATTAACTTCAACTCCTGGAACATCTCATATGCTCCATGACGTTCAAAATGTCGTTGAAGTCCCAGTTCTAAGCCGTAAAGCATGGCACACTGAACTATCGAGTAGTCATCAGCTTTGCTCTGCCAGGTGTTCACAACATCTGGCATTGCTCCTGCAGTGGGTTTTTCACCTAGCGGTGCTTCCAGGACGTAATTCTTCTATGCAACAATGAGGATAATCCTCAAGTTACGGACCCAGTCCGTGTAGTTTCTACCATCATCTTTCAACTTAGCTTTCTCTAGGAACGCATTAAAATTCAACGGAACAACAGCATGGGACATCTATCTACAACAAAATAGACATGCAAAATACTATCAGGTACTAAGTTCATGACAAATTAAAGTTCAATTAATCAAATTACTTAAGAACTCCCACTTAGATAGACATCTCTATAATCATCTAAGTGATCACGTGATCCATATCAACTAAACCATGTCCGATCATCACGTGAGACGGAGTAGTTTTCAATGGTGAACATCACTATGTTGATCATATCTACTATATGATTCATGCTCGACCTTTCGGTCTCAGTGTTCCGAGGCCATATCGGCATATGCTAGGCTCGTCAAGTTTAACCCGAGTACTCTGCGTGTGCAAAACTGGCTTGCACCCGTTGTATGTGAACATAGAGCTTATCACACCCGATCATCACGTGGTGTCTCGGCACGACGAACTTTCGCAACGGTGCATACTCAGGGAGAACACTTATACCTTGAAATTTAGTGAGAGATTATCTTATAATGCTACCGTCGAACTAAGCAAAATAAGATGCATAAAAGATAAACATCACATGCAATCAATATAAGTGATATGATATGGTCATCGTCATCTTGTGCCTTTGATCTCCATCTCCAAAGCACCATCATGATCGCCATCGTCACCGGCTTGACACCTTGATCCCCATCGAAGCATCGTTGTCGTCTCGCCAACTATTGTTTCTATGACTATCGCTACCGCTTAGTGATAAAGTAAAGCAATTACATGGTGATTGCATTTCATACAATAAAGCGACAACCATATGGTTCCTGCCAGTTGCCGATAACTGTGTTACAAAACATGATCATCTCATACAATAAAATATAGCATCATGTTTTGACCATATCACATCACAACATGCCCTGCAAAAATAAGTTAGACGTCCTCTACTTTGTTGTTGCAAGTTTTACGTGGCTGCTACGGGCTGAGCAAGAACCGTTCTTACCTACGCATCAAAAACCACAACACGGTACAATGATTGTTGTTTGATCTTCAGAAAGAACCATGTTCATTGAATCCGATTCAACTAAGGTTGGAGAAACTGACACCCACCAGCCACCCGTGTGCGAAGCACGTCGGTAGAACCAATCTCGCGTAAGCGTACGCATAATGTCGGTCTGGGCCGCTTCATCCAACAATACCACTGAATCAAGAATCAACTAGTGACGGCAAGCAATATGTATATACACACGCCCACAACTCCTTTGTGTTCTACTCATGCATATAACATCTACGCATAAACCTAGCTCGGATGCCACTGTTGGGGAACGCAATAATTTCAAAGAAATTCCTACGCACACGCAAGATCATGGTGATGCATAGTGATACGTCTCCAACGTATCAATAATTTTTGATTGTTCCATGCTATTATATTATCTGTTTTGGATGTTTTTGGGCTTTATTATACACTTTTATATTACTTTTGAGACTAACCTATTAACCGAAGGCCCAGCACAAACTGTTGTTTTCTTGCCTATTTCAGTGTTTCGAAGAAAAGGAATATCAAACAAAGTCCAAACGGAATGAAACCTTCGGGAGAGTTATTTTTGGAACAGAAGCAACCCAGGAGACTTGGAGTAGACTTCAGGGAAGCTTCGAGGTGGCCACAAGGCAGGCAGGCGCGCCCGCACCCTCGTGGGCCCCTCGTGGTTGCCCTGATCGACTTCTTTCACCTATATATATATCAGTATACCCTAAAAACATCGGGGAACAGAATAGATCGGGAATTCCGCCGCCGCAAACCTCTGTAGCCACCGAAAACTAATCTAGACCCCTTCCGGCACCCTGTCGGAGGAGGGAATCCCTCTCCGGTGGCCATCTTCATCATCCCAGCACTCTTAGTGACGAGGATGGAGTAGTTCTCCCTCGGGGATGAGGGTATGTACCAGTAGCTATGTGTTTGATCTCTCTCTTGTGTTCTTGATTCGGAACAATCTTGATGTATCGCGAGCTTTGCTATTATAGTTGGATCTTATGATGCTTCTCCCCCTCTACTCTCTTGTAATGGGTTGAGTTTTCCCTTTGAAGTTACCTTATCGGATTGAGTCTTTAAGGATTTGAGAACACTTGATGTATGTCTTGCATGTGTTTATCTATGGTGACAATGGGATATCACGTGATCTACTTGATGTATGTTTTGGTGATCAACTTGCGAGTTCCGTGACCTCGTGAACTTATGCATAGGGGTTGGCACACGTTTTTGCCTTGACTCTCCGGTAGAAACTTTGGGGCACTCTTTGAAGTTCTTTGTGTTGGTTGAATAGATGAATCTGAGATTGTGTGATGCATATCGTATAATTATACCCACGGATACTTGAGGTGACATTGGAGTATCTAGGTGACATTAAGGTTTTGGTTGATTTGTGTCTTAAGGTGTTATTCTAGTACGAACTCTAGGATAGATCAAACGGAAATAATAGCTTCGTGTTATTTTACTACGGACTCTTGAATAGATCGATCAGAAAGAATAACTTTGAGGTGGTTTCGTACCCTACCATAATCTCTTCGTTTGTTCTCCGCTATTAGTGACTTTGGAGTGAGCTTTGTTGCATGTTGATGGATAGTTATATGATCCAATTATGTTATTATTGTCGAGAGAACTTGCACTAGTGAAAGTATGAACCCTAGGCCTTGTTTCCTAGCATTGCAATACTGTTTATGCTCACTTTTATCACTTGCTACCTTGCTGTTTTTATATTTTCAGATTACAAACACCATTATCTTCTATCCATATTGCACTTGTATCACCATCTCTTCACCGAACTAGTGCACCTATACAATTTACCATTGTATTGGGTGTGTTGGGGACACAAGAGACTCTTTGTTATTTGGTTGTAGAGTTGTTTGAGAGAGACCATCTTCATCCTACGCCTCCCATGGATTGATAAGCCTTAGGTCATCCACTTGAGGGAATTTTTCTACTGTCCTACAAACCTCTGCACTTGGAGGCCCAACAACGTCTACAAGAAGAAGGTTGTGTAGTAGACATCACATAGCAACGAGAGGGGATAGTGTTGTCCACGTACCCTCGTAGACCATAAGCGGAAGCGTTATGACAACGCGGTTGATGTAGTCGTACGTCTTCACGATCGACTGATCCTAGTACCGAAGTTACGGCACCACCGCGATCTACACATGTTCGGCTCGGTGACGTCCCACGAACTCATGATCCAGCAGAGTGTTGAGGCAGAGTTTTGTCAGCACGACAGCATGATGACGGTGATGATGATGCTACCGGAACATGGATTCGTCTAAGCACCGCTACAATATGACCGAGGTGGATTATGGTGGAGGGGACACCGCACACGGCTAAGAGATTAATGATCAACTTGTGTGTCTATGGGGTGCCCCCTCCACCATATATAAAGGAGTGGAAGAGGGTGAGGGCCGGCCCTCCTATGGCGCGCCCCATGGGGAGTCCTACTCCCACCGGGAGTAGGATTCCCCCCTTCCCTAGTTGGACTAGGAGTGGAAGGAAGGGAGGGAGAGGGGAAGGAAAGGGGGCCGCCCCCCACCCAATTCGGATTGGGCTTGAGGGGAGGGGCCGCCCCCTTCTAGGCATTCCTCTCTTCTCTCCCACTATGGCCCAATAAGGCCCATATACCTCTCGGGGGGTTCCGGTAACCTCCCGGTGCTTCGGTATATGCCCGAACTCACCCGGATCATTCCGACATCCAAATATAGTCATCCAATATATCGATCTTTATGTCTCGACCATTTCGAGACTCCTCGTCATGTCCATGATCATATCCGGAACTCCGAATTACCTTCGGTACATCAAAACACATAAACTCATAATACTGATTGTCACCGAACGTTAAGTGTGCGGACCCTACGGGTTCGAGAACTATGTAGACATGACCGAGACACGTCTCCGGTCAATAACCAATAGTGGAACCTGGATGCTCATATTGGTTCCTACATATTCTATGAAGATCTTTATGGGTCAAACCGAATAACAACATACGTTGTTCCCTTTGTCATCGGTATGTTACTTGCCCGAGATTCGATCGTCGGTATCTCAATACCTAGTTCAATCTCGTTACTGCCAAGTCTCTTTACTCATTTAGTAATGCTACGTCCCGTAACTAACTCATTAGTTACATTGCTTGCAAGGCTTATATTGATGTGCATTACCGAGAGGGCCCAGAGATACCTCTCCGACAATTGGAGTGACAAATCCTAATCTCTATGTATGCCAACTCAACAAACACCATCGGAGACACCTGTAGAACACCTTTATAATCACCCAGTTATGTTGTCACGTTTGGTAGCACACAAAGTGTTCCTCTGGTATTCAGGAGTTGCATGATCTCATAGTCATAGGAACATGTATAAGTTATGGAGAAAACAATAGCAACAAACTAAACGATCATCGTGCTAAGCTAACGGATGGGTCAAGTCAATCACATCATTCTCTAATGATGTGATCCCGTTAATCAAATGACAACTCATGTCTATGGTTAGGAAACATAACCATCATTGATTCAACGAGCTAGTCAAGTAAAGGCAAACTAGTTACACTCTGTTTGTCTATGTATTCACACATGTACTAAGTTTCCGGTTAATACAATTCTAGCATGAATAAAACATTTATCATGATATAAAGAAATATAAACAATAACTTTATTATTGCCTTCAAATAGTTATTCAAATTACTTATTGCGGGTGGCGTTTGGTAATCCTGCTGCACAATAAATACCTTGGCCAAAAGGTTGTGTCTTAGGTAGTTTGGAAACAAGGAGATTCACACTATTAGACAGGTCTAATGGCGGAAAATAAACACCTTTTCAGCTTTGGATCGTTCGCGATAAGGGACGTCATACGTTTCTTGAGTTGGGCAATGCCACTCTCCGCAAACAATATCCAGCCTTGTACCGCATTGTATGTGGTAAGAACGATACCTTTGCACATATGCTCAGCTCATCCTGTTCGGATATTTATTTCAGCCAGGTTAGAAGACATGCTGTTGCGTGCTTATTCTGCGGCATGCAACTGGCCCCTCACCTCATCCGACAAAAAACAAAAAAGGTCATGTCGCAACCAAGTTAGAACACATGTATATAGTTGCGACCATGTTGGAAGACATGCAATTGCATGACTAAATTTAAGCATGCTAGTGCCCCCATGTCTCTTGTCGTCGCCCCTTTGACAAAACAATGAAAGCCGCTTACATATTGCAACCAAGTTAGAAGACATGCAGTCGTGTGCCTAGCATGGGACATGCAACTGGCCCCTCTCCTCATCCAACCAAAAAAAGTCGAGTTGCGACCATGTTGGAAGACACATAGTTGCGACCATGTTGGAAGACATGCAACTGGCCCCTCTCCTTGCCCGACAGAAGAAAACGTTGAGTTGCAACCAAAGTAGAAGACATGCAGTTGCATGACTACATTTGAGCATGCAAGTGCCCCCCCTCTCTTGATGCCGCCCCTCTGACAAACAAAGGCCCCAATTGCAACCAAGTTAGAAGATATGCAGTTGCGTGCCTAGCGTAGGACATGCAAACTGGTCCCTCTCGTCGTCCGACAAAAAACAAAAGAGGGGTTGCAACCAAGTTTGAAGACATACAGTTGTGGCCATGTTGGAAGACATGCAATGCATGACTATAATTACCCCTCCCCCCCATCCCGCCGCCACCTCCGACAAAACAAAGGCACTTACAAAAATGCAACCATGTTAGAAAAGACATGTAGTTGCATGACTATTTTGCGACACGCAACTGGACCCTCACCTCGTCCGGTGAAAAAACAAAAAAGGTTGAGTTGCAGCCAACTTATAAGACATGCAGTTGTGTGCCTAGTGTGGACCATGCAACTGGGCCTCTCTCTCTCCCTCCCTCTCTCTCTCTCTCTCTGAGAAAACAAAGGTCCCGAGTTGCGACCAAGTTAGAAGACATGTAGTTGCATGCCTAATGTGGGACATGCAACTGGCGCCTCTCCCCGTACAAAAAAATTGAAATCGGGTTGCAACCAAGCTATAGAACATGCAGTTGCGACCAAGGTAGAAGAGACGCAGTTGCATGCATAGTGTGGGACATGCAACTGGGCCCCATATCTCTCGACGTCGTCCCTCCGACAAAACAAATCCCCCTCGGTTGTGACCAAGTTAGAAGACATGCAGTTGTGTGCCTTGTGTGGGACATGCAACGGGTGCCTATCCCCGTACAAAAGAATGGAAGTCGAGTTGCAAGCAAGTTATAAGACATGCAATTGCGACTATGCTCGAAGACATGCAGTTGCGTGCCTGGTGTGGGGGCATGCAACTGGCCCCCTCTTCTCTCGTCGATGCTCTCGCTGACAAAACAAAGGTCCCCAGTTGCAACGACATTAGAAGACATGTTGTTCCATGCCTAGTGTGGGACATGCAACTAACGCCTCTCCCTGTACAACAAAATTGGAAGTCGGCTTGCAACCAAGTTAAGAGACATGCAGTTGCGATCAAGCTAGAAGACATGTAGTTGCATGCCTAGTGAAAAGAAAATGCAAAAATCATGCTTAAAATATAAGGAAAAAAGATACTCCCGCTACAAATGAATATAAAACATGTCAGGTCACTATTTTATTTATTTAAAAAATCAAAATAAAAAAATCTATATTACACTCGGTCACGACTCCTTAATTCATGGCTAACTTGGTGTGCATGAGAGGACTTGAACTCTTAATTTAATTTAAATAACCAAATGAAAAAAATGAAATACCCAAAACTGGAAAATTAAACATTTTCATTTTTTGAAAAAAAATGAAGGTCATATGACAAAAAACTCTTAAAATATTATTTTGTTGGCCCCGGCAAAAAAGGACCAGTTGCAACCATGTCGGAAGACATGCATTTGCACTTGGGGGGTGACACTTGCAGGTGCATGCATAGTGTATAAACACGCAACTGCTCTCTGCCTCTCTGACCGAATCTCCGTGAAAACAAAGTTCAGTTGGAGTAGGGGACAATACTTACAGTTGCATGCCTAGTTTACACATGCAACTACTCCCCTCTCCATGCCACCATTTCGACAAAAATAAAGTTCAGTTGCAAAGACATGCAATTGTAGTTGGGGGTGACACTTGCAGTTGCATGCCTAGCGTATACATGCAATTGCCCCATGCTCTTCCGTCGCCCCTCCAACAAAAGAAAGTCTAGTTGCATCATACTGGAAGACACGCAGTTGTAGTTAGGGGTGATGCTTGAAGTTGCAAGCCTAGTGTACACATGATATTTTACTCGCTCTCCTAATGCCCTACGACAAAACAAAAGTCCAGTTGCAACCATGTTGGAAGATATGCAGTTGCAGCCGGGGGCAACACTTGCAGTTGCATGCCTAGTGTATGCATGCAGCTGCCCCCGCCTCTGCCGCCGCCCTTCCAACAAAACAAAGCCCGGTTGCATCGTGTTTGGAGACATGCGACTGCAGTCGATGGCGACGTTTGTAGTTCCAAGAGCCTAGTGGTACACATGCAATTGTCCCTTCCTAAGAAAGCATCACAGAGTTGTAGTCGACTTGAAGACATGCAATTGCAACTAGGGGCAATAAGTGCAGTTACAGGCTTAATGACAGACTTGCAACTAGCCCTCCCGGCAAAAATACCACAGAGTTACAGTCGCGTTGAAGATATGTAGTTGCAGTTGGGGAAGACACTTGCAGCTAAATGCCTAGTAGGAGACATGTACTGCCCCCTTACCCGACAAAATCATCACAGAGTTGCAGTCGAATTAAAGACATGCAGTTGCAATTGGGAACGACACTTGCAGTTGCATGCCTAGTGACAAACATGCAATTGTTCCTCCCGAGAAAACACTACAGAGTTGCAGTCCCATTGAAGAAATGTAGTTGCAGTCGGGGTGACACTTGAAGTTACGTATTGGTGGCGGGCATGCAACTACCCCTCCCCTGACAAAACACCACCAACTTGCAGTCGCATCGAAGACATGCAGTTGTAGTCGGGGGTGACACTTGTAGTTGCATGTTGGTGGCAGACATGCAACTGTGGCCCTCCTAGACAAACATCACTAAGTTGAAGTTGTGTCAAAGACATGCAATTATAGTCGGAGGCGACACTTGCAGTTGCATGTTGGTGGCAGACATGCAACTGCCCCCTCCCTCGACACAGACCACCAAGTTGCAGTCTCATTGAAGACATGCAGTTGCAGCCAGGGTCAACACTTGCAGTTGTGTGTTGGTGGCAGACATGCAACTACTTCCTCCCCCTGACAAAACACCACCAAAGTTGCAATCATGTTGACGACATGAAGTTGCAGTAGTTAGTGACACTTGCAGTTGCATGCATAGTGATAGACATGCAATTGCCCACACTTGCCGTCATTTTTTTGCAGGGAGCCCACACTTGCAATCTTTAATTGCAGGGAGACCACACTTGCCATTGTCGTGTAAAATAAATAAAAAATTAAAATGAGACATACCTTACACATAAGAGGCACATGTGGACCGTGTGCAGATGGCACATGTGTGCATAGCAAATAAAAAAACAATATAAGAAAAAGATAAAAACTAGATATGTGCAACTATATTGAAAAATTAGTTATATTGAATAATTTTTGGAAATAGAGTTTCAAGCAGCCGATGAACACCAACGAGTGTGCAACCATATTTACGCGCAAGAGAAATTACATAAAATATTCATGTTACATTAAAAGGTTTTCTATTCGTTATAAAAATTTTAATTTTAGAAGAACAAAATTATTTATATGAAAAAAATTATAATTTTTTTTAATTATTCATGTATTCACAAAAAAACTTTAGAAAATAAAAGGTGGGAAAAAATAAAAATGAAAAACATGACAATGCTGGACAAGAGAAAAAAATCACGTTCACAACCAGCGCCCACTGCACCACAACAAAAGCAAAATTAAAATGAAAAAAATAAGAACAAGTCACATGAAATGCATAGAAAAAGCCCCCCACACCTCCTCGTCCATCGTGCAAAACCCCTGCTCCCCGAACAAAAAAAAGTCCAAACAACCAAAAAAACACATAAAAATGATAACCGGGTTGGGCATGCATTAACAGGCCTAAACAAGACAAACCCACTCCAGCACGAATCTTGAAGCAAAGTAATGATCTGATGGTTGACGCATCGACTAAGACTTCGCGAAGTCTCAGTGGACCGAGATTTAGCAGCACAGATGAATGAAACAAAGTAACTATGATGAAAAAGAATAGGCAACATACAAATAAACAAATAAAACAATAAATCCATATGGAAAAGACATCAACAAGTGAGAGTAAAAATCGGTCGACATGTCTGTTCTATAAAATTTTAGATGTTCAACATTTCGAAAATAAGAAAAAAAAGCAAGTAAAAATATCATAATAAAAAGGAAATGACAAATAGATAAATGAAAATAGAAAAGGGAAAAAGAAGGGACAAGGTACACGTGTATTTATTGTACACACAAGCCCAACAAAGAAGTAGAAGAAAGGAAAATACAAACGAAATCACTAATTAAGGAGTACTCATTGCAAAGAACACTTCACTTTTCAGGCCGCGACAAGTGGCGCACATGCAGCGCGCCACTTGTCGCAACCTGTGAGTTTTCCCTTTTTTCGTAGATCCGTTTATTCAAAATGTTTTATCTCTTAAACCGTGCGTTTAAATCTCGAACTGTTTTCATCATTAGATTCCTCGCGTTGAGATCTTCAAAATTAGATCCCATGTTGATAGGTTTTGACGAACTTTTTTTTCATCAAAAAAATCAGACAAAAAGAACCAGGCGAAAAAACCGAATCGGGAGCGCGGTTTTTTTATTTCTGAAAGAGGCACGCCTGTGCCTCTCGCAAAATCACAACCATGCCTCTCGTGAAAGCAAAACCGTTACTCTCGTGAAAGGAAAAAACAGAAAACACATTTTTTTTCGTTTTCGAGAGGCACGGCCGTGACTCTCGCGAAGGCACAACCGTGCCTCTCACTAAACAAAACCGTGACTCTCGCGAAAGAAAAAAAACAGAAAACATGTATTTTTTCCCTTTCCTAGGGGCATGGCCGTGACTTTCGCGAAAGCACAACCGTGCCTCTCGCGGAAGCACAACTATGACTCTCACGAAAGAAAAAAAAACAAAAAACGCGTTTTGTTTTTCCCTTTCCTAGAGGCACGGTCGTGACTTTCACGAAAGCACAACTGTGCCTCTCACGGAAGCAAAACCGTGACTCTCACGAAAGAAAAAAAAACAGAAAACGCATTTTGTTTTTCCCTTTTCTGAGAGGCACGGCCGTGACTCTCGCAAAAGCACAACCGTGCCTCCCGTGAAAGCAAAACCGTGACTCGCAAAAGAAAAAAAACAGAAAACGTGTTTTTTTTTGTTTCCGAAAGGCACGGCCGTGACTCTCACTAAAGCACAACCGTGCCTCTCGCGGAAGAAAAACCGTGACTTTCGCGAAAGGAAAATAAAAGAAAACGCATTTTTTCGCGCAAAAAAGTTTTTGTTGATTGAAAAGCTAAGAAAGACTGGGGGAAACCAAAACGTCGAAAAAAATCTGAAAAAAAATTGTTTAAAAAGCCGAAAACACATGCGAAAAAATAAGAAAAAATTCGAAGGGAGCGTCCAAAGCGCGACACGTGGCGAATGGCTGAGAGCGCGCCAAGTGACGCTGATCGTTACGAGGATCCCGATGGAGCACTCGTTAACTAGTTGCTCCCAAATACAAAATATTTGCATGGGAGATCTATGAGAAAATAAAAAGCAAAAAAAAAAAAAACTGAAAAGGACCGCAAGCCACAAACCAAGCAAGGCCACATCTCCGTAGCTGCTCACTGCAGATTTACCCGCTGGGACAAAGCCCATTACACTTTGAACGAGGGAATACTTTAGGGAGCGACAAAACACAGATCAATATAATCGTACACCTAATCTCGTCGACTGAGACATGGCTATTTCTCTGGGTCAGAAAATCAATTGACCACAAAACTAAAATTCAGCTGACTGAAATCTAAACCGGTGGCCTCATTCTCTCGACACGATCTCGTAAAAGAACTCACGAAATAGGTCTATGTTGCATGTTCACATACACATCACAGTACACAGAACTACACAACCCACAAGCGGCAGGGGCACTAACACCCAACTAAATCTGCTAGCTATCCAGCTCAAGGAACGTACATCACCATTACACAGCACAGTGGAACCACCTTAGCCCACACATGAAACTCAACAAGAACATACTACAATATACAGTGGAGCCATCATCGACCAGCGTACGACGACGACGGCTTACTTCTTCTTCTGCAGGCTGATCGATTGCTTAGCCACAGCGTGCGCCGCCGAGCTCGCCAGGGACGACTTCTTGATGTGCCCCTTTGGGTCGAGCGCTTTCCGGATCTTGAAGACGGCCCACGCGACCCCAAGAGCGTTTCCGGTGGCGTGGAGGTAGTCCTGTGTGATCTCTCCTGCCTGATCACCGTACCTGCAAAATAGAGGGAGATGATATCAACGATCCTATCAACAAATGATCACTGGGCCAAAGATTTTGCTGAACCAAGAACATTTGGAATTCTGAATGAAGCATAGATGCAACGCGGTGCATGTACATTACCTGTGCGTTACAACTGAAGTAGTGACAACTGACGATGTTTTCATCACGTTCTTTCCAGACACCTCAACAGCGTCCCAAACTTTACCTGAACCATCGAGTAAGTAAAGAGTCAACAAATAATAATATGTGATGCAGCAACTGTTTGCACATATCAAATCTAAAGAGGTGGCATGCTATAAAATCTTATTGCAGCCAACATCAGGGCCCTTGCATCCAATACAGTATTCGGGCAAGCCAACCGGCAAACCACTGTTTTGGGCTCTTGAACTTATACAAATAGAATTCTGACCACATATTAGCAGCTCTTATAGCTGTTTTAGAGTTCAGTTAAGGCATGTTAACCCAGTGCACTCTACAATAGTACACTAAATACCTGGGATTTGCTTGGGAGGCCCAATATAGAGCATAAATAAAATCCAAATCATAATATGATTTCATCCTATCTGGTGCTTTGGTGATGTGACCATTAATCCCATGCATATTTAGATCAACAAATTCAATTTTTATTCGGAACAGAATCACGGACTACCTAGACTTCTAACTTAAAAGTTCAGAAACAACAGAATACCTAGCATTCTACTAGCTGCCTTTATATTCAATCATTTCACAAGGATACAGATAAAAATGGTTAAACTTCATATTTTGCCAAGCAAATGTAACATGCGCAGCTAGTGGCAAACGCTTACCAAATCCGTCCAGCGAAGCAAGAATAACTTCGCCAGGCATTAACTTGAAGAACTTCTGTGCGGGTTTGGAGTTGACTACAGTGCTGGTAACAAATCCCGAGACCTTGAGAACACCTGAGAGAATTGAATTTGCTACCTTGTTCGACATTTTAGTGACCCTTCTGGCCCTGCAGAAGACAGAAGAGAAATGCATAAATTGATTACCTTAAATATAGAGCAGATCTATATATACCCTATTTATTGCACATCTAAGTGCCTCAATCAAACATAAAAGGAAAAGAAAAAGAGAAAGGGAAAGACAATGTTCGCACGAATCTCTACGTAAAATCAATGACATAGGACTTAGATGTGCAATACTTAGGGCACATCTAAATGTGTTTTAGCAAAACTGTAAATATTTCTATAAACATGATAACAATTAGTCAATAAACAACCTAAAGGGAAATGAAATTATCTCAGAATAAGAGAGATTAGGATAGCGACCCATACAGTCAAAACAAAATAACTTCTACCTATGCTGCTATGCATATTTCCATTAAGAAATAGTGCTAGTACTATACTGAGTAGCTTGCCAGTTCAGCTAAGGCATGCATTGATAAGGATCCGGATCAAGTTGAAAACATCTCACACTAAATGCACACATGTCGGCACCATAATGGTATCTTTAAATTTATAGCATCATAATGCACACATGTCGGCATGGCAAAGATATCACTCGTCGTTATCAAGATATGCCAGGTGTCTTCCAGGATAGGAAGCAAATAATGGACACTGGTGGCATTGGCTAAGTTAATGGTCAATTTTTTCATAATAAAGATGTGTCGTCCTCTTAATGGGGGTTACATCTGGGTGAGACATTTTGTTTGCACAACCAAAAAAGGGTTTGTCTTCTTGTCCATGTCCTTTTTTAGACACAGAAGAGAACATGAAGAAGACCCTACTGGAGTATCTGACAAACAAAAGACCCTGCTCTGTTGAATAGAGCTACAATAGAACTTCATAATTTTTGCTAGTAATAATAAAAACAATGTAACGCATAATCAATACTTATTTTCTGTTCAATAAGTGCAATGCAATGGAGGACTAGTAAGAACCCTGACTATTCTGGACATGACATGTAACGAAGCTATAACTGATTATCCAAATCCTGATCTTAGACGATCCAAGTAATGGCAAAAGGTGAGTCATCTCATTCATTAAATTTTAGTTCATCCAATGCTGCAGCTTAACAGGAGCAGTAGAAATGTAAATTTAGCGTATCATTTAGTTCGTCAAATGCCAGATTAAGAAAGTGCATCTAAGCTACTCCAATGTGAGCTGCTCTGCAATATATAGAGAGAATAGTAAGTTTCTTCATCCATACCTCTTCATCCTCTTGAGGGAGCTCGGCTTCACCTGCGTATGCTTGCCGTTCGCCCCCGCGCCCTTCTTCAACACCGCCTCCCCGCATTTGAGGCCCGTAGCTGTGATGTCCCCGCACCAGATGATGCCCCTTACCAGCTGCCCGGAGCCCTTGGCGATAAGCCTCGCCACCGACGAGCTGTAGTCGTCCACGTTGGGCGCGATTGTCGTCCAGAACGCCGCGGACTGCTCCTCAATCTCCTCCTTCTTGTCCCCGGCAGCCTCCTCCGGCGTGATCTCCGACACCGCCCTAGTGTCCATGACCTCCGACTTGCCGCCGGCCTCCTCGTCGACCTGCTTGACGGAGAAGGTTGTGTACTCCTTGAGGACCCTGTCCAGCTCCTCCAGCACCTGCTCCTGCCCTTTCCCGGCGACGGTGAGCCCGTAGCTCAGCGCCGCCTCCCGGTCCGCGTCCGTCTCCGCCTCGGCGTCCTCCTTGTCGTCAGGGTGGTCCGAGTGCGGGACGTGGAGCGAGAAGAAGTAGTGGCCGGCGTCGAGCTTGACGACGGCGACGTCGCCGGCGAGCGGCCACTGCACGGGCTCCTGCGCGTCGCTGGAGCGGCCGCTGCTGAGGAAGCCGAAGACGCCGCGTCGCTTGTGGGCCTTGTCCGGGGTGAGGCGCGCGAGGACGGCGACGCAGTGGTCGCCCTGGCGGAGGCGCACGATGGAGAGCGTGCCGGCGCCGAGGTCGAGGCTGCGGTCCGGGTCGACGAGGTGGAGCTGCGCGCCCGGCACGTCGACGAGGGTCTCCTCCACCGTGGGCGGGGCCGGCGCGGCGTCCTCGGCCGCGTCGGCTGGGAAGAGGTTCTCGGCCATCTCGTGCGGGTCCATGGTGGGGTAGAGCGACTCGCCGCCGGTGCTGCTGGCGGCGGCGGGATTGTACTGGAAGGCGGTGTTGTGGTCGGGGTGGGACTGGGGTACCTCCGGGTACATGCTCTGCTGCTTGGAGGCGGAGGCCATGGCGGATTCGCTGGTCGGCTGCTGCGTCGTGTCACACACAGTTCGCCGGATCGAGAGGGGAACGTGGTGGGGATGAAACGGGCGCAGGGGATTTTAATACTACGCGAGGGGTGGAACCGGCGAGGGCGACGGTTCATTCGCGGTGGCGCCCAGGTGCGTGGGGATTTCCTGCGCCCGTGACGGCGACGCGGAGCTGGTCGGCAGCGTGTCAGCCTGTCAGGGACGAGACGGCCGTGCTTCCGCGGCGGCACACAGGTGGGCACAGAGATGGCGGTGGCAAAGGGGGATCCCGATAGACGAGAAGACTTTGGAAGAAAGGAACCGGAAGGCAAGGGAGGAGGACGCGTAGACACCGTCGGGAACAGCTCACCGGCCACGGAGGCGCCGGCAAAAGAATATGGCTTTGGGAAGGCCAACACGAACTGGCGCGCTCCAGAGTTCACGTGTGTGCAGCTTCTCGGTACCTGGCGGTCCGCCGTTGCACAACTTCGGAGCGACGATCGACGGTGGTAGTACGTTGGCTTCCGTTCACCGCGTCGCCGACGGCAGACGGTAGTCAACATGTTTTCTGTTTCCGCCGACGTGCACGGGCGGGCCGGCGGGACAGCGCGGCGGAGCGGTGGGCATCAAATCTATCATCGGGCTTCCACATTTGTCTGCGCATTTTCTTCATCTTTACGAACGTCGTTGGTTGTCCGCGTGGTTTTTCACACTTTGCATATTGGTCCCAGCTGGCCTGACTGTGAAGAAATAGGGGGAAAAAACTATGATTTGCACATCGTTTGGCTGTGTGCATTAGAGCAACTCCAACCGACGCGACTCCCCCGACGTGCCGTTGGCACACTGACAGATGGCCCCGGGCCCTGTCAGTGGCCCCACGTCAAGGGTGCAGTACGTCAGATGATCCTGGTCCAATTCCAACGCGCCGATCCAAACGAATTTACGGTTTGTTCGCTTTTCGTCCGTTTGGGTCGGCTAAGCAGACGGGTGCGCCTGCTTTTTCATATGGGTCGGCTTGAGCGCCTAACAAAAGGCGGATCCAAATTTACGTGCATATAATAGAAAAACAAAATGAACCACGCATGGCAAATATAACAAAAATAGGAACTTAATTTACAATAAATGTCCGGTCATCCGCGACCAAAGTCCACTTAAACTTAATTAAACATTCATAAAAACAAAAACTAAAAGTTGGTGTCCGCACGTAGTCCTAGGCGTCGGCCTTACCCTTGCCATCGTCATCGTCGCCGGCAAGGTCAATGAAGACGGGAGGCGGCCTAGTCCAACCGAAGGCGGCTTGATAGGCCGCCAGGGCTGCCTCCTCCAACGCCTGCTGCGGCGGAGGCAATGTCGCGACGCGGGCGCGCTCCTCCTCTTCCTCCCGCTCCCTCTGCATGCGCTGCTCGGCGTCTGCGCGCTTGTTCGCCAGCCGACCCTGCCGCCAATGTTCGGGGTACATGGCCTCCTACGCCGGCGTGGCACCAAGCCAAACCGGGGGGAGGGGGGTGCTGACGAACTCATGCACCTGGCCGGTCCAGACGTACCTCTTGGCCGTCTTGGGCGCAGGTGTCATTGGGGTTAGCCACGGCGGCGACGGCGGCAGCACACAATCGCCTGTTGTCGGTGAGAACGACACATATGGGATCACTGGGATCCTTTCTACGGTCGGCGGGCGCGGGGTCGTGAGAAGAGCAGGTTTAGGAGCTAGCACACGGGTCGTTTACCCAGGTTCGGACCGCGAGAATGCGTAAAACCCTAGTCCTGCTTTGGTGGATGTATTGAGTGTTCTTGAGCTTTCTAAACTAGCTACGGTGGCTGTGCTGTCTCAAAAAGCCGAATCCCTCTTCTAGTCGCCTCGGGCCTCCTTTTATAGGAAAAAGGGGCTGCCACAGTGGCACACAGGAGGTGAAAAGGCCTACAGTGCTGTAACACCCTCGATGCGACTATAGCTCCCACGTGTCGAGGCACGACTTAGAGACATAATCGCATTGAAGACATATGTCGCAAGTTAGGCAATCTTCACAAACATCCCATGTAATGTAATAACAAAAGGGGAGATAACTTAGTTGGCTTACACTCGCCACGTCAATCAAGTACATAAATTAACATTACATCATCCAAACACTCATGGCCCGACTACGGCGCCAAAATAAAAGAGAACCCAACATGCGACACGGTCCCAATCACCCCCAACTGGGCACCACTACTGATCATCGGGAAAGGAAACATAGTATCGTTGAGAGTCTTCGTCGAACTCCCACTTGAGCTCATACGCGTCTCCTGAAGCGGAATCATCGGGCCCTGCATCTGGTGTAATAGTAATCTGTGAGCCACAGGGACTCAGCAATCTCGCACCCTCGCAATCAAGACTATTTGAGCTTAAGGGTATGGTAAGGTAAAATATAAGTGGAGCTGCAACAAGCGACTAGCATATATGGTGGCTAACTTATTCGCAAAAGAGAGCGAGAAGAGGAGGCAAAGCACGAGCGAGAAACTAGAGAGCAACCTGCACAAACATTACTCCAACACCGTGTCCACTTCCCGGACTCCGCCGAGAAGAGGCCATCACGGTAACACACTCGGTTGATTCATTTTAATTAATTATGGTTCAAGTTATCTACAACCGGACATTAACAAATTCCTATCTGCCCATAACCGCGGGCACGGCTTTCGAAAGTTCAATCCCTGCAGGGGAGCCCCAACTTAGCCCATGACAAGCTCTCACGGTCAACGAAGGAATAGACCTCCTCCCAAGACGTTCCGATCAGACTCGGTATCTCGGTAACTCAAGACACTTCGACAGGTTAAAACAAGACCAGCAACACCGCCCGAATGTGCCGACAAATCCCGATAGGAGCTGCACATATCTCTTTCTCAGGGCACACTCGGATGAGCAAGACGTCGGGTAGGCCAGCCCAAAGTTGCCCCTCGTAGCCCTGGACATCGCTCGGTTGTACCAACACTCAGAGGAGCACTGCCCGGGGGGGGGGGTACAATAAGATGACCCTTGAGTCTGCAGAACCCAAGGGAAAGAAAAGGCTAGGTGGCGAATGGTAAGACCAATGTTGGGCATTGCTGGAAAAGCTTTAATCAAGGCGAAATATCAAGGGGTTCCAATTATAACCCAACCGCGTAAGGAACGCAACAATCCGGGAACATAACACCGATATGACGGAAACTAGGGCGGCAAGAGTGGAACAAAACACTAGGCGAGAGGCCGAGCCTTCCACCCTTTACCAAGTATATAGAAGCATTAAGATAACATAGCAATATAATGATATCCCAACAAGTAAATAAATGTTCCAACAAGGAACGGCCTCCAATCTTCACCTGCAACTAGCAACGCTATAAGAGGGCCTGAGCAAAGCTGTAACATAGCCAATCAACGGTTTGCTAGGACAATGGTGGGTTAGAGGTTTGACATGGCAATTTGGGAGGCTTGCAAGCAAGTGGTAGGCATCATAGCAATGGCATAGCAAAAGAGCGAGCAAACTAGCATAGCAAACATAGTAGTGACTTCGAGGGTATGATCATCTTGCCTGCACAGTTGTCAGAGTTGACTGGATCCTCGAAAGCAAACTCAACGGGCTCCTCGTTAGCGAACTCGTCTCCCGGCTCTACCCAAACAAGACAAACAAGCAACAAGGATACAATCAACCACGTGCAAGACCAAGCAACACGATGCAAAGATGATATGCTATGCGGGATGCGATGCGGGATGCAAAATGCAAGATATGACAGGAAATGCATGAAGCTGGCATCAACTTGGAATTCCAAGGGTGCCACTGGAAAGATGAGATGAAATCGCTTGAAAACGATATAAAGAACGCCGGAATCGGAGTTACGGTTTGGAAATGGCAAGCGATTCAAAAATGACACCGGTCTGCGATTTACAGCAAGTAGGCATCTAAATGCAATGAGATGAACATGCTACAGCATCCAAACATGACAACAAAATACATGGCTGGGATGCACACAAGATGCTTAACAAAAGTCTAGCACTAAGCTACGGCCAATTCATCCATTAGGAGGTTCAGATAAGCATGGCAAAAACGCAAATGACAAACAGATCTCAGACTTAGTGAAATTAACACTTGTCTGGAATTTCAGATCATATAGCCCTCTTCGGAGCTACAAAACAACATGCTACAGGATCTGAACATGACAAAGAAAGACATGGCATGGAGCTACTCAACAAGCTTAACAAAAGTCCCTTAGTGAACTTGAGCCAAAAGGGATCACAAAAAATACTAACAAGCACACGAACATAGCAAAAACATAATCAGTTTTCAGACTTGGTGAAAACTGGGACATGCTGAAACATAACTCACGAAGGCATGTTTACGAGCTCGATGCACTCACAATGGTGCAAGTCATGGCAAGACAAGCATACATCCATAAAGAAGGCACAAAATACAAGCTAGACATGGCAAGAACAATGGCATAGCATGCACGGATCAACTACAATAACATCGGCAAAATCGCAAACAAGTTGACGATCTGCCCAGATTCACAACGAAGCAAAAGTAGAGCTCGATTAACTCAAGCTAGGGTGCTCCATAATTGCAAACAAAGACATGGATGGATAAAGAACTACAAGATTAACAAAACTCCTTTACTGATCAGCCCCAAAAGGGGCACGGATCACTAGGAAACAACGTGAACATATGGCATCGTGAACTAAACAATCCCAGGACTTGGTGAAATTACTAAGTCCCTGAAAACAGATTTACCGGGTGCCCCACTTTGCAAGCTTGCACAAGTCACCACACACATCCTAAAAATACACGGGTTGCACCTCTAGATAGATGACAAAACCCTTAACAAAACATATGAAGAACTCACGGGCATAGCATGCACACATTAATCATGGCAAAAATGACAAAAGTGCTAAATGAAGTAACAGATCTGACAATTAACTCAAGTAGCCCTCTTCTAACAGCATTTCGGGCATCAAGATGCACTCAAATGAAAATGATGCAATGGAATGAAATGATTTACTCATCGAGGCGAACATTTTGATATGTTATATGCTCAAATTGGAGCTACAGATGCGGAGATATCACAGGTCAAAGTATGCATAAAAAATTAGGAGGAGAGGGGAAAAAGTCAACCGCTAGGGTTTTTCAGATCTGAGATCCGGCCCGATGCACTGTTCACCGGAGCGCGTTTCCTGAGGATGGTCGGCGCCGGAGTTCGTCGGAGGTGGACGGAGGTGGCCGGAGAAGGCGTGGAGGAGGCGGTGGAGCTCCCTGGGGACCGGATCCGGCCACGGGGACGCGAGGATCCGAGGCAGCGGCGACGGATCGGGGCGGCAGCGGCCGGGCGTGGGGACGACGGCGGCAGATCGGGGCGGCGGCGGTCGGCGTGGGGACGACGGCGGCGCGGGGCGCACGCGAGGGAGGAAGAGACGGGGCCCGGTCGCGGGAGGAGAGGGCCGACCGCGGGCCGGCCGGGCCGCGGGCGGTGGTGGCGGCGACTTGCCACGTGGCGGCACGTGAGTGGACCGGGCGGGCGGCGGACGGCGGGATTTTCATCCGGCGGCGGGCGGACACGTCCGGCCGCGCGGAGATCTCTTTTTCTAGGGTTAGGAGTGGATTGAACCGCGAATTTTTGGAGGGGGTGTATATATAGGCATAGAGGGAGCTAGGAGAGTCCAAATGAGGTGCGGTTTTCGGCCACACGATCGTGATCGAACGCTCTAGGAGATGGAGCAGAGTTTGGTGGGTTTTGGGCCAAATTGGAGAGGTTTTGGGCTGCAACACACACGAGGCCTTTTCAGTCCCTCGGTTAACCGTTGGAGTATCAAACGAAGTCCAAATGACACGAAACTTGACAGGCGGTCTACTGGTAGTAAACCAAGGCCGCTTGGCAAGTCTCGGTCCAATCCGGAAATGTTTAATCCCCACACATGAAAGAAAGCTAGAAATGACCACCGAAGGAGAACGAAGCGCCGGAATGCAAAACGGACAACGGGGAAAATGCTCGAATGCATGAGACGAACACGTATGCAAATGCAATGCACATGATGACATGATATGAGATGCATGACAACGATATCAACACACGGAGACAAAACCCGAACCCGAGGAAATAAATATAACTTAACGCCGGAAACGGCAAGAGTTGGAGTACAAATAGGGAAAGTTACATCTGGGGTGTTACAACACTCCACCATCACGAAAGGATCTCGTCCCGAGATCTAGGACTGAAAGAACGCCGGGTACTCAGAACGGAGGTGATCCTCGCGTTCCCAGGTAGCTTCACGGTCGGAATGGTGTGACCACTTGACTTTGAGAAATTTGATTGACTTGTTGCGAGTCTTGCGTTCAGTCTCTTCAAGAATAGCAACTGGGTGCTCACGATAAGAGAGATCTTCTTGGAGCTCAATGTCCTCGAAGTTGACGGTGCGGTCAGGAGTCTTGAAGCACTTTCGAAGCTGAGAGACATGGAACACGTCATGAACATTTGCAAAGTTTGAAGGAAGCTCGAGTTGATAGGCGAGGTCGCCTCTCTTGCTGACAATCTTGAAAGGCCCGACGTATCTAGGGGCAAGCTTCCCTTTGATACTGAAGCGACGAGTACCTTTCATAGGAGAGACGCGGAGGTAAACATGATCTCCGATCTCGAAAGCCAAATCACGGTGCTTACTATCATAGTAGCTCTTCTGGCGGGATTGGGCTGCTTTGAGGTTATCATAAATGACTTTGCACATTTCTTCTGATTCTGTGATTAAGTCATTACCCAAAAGCTGACGTTCACCGGTTTCAGACCAGTTGAGAGGGGTACTACACTTCCTGCCATACAGAATTTCAAAAGGGGCCTTGCCCGAACTTGCTTGAAAACTGTTGTTGTAGGAGAATTCAGCATAAGGAAGACAATCCTCCCACTTCATGCCGAAGGAGATCACACAAGCCCTGAGCAGATCTTCAAGAATCTGGTTGACACGCTCGACTTGACCGCTTGTTTGAGGATGGAAAGCTGTGCTAAAGCGGATGTTCGTGCCCATGGCCTTCTGGAAAGAATCCCAAAACTTCGAGGTAAAGATGCTGCCACGATCTGAAGAGATCACTTGAGGAATACCGTGCAGAGAGACAATGCGAGAGGTATAGAGTTCCGCCAATTGAGCTGCAGTGATCGACTCTTTGATAGGCAGAAAGTGAGCCACTTTGGTGAGTTTGTCGATGACAACGAATATAGCATCATTGCCACGCTTGGACTTTGGAAACCCAGTCACGAAGTCCATTTCAATGTGGTCAAACTTCCATTCTGGAATGGCAAGAGGTTGGAGGAGACCTGCTGGCCTTTGGTGTTCTGCCTTCACTCTTCTGTAGACATCACATTCATTCACGAATTGAGCGATC
Organism: Triticum aestivum; assembly: GCF_018294505.1. Lineage (NCBI taxonomy): Eukaryota > Viridiplantae > Streptophyta > Magnoliopsida > Poales > Poaceae > Triticum > Triticum aestivum. The sequence goes on along the minus strand of NC_057803.1, from coordinate 69,803,251 downwards.
TCGCGCTTCATTCGAGTCCAACAATAAGCTTGCTTAAGGTCCTGATACATCTTCGTGCTCCCAGGGTGGATGGAGAGGAGAGAATTGTGAGCCTCGTTCATGATCACTTTACGGAGGTCACCTTTGGGCACAACAATACGATCCTCGAAGAAGAGAGTGTCCTTGTCATCAAGGTGGTAGCACTTGTACTTGGACTGACTCTTGGCAATCCCAATCTTCACCTTTTTCACCATAGCATCAAGAAGCTGGGCTTGGTGAATCTGGTCTTCTAAGGTAGGAGAGACTTGAAGGTTGGCGAGGAAACCTTGAGGAACAACTTGCAGATTCAGTTTGCGGAAAGCTTCACAAAGCTCGGGTTGATAAGGCTTAAGAATCAGACTGTTGCAATACGCTTTCCTGCTCAAAGCGTCAGCAATCACATTGGCCTTGCCTAGAGTATACTCGATACTCGGATTATACTCTTGAATCATTTTGACCCATCGAGTTTGCCTGAGGTTGAGATTAGGCTGAGTGAAGATGTACTTGAGACTCTTGCGATCAGTGAAAATGTCCACTTTTCTTCCCAAAAGGAGATGTCTCCAAGTCAAAAGAGCATGCACAACTGCCGCCAACTCGAGATCATGAGTGGGGTAGTTCTTCTCATTAGGCTTCAACTGGCGAGATGTATAAGCAACAACTTTCTTCTCTTGCATCAAAACTGCGCCAAGACCTTGGAGAGAGGCATCACAAAAGACCTCGTACGGCTTGGATTCATCAGGCGGAGTCAGAACTGGAGCAGTGATCAATTTCTCTTTCAAAGTGTTGAAAGCAATATCACACTCCGGAGACCAAACGTACTTGACATGCTTCTGAAGAAGATTAGAGAGAGGCTTCGCGATCTTGGAAAAGTTTTCAACGAATCTTCGGCAATAGCTTGCGAGACCGAGAAAACTGCGGAGTTGCTTCACGTTCCGAGGAGGTTCCCAATTCACAATTGCAGACACCTTCTCAGGATTCACAGCAATGCCCTTAGCAGAGATGATATGACCAAGATAAAGAACCTCATCAAGCCAAAATTCACACTTGGAGAACTTGGCGTAGAACTGATGTTCTCTGAGCTTCTCAAGAACCAAACGCAAGTGCTTGGCATGATCTTCCTTGTTCTTGGAGAAAACCAGAATGTCGTCGAGATAGACCAAAACGAAGTCATTGGTGTAGGCATTGAAGATGAAGTTCATCATGCGAGAGAACGTCGGAGGAGCGTTGGCGAGGCCAAAAGACATGACAGTGTATTCATATGAACCAAAGCTTGTTCTGAATGCTGTCTTGGGAATATCTTCTTCACGAATGCGAATCTGATAATAGCCCATACGGAGATCAAGCTTGGAGAATACTTGAGCACCTTTGAGTTGTTCGAACAGCTCATTGATGTTGGCAAGTGGGTATTTGTTCTTGATGGTCTTCTTGTTCACTGGACGGTAATCAACACAAAGTCGGTCCGTTCCATCCTTCTTCTTCACAAAAAGAACACCACAACCCCATGGAGAAGAACTAGGCCGGATAAGACCCATTTTCTCTTGCTCATCGAGTTGCTTCTTCAGCTCCTTCAACTCTTCAGGTCCGAGCTTGTAAGGACGTTTGCACACAGGTTTCGTACCAGGCTCAAGATCAATAACGAATTCAACTGGCCGGTACGGAGGCATTCCTGGAAGCTCTTCTGGAAAGACGTCTTGGTATTCGCACACGACTGGAATTTGAGAGATGGCATCCAATTCACCCTTCTCATTGAGAGAAAACAGACGAATGGTATCATCACGAGCGGCAAAGACAATTACATCCTCAGATGAATGAGTCAATTGAATCTGCCTGGCTGCATAATCAAGCTGAGCCTTGTGCTTAGAAAGCCAATCCATTCCGAGAATAAGATCAATATCTGAGTTACCAAGCACCATAGGAGAAGAAAGGAACTTGTAGTCTCCCAATGTGATAGTAACATCTGGAGCCATCATTTTGGTGTTCATGAACAAACCCGGAGAATAAACCGCTATCGGCTTAGGCAAATCAATAGTATGCACATCATGCATGGATGCAAAAGGCTTCGACAAAAATGATAAAGATGCACCAATGTCAAAAAGAACTCTTGCGGGAATGTCATTAACAGGAAGGTTACCCATGATCACATCTGGTGATTCCTCTGCCTGAGCTGCATTCAGCAAGTTGACCTTGGCGGACTTGGGGTTATGCTTGACCACAGCTGTACTTGCCGATCTGACAGGAGGAGGAGGAGGAAGACGCCTCTGGTTGAAACACTTGTTGGCATAGTGACCCTTCTGTTGGCACTTGTTGCACGTGACCTCAGAAAGCGGACGGTGATACGGAGCACTCGATCTTGGAACTTGAGACGAAGTCTTGTTCTGAAAGCCAGGGTTGGGTGGGTGGGAAGAACCACTGCCATCTTTGCTCTTCTGCTGATACGGCTGACGAAACGGAGGAGGAGGAAGCCAAAACTTCTGCTGCTTGGCCACTTGAGTAGAGGAAGAAGGAGTAGCATCTCTAACTCGCTTCTTGGAAGCATCACACCTCAACTGAGTAGCCTCTTGCTTCAGTGCCATGTTGTAGAACTCATCGTATCTCAAGGGCTCAAAGAGAATAAGAGCGAGCTGGATATATTCTCTGAGACCACCCCTAAACTGGTATATCATGCTCTTCTCATCAGGCACGTCCTGCTTGGCAAAGCAGGCAAGCTTCTGAAACAACTTGTTGTAGTCATAGATAGACAAAGAGCCTTGCTTCAGATTGCGGAATTCCTCATGCTTGCTTTCAACCACACTCTGCGGAATATGATGAGCTCGGAAATCTCGACGGAAATCATCCCAAGTGATAACACGTCCACCTCTACAAAATCAGGATTCGGAGTCGTGCGCGTTGGAGGAGCCATCCTGAAGAGGTTGACCACCATTAGCACATTGACAGATAAATATTGAAGCTGAATCCAACGGAATGAAAATTGCAACATATAGTCTTCACATCCGAACAAAATGAACGAATGCATTCCTCTTGAAATGGTCACATATCCATAAATTGAGAAGCCACGTAGAATTAAGGTAGAGAAATAAATCAACAAGGTACGGATCAAGAACGAATAATCGGTAAGAAATCCCAATCTCAAACCAATATCCGTGGAAGAAGAACTAGAGCTACTAGAATTCCCACCTATGAAACTTCCGAACCTTTCCAGTTATGCACTCAGGTGTTGGGGATACAGGGGAAGCATAATATCTCACCCAAACTAGCAAATCCTATATCCAGCTGTATCCATCCTTCAACACATAACCAAGAAACCTTCGGAAACCATCTACCTCAACCTTCAAAAAGCATCCGTTATACAAGTTATGGCGATACTCCCGAACTCCTGCCCCAGTACTGGGTGGCGTCGAGGTTATCTCACCAACGAACTGCATAAAAGAGATTTTCGATGTCGGCGTACTAAACTCAGGTATTCCAGAACTGCAACAATAAAATTATGATGACAACACCTCAGAGCTCAACTCCCCGGGAAACTTCCACTAAACCCCTGACAGGAGGCACCAAGACAATGTTCTCATCATAAAACCATCAGAACGATTCCAAGATACCCGCGTGATCCTAAAATTTTTTTAGTGAAATTTGAGAAAAGAAGAGTCAAAACTCTACGTCAGGATGCCTTACCAGAGCGATGAGGAGACTAGGAAGTAAAAAGAATTCCTAAACTCTCTGATATATAATTCCTAAATGACTCAAAACATTTTTCTAGACACAACTCGGCCGCTAAAAACGATCAAGCAATGGGGCTCCTAAGGTCGGGGAAGGCTCTGATACCAACTTGTAACACCCTCGATGCGACTATGGCTCCCACGTGTCGAGGCACGACTTAGAGACATAATCGCATTGAAGGCATATGTCGCAAGTTAGGCAGTCTTCACAAACATCCCATGTAATGTAATAACAAAAGGGGAGATAACATAGTTGGCTTACACTCGCCACGTCAATCAAGTGCATAAATTAACATTACATCATCCAAACACTCATGGCCCGACTATGGCGCCAAAATAAAAGAGAACCCAACATGCGACACGGTCCCAATCACCCCCAACTGGGCACCACTACTGATCATCAGGAAAGGAAACATAGTATCGTTGAGAGTCTTCGTCGAACTCCCACTTGAGCTCATACGCGTCTCCTGGAGCGGAATCATCGGGCCCTGCATCTGGTGTAATAGTAATCTGTGAGCCACAGGGACTCAGCAATCTCGCACCCTCGCGATCAAGACTATTTGAGCTTAATGGTATGGTAAGGTAAAATATAAGTGGAGCTGCAGCAAGCGACTAGCATATATGGTGGCTAACTTATTCGCAAAAGAGAGCGAGAAGAGGAGGCAAAGCACGAGCGAGAAACTAGAGAGCAACCTGCGCAAACATTACTCCAATACCGTGTCCACTTCCCGAACTCCGCCGAGAAGAGGCCATCACGGTAACACACTGGGTTGATTCATTTTAAATAATTACGGTTCAAGTTATCTACAACCGGACATTAACAAATTCCCATCTGCCCATAACCACGGGCACGGCCTTTGAAAGTTCAATCCCTGCAGGGGAGTCCCAACTTAGCTCATGACAAGCTCTCACGGTCAATGAAGGAATAGACCTCCTCCCAAGACGTTTCGATCAGACTCGGTATCTCGGTAACTCAAGACACTTCGACAGGTTAAAACAAGACCAGCAACACCGCCCGAATGTGCCGACAAATCCCGATAGGAGCTGCACATATCTCTTTCTCAGGGCACACTCAGATGAGCAAGACGTCGGGTAGACCAGCCCAAAGTTGCCCCTGGTAGCCCCGGACATCGCTCGGTTGGACCAACACTCAGAGGAGCACTGGCCCCGGGGGGGGGGGGGTACAATAAGATGACCCTTGAGTCTGCAGAACCCAAGGGAAAGAAAAGGCTAGGTGGCGAATGGTAAGACCAATGTTGGGCATTGCTGGAAAAGCTTTAATCAAGGCGAAATATCAAGGGGTTCCAATTATAACCCAACCGCGTAAGGAACGCAACAATCCGGGAACATAACACCGATATGACGGAAACTAGGGCGGCAAGAGTGGAACAAAACACTAGGCGAGAGGCCGAGCCTTCCACCCTTTACCAAGTATATAGATGCATTAAGATAACATAGCAATATAATGATATCCCAACAAGTAAATAAATGTTCCAACAAGGAACGGCCTCCAATCTTCACCTGCAACTAGCAACGCTATAAGAGGGCCTGAGCAAAGTGGTAACATAGCCAATCAACGGTTTGCTAGGACAATGGTGGGTTAGAGGTTTGACATGGCAATTTGGGAGGCTTGCAAGCAAGTGGTAGGCATCATAGCAATGGCATAGCAAAAGAGCGAGCAAACTAGCATAGCAAACATAGTAGTGATTTCGAGGGTATGATCATATTGCCTGCACAGTTGTCAGAGTTGACTGGATCCTCGAAAGCAAACTCAACGGGCTCCTCGTTAGCGAACTCATCTCCCGGCTCTACCCAAACAAGACAAACAATCAACAAGGATACAATCAACCACGTGCAAGACCAAGCAACACGATGCAAAGATGATATGCTATGCGGGATGCGATGCGGGATGCAAAATGCAAGATATGACAGGAAATGCATGAATCTGGCCACAAATTGGAATTGCAAGGGTGCCACTGGAAAGATGAGATGAAATCGCTTGAAAACGATATAAAGAACGCCGGAATCGGAGTTACGGTTTGGAAATGGCAAGCGATTCAAAAATGACACCGGTCTACGATTTACAGCAAGTAGGCATCTAAATGCAATGAGATGAACATGCTACAACATCCAAACATGACAACAAAATACATGGCAGGGATGCACACAACATGCTTAACAAAAGTCTAGCACTGAGCTACGGCCAATTCATCCATTAGGAGGTTCAAACAAGCATGGCAAAAACGCAAATGACAAACAGATCTCAGACTTAGTGAAATTAACACTTGCCTGGAATTTCAGATCATATAGCCCTCTTCGGAGCTACAAAACAACATGCTACAAGACCTGAACATGACAAAGAAAGACATGGCATGGAGCTACTCAACAAGCTTAACAAAAGTCCCTTAGTGACCTTGAGCCAAAAGGGATCACAAAAAATACTAACAAGCACACGAACATAGCAAAAACATAATCAGTTTTCAGACTTCATGCCGAAACATAACTCACGAAGGCATGTTTACGAGCTCGATGCACTCACCACGGTGCAAGTCATGGCAAGAAAAGCATACATCCATAAAGAAGGCACAAAATAAAAGCTAGACATGGCAAGAACAATGGCATAGCATGCACGGATCAACTACAATAACATCGGCAAAATTGCAAACAAGGTGACGATCTGCCCAGATTCACAACGAAACAAAAGTAGAGCTCGGTTGACTCAAGCTAGGGTGCTCTATAATTGCAAACAAAGACATAGATGGATAAAGCACTACAAGATTAACAAAACTCCTTTACTGATCATCCCCAAAAGGGGTACGGATCACTAGGAAACAACGTGAACATATGGCATCGTGAACTAAACAATCCCAGGACTTGGTGAAATTACTAAGTCCCTGAAAACAGATTTACCGGGTGCCCCACTTTGCAAGCTTGCACAAGTCACCACACACATCCTAAAAATACATGGGTTGCACCTCTGGATAGATGATAAAACCCTTAACAAAACATATGAAGAAGTCACGGGCATAGCATGCACATATTAATCATGGCAAAAATGACAAAAGCGCTAAATGAAGTAACAGATCTGACAATTAACTCAAGTAGCCCTCTTCTAACAGCATTTCGGGCATTAAGATGCACTCAAATGAAAATGATGCAATGGAATGAAATGATGTACTCATCGAGGCGAACATTTTGATATGCTATATGCCCAAATCGGAGCTACGGATGCGGAGATATCACAGGTCAAAGTATGCATAAAAAATTAGGAGGAGAGGGGAAAAATTCAACCGCTAGGGTTTTTCAGATCTGAGATCCTGCCCGATGCACTGTTCACCGGAGCGCGTTTCCCGAGGATGGCCGGCGCCGGAGTTCGTCGGAGGTGGCCGGAGGTGGCCAGAGAAGGCGTGGAGGAGGCGGTGGAGCTCCCCGGGGACCGGATCCGGCCACGGGGACGCGGGGCGGCGAGGATCCGAGGCGGCGGCGGCGGATCGGGGCGGCGGCGGCCGGGCGTGGGGACGACGGCGAGGTTCCGGAGCGGCGGCAGCAGATCGGGGCGGCGGCGGCCGGGCGTGGGGACGACGGCAGCGTGGGGCGCGCGCGAGGGAGGAAGAGGCGGGGCTCGGTCGCGGGAGGAGAGGGCCGACCGCGGGCCGGCCGGGCCGCGGGCGGTGGTGGCGGCGATTTGCCACGTGGCGGCACGCGAGTGGACCGGGCGGGCGGCGGACGGCGGGATTTTCGTCCGGCGGCAGGCGGACACGTCCGGCCGCGCGGAGATCTCTTTTTCTAGGGTTAGGGGTGGATTGAACCGCAAATTTTTGGAGGGGTGTATATATAGGCATAGAGGGAGCTAGGAGAGTCCAAATGAGGTGTGGTTTTTGGCCACGCGATCGTGATCGAACGCTTTAGGAGATGGAGCAGAGTTTGGTGGGTTTTGGGCCAAATTGGAGGGGTGTTGGGCTGCAACACACACGAGGCCTTTTCGGTCCCTCGGTTAACCGTTGGAGTATCAAACGAAGTCCAAATGACACGAAACTTGACACGCGGTCTACCGGTAGTACACCAAGGCTGCTTGGCAAGTCTCGGTTCAATCCGGAAATGTTTAATCCCCACACACGAAAGAAAGCTAGAAATGACCACCGGAGGAGAACGAAGCGCCGGAATGCAAAACGGACAACGGGGAAAATGCTCAAATGCATGAGACGAACACGTATGCAAATGAAATGCACATGATGACATGATATGAGATGCATGACAATGATATCAACACACGGAGACAAAACCCGAACCCGAGGAAATAAATATAACTTAACGCCAGAAACGGCAAGAGTTGGAGTACAAATAGGGAAAGTTACATCCGGGGTGTTACAAGTGCGCGAGCTTATCACACGGCATTACGGGACAAAGCGCATTAAGTGCGCTACGTAGGTGTCCATTAGCTTTATCGGGGACGGGAACGAGGCCCGTCCCGTCCGTCGCCGCTTCGCCTCGCTTTGACACGCCTCCAGACCAGCATGCAACGCCATGTAGGCAGGCAGGCAGCTGAGGTGGCGCGATGGTAGGGCCTTCATGAAGATATGCATGCCGCCACACAGGTGCTTGTTGATTTGGCGTGTAAGCTGCATGTTGCCACACAGGTGCCTGCCTAGCTGGTTGGGCTGGCACCTGCATGCGAATGGCGGTGGAGTCTTGGCTGATGCGGGCCTGGCAGTGGCCCTGCTGATGCCCTCGGCAAGGATCTTGCCGGGGGCCCGGCAAGGTTCTTGTCGTGGCATTGCTGTCATCCCCGGCAAGGGTCTTGCCAAGGGTCTTGTGGATTTCCTCGGCTAGGATCCTGCCGAGGGTCGCCGTCTTCTGGTCCTCATCTGAACTCATATGTTTATGAGCTTGGTAAAGATTTGCATGCCACCACAGAGGCGCCTCCCGAGCCTTGGTTCCAACGCAGTTGGTTAGGTTGGAGCCGGTGGGCTCAAGGGTGGCTCGCTCTGCTGGTGTTGGGCAAGTTGCCCCGGCAAGGCTCTTGCTGGGGCTGCGGGGGGCCGCCTCGGCAAGGATCTTGCCGAGGGAGTCCACCTCGCCCTCTTGCCCTCCCGCGCTTCTGGTCTTGATGTCGCCTTGGTTGTCTTGTGCTTCGGCTTCTCTCCGGCTTCTCTCCTCTGTGCTGCTAAGTGTGGCCGTGGGGCGTGGCTCTGACTACCCATGCACAAGTAAAGGGGTCAAAGGAGAGCCCCTACTTTTGTACACCGACAGGAGCCCCCGGGCCTGGGCCATACATAAGCGCGACGCGTTGTTGGGCTAGGCCCAGAACGGTGCGCGGGCAGGTGGGACGGATTTTACCGTAGTAATTTCTCGTCCGCTGCGCTTCCCATGACCCGCGTTGAACGCACGACGTGGAGGGTCGTGCATGACGTGGGGGTCATGCGTGGGGCGGTTCTCGCATGCATGCGTCACATCATGGTAAAGAGGCGGCTCGCGCCTTCCCCATAAAAGGAGGGAGGCGTAGAGGCACGACCCATTTACTTGGGTGGACTCGAGTCGTGGTCTTCAAGGCGCCCACGCCCCACGATCACGGGGTGGGGAGCGGCCTCTTCGCCTGTCCCTTTAATGCTGATCGCTCACCATGTGTCCTTCATGCAGGTGGCAGGAGGTGGAGGCGAAAAACTAGGCCGTTGCTGATCAGGGCAGCGAGCCGGTCCTGATTCTCTACGCCCCCGATGACCGAATTGGTCGAGTGGCGCAGCCGAGCCCCGACTCCGCCCCTTTATAAGGAGGGAAGGGGGCGGCATTCCACATTCTTCCATCACCCGTCTCCTTCCACCTCCGCTTCTTTCTTCCATCCGCCATGGCGAGAGGAGACGTTGGCCCTTCGACGGTGGCGGCGAGGGTTGCTGCTCGTCAGCGCGTTCCTCCTCCCCAAGAGCTTGTGGTGGCGGAACTGGCCACGAGAGGAAGGGGGAGGGGGCGAGGACGAGGTCGTCACGGTGCTCAGGGGAGAGGAGGACGGGGCAGCGCATCGGCCTCGCCTCCGCCAGCGATGCCTCCCCCAACGGAGCACCACATCGGGGACCAGCCCCGCTAGTTCTTCATCAGGCTGCGCCGGTCATGCATCGCCGCCTCCGTCTCCCTACCGCATTTGCTCGGGAGATGGAGCTCGATCCACCCCAGACCTTCTGGTTTGCACATGAAGGGCCGCGGGAACGGCGGCACGCGGGTCGATATCGACTTCCCTGCTCCTCACGTCATGTAACTCCGCCGTGGATGGAAGACGTTCACACACAACCACAGCTTGACGGCGGGGCTTGTCGTCTACTTCAAGTTAACGGAGGGCAGCCTGCTTTCCGTCAAGGTCTTTGGAGATCTCAGAACTCGCTTGAAGTGCTGCATGGAGAGCTCCTCCGACGATGAAGATTCCTCCTCAAGCGGGAGTGACGAGGAGGATAGCGACATCGACAACGAGGGAGTCGAGCGGCAGGATGCTGACTCCGACGTCAACTGACCGCGTCGCCCCTTCCTCAGTCACGCACCTTGCCGGGGGCCATCCTCGCCAAGCTCTCCATCGGGGTACTCCCCGTCGTCTCCTTGGGCGGCTGGCGTAGGAGGGTCGGAGAAGGCGAAGAAGGCGGGTGGCGGCCGTCAAATCGGAGTACGCGGGTACCGACGCCTTTGTCGCGTATTGCCGACCCGCTGCCTCGTCTTCCAGCTCCTCTCCTGGCACCAAGATGTTCTATTGGTGCCTTCTGCTCCTCGTACCTTGCCTAGGCGCTCTTTTCTCCCTTCCGCTACCTTGTTCCACCTTCTGTGGAGAGGGACAAGAAAGGGATCACGGGCACCTTATCTCTTTTTAGTTTGTAAGTCTACGGGCACTTGTTAATTCTAAGACTTGTAATCCCCTTTGCTCATGTTTTTAATTCCGTATGAACTGTACCTGTATGGGATGTTTTAACGAAAAAGGGTGCTTGTCGGGTTCTTTGTGCGTGAGCGAGGTCCATGCCAAGGATGAATCCTTGTTATTTTTAAGATAAACACTGTCGCCCGGCAACAGGCCTTGCTGTCTCCCCACTTCGGTCGACCATTCTCGCGCTCTTGGTGGAGGCAGGGGCGAAGTAGAGTTAGGCCCCTCGTTTATCTCATCGCCACCGCGACTACTACCAAATTCCGACCCAGGAGATAGCTCTTGGGTACAGGAAAGGGGGAGCACGATGGTTTTAAGAACATAAACAAGGTTTCACATGTCCCAGTTCTGTATGGAAACGCATAACAGGGGGATGAAGGACTTATCTGAATCCACAGCCCCTGGCAACCTTGGCTTTCTGTGGTTGGATCCTTGTATCTTCAGCCCCTGGCAGTCTTGGCTTGCCGGGGCCGGAGCGCCGGTTCGTCCTCTTTCTCCCAAGCGGCTCAGCAGAAGTGTCTGCGTGCCCTGCGAACCAAAGAGAACAGAAAGACGCACACTCGACCTCTAGGCTAGGGGTTAGTCGCCACTAAGCACTATCAACCCTAACCGAGAGACTTGACCTAGCATGCATGCTATAACTTAGGGCGCCAACGCTTCATTTATTTATGCTTAGGGTCTGCGCCTGGCTTTGTACAGAGGGTTACATGCCTTGCCGGCAATGCTTGTACAAAAGGTGGTTTGCCGGGAGGCCCGGCAACCGCACCTTATGGGTAAAACTTGCAAAGATGTTCGATGTTCCAGGGCTCATTGGGACAACATCTTCGGTCTCCAGGCGGACTGCGCCGGGCCTGGTGATTCGTATTACCCGATAAGGGCCTTCCCACTTTGGCGTCAATTTGTTGGAATTCTTGGCCGACTGAACGTGCCGAAGAACAATGTCGCCTTCCTCAAAACTTCGGGCATGAACCTTGCGGCTATGGTAGCGGCGCAAGGCTTGTTGGTAGCGTGCTGCTCTCACAGCCGCCCGAAGACGATCTTCCTCAAGGAGCATTGCGTCATCTTGCCGCAATCGCTCTTGCTCAAGCTCGTCATAAGCGAGCACTCGAGGTGACCCATATATGAGTTCCGTGGGGAGAACTGCTTCTGCCCCGTATACCAGGGCAAAGGGTGTCTGGCTGGTGGCTCGATTTGGCATCGTTCTGATCGACCAAAGAACTGCCGGCAACTCATCAATCCAACACCTTCCGCTTTTGTGCAGCTTCTCAAAAGTCTTTGTTCTCAGGCCTTGTAGTACTTCAGCATTTGCCCTCTCCGTCTGGCCGTTGCTCCGTGGGTGTGCCATGGAAGCAAAACAGACCTTACTGCCGAGGTCTCGTATGTATTGCATGAAGGCGTGGCTTGTGAACTGCGTGTCGTTGTCGGTGATGACTCTGTTTGGCACACCAAAATGGCAGACTAGTCCCTTGAAGAACTTGACGGCTCACTGTGTTGTCACCTTCCTCACTGCTTCCACCTCCAGCCACTTTGTGAACTTGTCGACTGCAATGTACAAGTACTCAAAGCCCCTGACAACACGGGGGAAGGGGCCCAGTATGTCGAGCCCCCAGACCGAAAACGTCCTAGAGAGAGGGATTGTTTGAAGGGCTTGAGCTGGTTGATGAAGCTTTTTCGAATGGAACTGGCATGCTTCACACCAGGTTACTAGTGCCATCGCATCCTGGAGGGCGGTGGGCCATAAGAAGCCTTGCCGGAATGCCTTGCCGGCAAGGGCCCTCGACCCTATGTGGGAGCCACTGTTGGGGAACGTAGTAATTTCAAAAAAAATCCTACGCACACGCAAGATCATGGTGATGCACAACAACGAGAGGGGAGAGTATTGTCTATGTACCCTCGTAGACCGGAAGCAGAATAACAATGCGGTTGATGTAGTCGTACGTCTTCACGGCCCGACCGATCAAGCACCAAAACTACGGCACCTCCGAGTTTTTGCACACGTTCATCTCGATGATGATCCCGGACTCCGATCCAGCAAAGTGTCGGGGATGAGTTCCGTCAGCACGACGGCGTGGTGACGATCTTGATGTTCTACCGTCGCAGGGCTTCGCCTAAGCACCGCTACAATATTACCGAGGATTATGGTGGAGGGGGGCACCACACATGGCTAAGAGATCAATGATCAATTGTTGTGTCTCTGGGGTGCCCCCTGCCCCCGTATATAAAGGAGTGGAGGAGGGGGCCGGCCAAGGAGGGTGGCGCGCCCAAGGGGGGGAGTCCAACTCCCACCGGGAGTAGGACTCCCCCTTTTCCTATTACGAGTAGGAGAGGGAAGGAAGAGGAAGGAGGGAGGAAGGAAAGGGGGGGCCGGCCCCCCTCCCAATTCGGATTGGGCTTGGGGGGGGGGCGCCCCCTCCCTTGCTCCTTTCCCCTCCTTTCCACTAAGGCCCAATAAGGCCCATATACCTCCCGGGGGGTTCCGATAACCTCCCGGTGATCCGGTATTGTCCCAATCTCACCCGGAACCTTTCTGATGTCCAAATATAGTCGTCCAATATATCGATCTTTATGTCTCGACCATTTCGAGACTCCTCGTCAAGTCCGTGATCATCCGGGACTCCGAAAAACCTTTGGTACATCAAAATATATAAACTCATAATGAAACTGTCATCGTAACGTTAAGCGTGCGGACCCTACGGGTTCGAGAACAATGTAGACATGACCGAGACACGTCTCCGGTCAATAACCAATAGCGGAACCTGGATGCTCATATTGGCTCCTACATATTCTACGAAGATCTTTATCGGTCAGACTGCATAACAACATACGTTGTTCCCTTTGTCATCGGTATGTTACTTGCCCGAGATTCGATCGTCGGTATCTCAATACCTAGTTCAATCTTGTTACCAGCAAGTCTCTTTACTCGTTTCGTAATACATCATCTTGCAGCTAACTTATTAGTTTCATTGCTTGCAAGGCTTAAGTGATGTGCATTACCGAGAGGTCCCAACGATACCTCTCCGATAATCGGAGCGACAAATCCTAATCTCGAAATACGCCAACCCAACATGTACCTTTGGAGACACCGGTAGAGCACCTTTATAATCACCCAGTTACGTTGTGACATTTGGTAGCACACAAAGTGTTCCTCTGGTAAAAGAGGGTTGCATAATCTCATAGTCATAGGAACATGTATAAGTCATGAAGAAAGCAATAACAACATACTAAACGATCGGGTGCTAAGCTAATGGAATGGGTCATGTCAATCACATCATTCTCCTAATGATGTGATCCCGTTAATCAAATGACAACTCATGTCTATGGTTAGGAAACATAACCATCTTCGATTAACGAGCTAGTCAAGTAGAGGCATACTAGTGACACTTTGTTTGTCTATGTATTCACACAAGTATTACGTTTCCGGTTAATACAATTCTAGCATGAATAATAAACATTTATCATGATATAAGCAAATAAATAATAACTTTATTATTGCCTCTAGGGCATATTTCCTTCAGTCTCCCACTTGCACTAGAGTCAACAATCTAGTTCACATCGCCATGTGATTTAATACCAATAGTTCACATCACCATGTGATTAACACCAATAGTTCACATCACCATGTGATTAACACCCAACACCCAAAGGCTTTACTAGAGTCAATATATAGTTCACATCGTTATGTGATTAACACCCAAAGAGTACTAAGGTGTGATCATGTTTTGCTTGTGAGAGAAGTTTAGTCAACGGGCCTGTCAAATTCAGATCCGTAAGTATTTTGCAAATTTCTATGTAAACAATGCTCTGTACGAAGCTACTCTAGCTAATTGCTCCCACTTTCAATATATATCCAGATTGAGACTTTGAGTCATCTGGATCAGTGTCAAAACTTGCATCGACGTAACCCTTTACGACAAACCTTTTGTCACCTCCATAATCGAGAAACATATCCTTATTCCACTAAGGATAATTTTGACTAATGTCCAGTGATCTACTCCTAGATCACTATTGTATTCCCTTGCCAAACTCAGGGTATGGTATACAATAGGTCTGGTACACAGCATGGCATACTTTGTAGAACCTATGGCTGAGGCATAGGGAATGACTTTCATTCTCTCTCAATCTTCTGCTGTGGTCGGGTTTTGAGTCTTACTCAACTTCACACCTTTGTAACATAGTCAAGAACTCCTTCTTTGACTGTTCCATTTTGAACTACTTCAAAATCTTGTCAAGGTATGTACTCATTGAAAAACTTATCAAGCGTCTTGATCTATCTCTATAGATCTTGATGCTCAATATGTAAGCAGCTTCACCGAGGTCTTTCTTTGAAAAACTCCTTTCAAACATTCCTTTATGCTTTGCAGAATAATTCTACATTATCTCTGATCAACAATATGTCTTTCACATATACTTATCAGAAATGTTGTAGTGCTCCCACTCACTTTCTTGTAAATACAGGCTTCACCGCAAGTCTGTATAAAACTATATGCTTTGATCAACTTATCAAAGCGTATATTCCAACTCCGAGATGCTTGCACCAGTCCATAGATGGATCGCTGGAGCTTGCATATTTTGTTAGTACCTTTAGGATTGACAAAACCTTCTGGTTGCATCATATACAACTCTTCTTTAATAAATCCATCAAGGAATGCAGTTTTGTTTATCCATTTGCCAGATTTCATAAAATGCGGCAATTGCTAACATGATTCGGACAGACTTAAGCATAGATACGAGTGAGAAACTCTCATCGTAGTCAACACCTTGAACTTGTCGAAAACCTTTTTGTGACAATTCTAGCTTTGTAGATAGTAACACTACTATCAGCGTCCGTCTTCCTCTTGAAGATCCATTTAATCTCAATGGCTCGCCGATCATTGGGCAAGTCAATCAAAGTCCATACTTTGTTCTCATACATGGATCTCATCTCAGATTTCATGGCCTCAAGCCATTTCACGGAATCTGGGCTCATCATCGCTTCCTCATAGTTCGTAGGCTCGTCATGGTCAAGTAACATGACCTCCAGAACAGGATTACCGTACCACTCTGGTGCGGATCTCACTCTGGTTTACCTACGAGGTTCGGTAGTAACTTGATCTGAAGTTACATGATCATCATCATTAGCTTCCTCACTAATCGGTGTAGTAGTCACAGGAACAGATTTCTGTGATGAACTACTTTCCAATAAGGGAGCAGGTACAGTTACCTCATCAAGTTCTACTTTCCTCCCACTCACTTCTTTCGAGAGAAACTCCTTTTCAAGAAAGGATCCATTCAAAGCAACGAATATATTGCCTTCGGATCTGTGATAGAAGGTGTACCCAACATTTTCTTTTGGGTATCCTATGAAGATGCACTTCTCCGATTTGGGTTAGAGCTTATCAGGTTGAAACTTTTTCACATAAGCATTGCAACCTCAAACTTTAAGAAATGATAGCTTAGGTTTCTTGACAAACCATAGTTCAGACGGTGTCATCTCAATGGATTTAGATGGTGCCCTATTTAATGTGAATGTAGCTGTCTCTAATGCATAACCCCAAAACGATAGTGGTAAATCGGTAAGAGACATCATAGATCGCACCATATCTAATAAAGTACGGTTACGACGTTCGGACACAGCATTACACTGTGGTGTTCCAGGTGGCATGAGTAGTGAAACTATTTCACATTGTTTTAACTAAAGGCCAAACTCGTAACTCGAATATTTTACTTCTGCGATCATATCATAGAAACTTTTATTTTGTTCCGATGATTCTCCACTTCACTCTGAAATTCTTTGAACTTTTCAAATGTTTCAGACTTGTGTTTCATCAAGTAGATATACTCATATCTGCTCAAATCATCTGTGAAGATCAGAAAATAATGATACCTGCCGCAAGCTTCAATATTCATCGGACTGCATACATCAGTATGTATTATTTCCAATAAGTCAGTTGCTTGCTCCATTGTTCCGGAGAACGGAGTCTTAGTCATCTTGCCCATGAGGCACGGTTCGCAAGCATCAACTAATTCATAATAAAGTGATTCCAAAAGCCCATTAGCATGGATTTTCTTCATGCGCTTTACACCAATATGACCTAAACGGCAGTGCCACAAATAAGTTGCACTATCATTATTAACTTTGCATCTTTTGGCTTCAATATTGTGAGGATATGTATCACCACAATTGAGATCCAGCAAACCATTTTCATTGGGTGTATGACCATAGAAGGTTTTATTCATGTAAACAGAACAACAATTTATTCTGTTACTTAAATGAATAACCGTATTGCAATAAACATGATCAAATCATATTCATGCTCAACGCAAACACCAAATAACACTTATTTAGGTTCAACACTAATCCCGAAAGTATAGGGAGTGTGCGATGATGATCATATCAATATTGGAACCACTTCCAACACACATCGTCACTTCACCCTTAACTAGTCTCTGTTCATTTTGCAACTCCCATTCGAGTTACTACTCTTAGCAACTGAACCTATATCAAATACCGAGGGGTTGCTACGAACACTAGTAAAATACACATCAATAATCTGTATATCAAATATACCTTTGTTCACTTTGCCATCCTTCTTATCCGCCAAATACTTGGGGCAGTTCCGCTTCCAGTGACCAGTCCCTTTGCAGTAGTAGCACTTAGTCTCAGGCTTAGGACCAGACTTTGGGCTTGTTCACTTGAGAAGCAACTTGCTTGCCGTTCTTCTTGAAGTTCCCTTTCTTTCCCTTTGCCCTTTTCTTGAAACTAGTGGTCTTGTTAATCATCAACACTTGATGCTCTTTCTTGATTTCTACCTTCATCGATTTCATCATCATGAAAAGTTCGGGAATCATTTTCATCATCCCTTGCATACTATAGTTCATCATGAAGTTCTACTAACTTGGTGATGGTTACTAGAGAATTCTGTCAATCACTATTTTATCTGGAAGATTAACTCCCACTTGATTCAAGCGATTGTAGTACCCAGACAATCTGAACACATGCTCACTGCTTGATCTATTCTCCTCCATCTTTTAGCTATAGAACTTGTTGGAGACTTCATATCTCTCAACTCGGGTATTTGCTTGAAATATTAACTTCAACTCCTGGAACATCCATATGATCCATGACGTTCAAAACGTCTTTGAAGTCCCGATTCTAAGCTGTTAAGCATGGTGCACTAAACTATCAAGTAGTCATCATATTGAGCTAGCCAAACGTTCATGACATCTGCATCTGCTCCTGCAATAGGTCTGTCACCTAGCGGTGCATTAAGGACATAATTCTTCTGTGCAGCAATGAGGATAAACCTCAGATCACGGATCCAATCCGCATCATTGCTACTAACATCTTTCAACTTAGTTTTCTCTAGGAACATATCAAAAATAAAACAGGGGAGCTAAACGCGAGCTATTGATCTACAACATAGATATGCTAATACTACCAGGACTAAGTTCATGATAAATTTAAGTTCAATTAATCATATTACTTAAGAACTCCCACTTAGAAAGACATCCCTCTAATCTTCTAAGTGATCACGTGATCCAAATCAACTAAACCATAACCGATCATCACGTGAAATGGAGTAGCTTTCAATGGTGAACATCAATATGTTGATCATATCTACTATATGATTCACGCTCGACCTTTCGGTCTCAGTGTTCCGAGGCCATATCTGCATATGCTAGGCTCGTCAAGTTTAACCTGAGTATTCTGCGTGTGCAAAACTGGCTTGCACCCGTTGTAGATGGACGTAGAGCTTATCACACCCGATCATCACGTGGTGTCTGGGCACGACGAACTTTGGCAACAGTGCATACTCAGGGAGAACACTTTTATCTTGAAATTTAGTGAGAGATCATCTTATAATGCTACCGTCAATCAAAGCAAGATAAGATGCATAAAAGATAAACATCACATGCAATCAATATAAGTGATATGATATGGCCATCATCATCTTGTGCTTGTGATCTCCATCTCCGAAGCACCGTCATGATCACCATCGTCACCGACGTGACACCTTGATCACTATCGTAGCATCGTTGTCGTCTTGCCAATCTTATCCTTCCAGGACTATCACTACCGCTTAGTGATAAAGTGAAGCATTACAGCGCAATTGCATTGCATACAATAAAGCGACAACCATATGGCTTCTGCCAGTTGCCGATAACTCAGTTACAAAACATGATCATCTCATACAATAAAATTTAGCATCATGTATTGACCATATCACATCACAACATGCCCTGCCAAAACAAGTTAGACGTCCTCTACTTTGTTGTTGCAAGTTTTACGTGGCTGCTACGGGCTTAAGCAAGAACCGTTCTTACCTACGCATCAAAACCACAACGATAGTTTGTCAAGTTGGTGCTGTTTTAACCTTCGCAAGGACCAGGCGTAGCCACACTTGGTTCAACTAAAGTTGGAGAAACTGACACCCGCCAGCCACCTGTGTGCAAAGCACGTCGATAGAACCAGTCTCGCGTAAGCGTACGCATAATGTCGGTCCGGGCCGCTTCATCCAACAATACCGCCGAACCAAAGTATGACATGCTGGTAAGCAGTATGACTTATATCACCCACAACTCACTTGTGTTCTACTCGTGCACAACATCAACGCATAAAACCTAGGCTCGAATGCCACTGTTGGGGAACATAGTAATTTCAAAAAAATTCCTACGCACACGCAAGATCATGGTGATGCACAGCAACGAGAGGGGAGAGTATTGTCTACGTACCCTCGTAGACCGGAAGCGGAATAACAACGCGGTTGATGTAGTCGTACGTCTTCACGGCCCGACCGATCAAGCACCGAAACTATGACACCTCCGAGTTTTTGCACACGTTCAGCTCAATGACGATCCCCGGACTCCGATCCAGCAAAGTGTCAGAGATGAGTTTCGTCAGCACGCCGGCGTGGTGACGATCTTGATGTTCTACCGTTGCAGGGCTTCGCCTAAGCACCACTACAATATTATCGAGGATTATGGTGGAGGGGGGCACCGCACACGGCTAAGAGATCAATGATCAATTGTTGTGTCTCTGGGGTGCCCCCTGCCCCCGTATATAAAGGAGTGGAGGAGGGGGCCGGCCAAGGAGGGTGGCATGCCCAAGGGGGGAGTCCAACTCCCACCGGGAGTAGGACTCCCCCTTTTCCTATTAGGAGTAGGAGAGGGAAGGAAGAGGAAGGAGGGAGGAAGGAAAGGGGGGGCCGGCCCCCTCCCAATTCGGATTGGGCTTGGGGGGGGCGCCCCTCCCTTGCTCCTTTCCCCTCCTTTCCACTAAGGCCCAATAAGGCCCATATACCTCCCGGGGGGTTCCGATAACCTCCCGGTGATCCGGTATTGTCCCAATCTCACCCGGAACCTTTCCGGTGTCCAAATATAGTCGTCCAATATATCGATCTTTATGTCTCGACCATTTCGAGACTCCTCGTCAAGTCCGCGATCACATCTGGGACTCCGAACAACCTTCGGTACATCAAAATATATAAACTCATAATGAAACTGTCATCGTAACGTTAAGCGTGCGGACCCTACGGGTTCGAGAACATTGTAGACATGACCGAGACACGTCTCCGGTCAATAACCAATAGCGGAACCTGGATGCTCATATTGGCTCCTACATATTCTACGAAGATCTTTATCGGTCAGACCGCATAACAACATACGTTGTTCCCTTTGTCATCGGTATGTTACTTGCCCGAGATTCGATCGTCGGTATCTCAATACCTAGTTCAATCTCGTTACCGGCAAGTCTCTTTACTCGTTCCGTAATACATCATCTTGCAACTAACTTATTAGTTGCATTGCTTGCAAGGCTTAAGTGATGTGCATTACCGAGAGGGCCCAGAGATACCTCTCCGACAATCGGAGCGACAAATCCTAATCTCGAAATACGCCAACCCAACATGTACCTTTGGAGACACCTGTAGAGCACCTTTATAATCACCCAGTTACGTTGTGACGTTTGGTAGCACACAAAGTGTTCCGCCGGTAAACTGGAGTTGCATAATCTCATAGTCATAGGAACATGTATAAGTCATGAAGAAAGCAATAGCAACATACTAAACGATCGGGTTCTAAGCTAATGGAATGGGTCATGTCAATCACATCATTCTCCTAATGATGTGATCTCGTTAATCAAATGACAACTCATGTCTATGGTTAGGAAACATAACCATCTTCGATTAATGAGCTAGTCAAGTAGAGGCATACTAGTGACACTTTGTTTGTCTATGTATTCACACAAGTATTACGTTTCCGGTTAATACAATTCTAGCATGAATAATAAACATTTATCATGATATAAGGAAATAAATAATAACTTTATTATTGCCTCTAGGGCATATTTCCTTCAGCCACATATGCCTCCATGTATCTCTGCCAATAGCTCCAGTCCTTGCTCCCGGGGGATGCACTTCAATTCACACCGTTCGTCTTTTTCTGTACAGGACGTCATCGACGAACTGGTACAGGGCAGACCGACGAGCTACTTTTTTTGCTTCTTCCTGCTCCTCAGGAAGTTCCCCTGTCTGGAGGAAACGGACGGTATGCTGTGCCCATGCCGGAGCCTGGGGCTCGACGGCAAGGACCAAAGGCATCTCTTCTGCCATGGGGGCAGCCGTCTCTACGGCCAGGGCTTGGTGCCTTGCCGGAGCCAGCTGCCCCTTGGCAGGCTCGGAATCCGCGGCAACACCCTTGTCAACGGCCCCTGGGGGCTCGGCGGGAAAGTACTTGCTGTGGCCCGATTTCCTCCGCTTGTTCTGCTCCGTTGACGGTTCGACGGATGGTTGAGTTAAGCGAATCAAAAAAGGTACCTGGTTCCACAGGTAGCTTAAATGCAGCTCGCTTTGACAGGTAGTCAGTGATGTCGTTCTCCGCTCGGGGAATGTGCTCCGCTTGAATACCATCGAAGCGCTCCTCCAGCTTCCTCACCTCATCTACGTAGGCCTCCATCAACGGAATCTGGTAATCTTTATTGACCTGTCTAACGACAAGCTGCAAATCACCCCTGATGATGAGCTTCTTCACCCCAAGGTCTGCCACGATCCTGAGACCGGCGAGCAACCCCTCGTACTTAGTAGTGTTGTTTGTGGACATCTCCCTGGGAAAGTGCATCTGGGTCACATACTTGAGGTGCTCTCCGGTGGGTGCGACAAGCAGCACGCTGGCACCGGCGCCTTGCAGCGAGAGAGCCCCATCAAAGTACATGATCCAGTCGCAACTTGCTTCCTTGCCGGGGAGAGCGGTCTCCTGGATTTCTTCGTTGGGCGTTGAGGTCCATTCTGCAATGAACTCCGCCAAGACCCTACTCTGGATTGTCGAAGTACTTTAAAACTTCAAACCAAAGCTTGACAACTCCAGGGCCCACTACACAATCCTTCCGGTTGCATCTAGGTTGTGCAGTATCCGTTGCAACGGGAGGCGGGTTATTACAGTGATCTCGTGGGCTTGGAAGTAATGACGCATCTTCCTCGAGGCCATAAGGAGGCCGAAGAGCAATTTCTGCACACGAGAGTACCTTGACCTGGCTCCCCGCAAGAGAGAGCTGACAAAGTAAATCGGGTGCTACATCATCTTCTTCTTCTGCACCACTTCACTTGGCTGCGTGGGCCCTATCCCGATGGCGCCAGACTCTGGCGGGGGCCTTGCCTTACCGGCACCAGGCCCTGCCGGGGGAATTTCTGACTTGCCATCCGCCGGTCTTGCCATTGCCACTGCCTCTTCGTCGACCTCCCTCTGTGCCACTAGTGCGGCGCTGACCACTTGATTCGTTGCCGCCAGATACAACAACAATGACTCTTGTGGTTTAGGCGCAACCAGTATTGGCGTAGAGGAAAGGTATTTCTTCAGATCCTGCAATGCCGCCTCGGCCTATGGGTTCCACTCCTTTGGGCTTGCCTTCTTCAAGATTTTGAAAAAGGTAAGGGCACGTTCACGGGACTTGGAGATGAACCTGCTCATGGCGGCAACGCAGACAGTGAGCCGGCGCACATCCTTGATCCACTTGGGTGCCTCAATCTACTCAATAGCCTTGATCTTGTCTGGTTTGCCTCGATCCCACCCTGCGACACAAAGAACCCGAGAAGTTTTCCTGATGGGACGCCAAAGACACACTTCTCAGGGTTCAGCTTGAGGTTGATCTTGCGTAGGTTGGCAAACGTCTCTCCTAGGTCTTGTACAAGGGTCACCTTCTCCTTGGTTTTGACCACTATGTCATCCATATTTCTATGTAGCCAGGGCTCAAAACCAATCTGGACCGCCCTTGCGAATGTCGAGCCGGCACTCTTCAACCCGAAATGCATCCGTAAAAAGCAATACGTACCACATGGGGTGATAAAGCTGTCTTCTCTTCATCTTCTCTTGCCATGAAGATCTGGTGGTAGCCCGAGTAGGCATCGAGGAATGACAACAGATGTAACGCCCTCAATGCGGCTATATCTCCTATGTGTCGAAGCACGACTTAGAGGCATAACCGCATTGAAAGCAATGTCGCAAGTAAGGTAATCTTCACAACAACCCATGTAAATAGATAAAAGGGGAAAGGATACATAGTTGGCTTACACTTGCCACGTCACACAAATACATGAATAACATTACATTCATCCAATACACTCATGGTCCGACTATGGTACCAAAATAAAGATCAACCCCCACATGCGACACGGTCCCCGATCGCCCCAACTAGGCACCACTACTGATCATCTGGAAAAGACACATAGTAACGACGAGAGTCTTCATCAAACTCCCACTTGAGATCAAGCGCATCGTCTGGAACGGTATCATCGGTCCCTGCATCTGGTTTGGAAGTAATCTGTGAGTCACGGGGACTCAGCAATCTCGCACACTCGCGATCAAGACTATTTAAGCTTATAGGTAAGACAAGGTATGATGTGGAGCTGCAACAAGCGACTAGCATATATGGTGGCTAACCTATTCGCAAAAGAGAGCGAGAAGAGAAGGAAAAGCACGGTCGAACAACTATGATCAAGAAGTGATCCTAGAACAA
Organism: Triticum aestivum; assembly: GCF_018294505.1. Classification (NCBI taxonomy): domain Eukaryota; kingdom Viridiplantae; phylum Streptophyta; class Magnoliopsida; order Poales; family Poaceae; genus Triticum; species Triticum aestivum. Next base: position 69,779,643 of record NC_057803.1, on the reverse strand, counting down.
CCTACGTCAAGCATTACTCCAACACCGTGTTCACTTCTTGGACTCTGCAGAGAAGAGACTATCACAGTTACACACGCGGTTGATGCATTTTAATTAAGTTAAGTTTCAAGTTATCTACAACCGGACATTAACAAATTCCCATCTGCCCATAACCACGGGCATGGCTTTCGAAAGTTCAAATCCCTGTAGGGGAGTCCCAACTTAGCCCATCACAAGCTCTCACGGTTAACGAAGGATATTCCTTCTCCCAAGACAATCCGATCAGACTCGACATCCCGGTTACAAGACATCCTCGACAATGGTAAAACAAGTCCAGCAACACCGCCCGAATGTGCCGACAAATCCCGATAGGAGATGCACATATCTCGTTCTCAGGGCACACTCAGATGAGCGCTCCATACAACTAAAACCAAACCTCAAGTTTCCCCGAGGGGGCGCTGCACAGGGCTCTAGTTTGGACCAACACTCAGAGGAGCACTGGCCCGGGGGGTTTAAAGAAAGATGACCCTCGGGCTCTGGAAACCCAAGGGAAAAAGAGGCTAGGTGGCAAATGGTAAAACCAAGGTTGGGCATTGCTGGAGGAGTTTTATTCAAGGCGAACTGTCAAGGGGTTCTCATTATAAACCAACCGTGTAAGGAACGCAAAATCCGGGAACATAACACCGATATGAAGGAAACTAGGGCGGCAAGAGTGGAACAAAACACTAGGCATAAGGCCGAGCCTTCCACCCTTTACCAAGTATATATATGCATTAAGATAAACAAGATAATATGGTGATATCCCAACAATAAACAATGTTCCAACAAGGAACGATCTACAATCTTCACCTGCAACTAGCAACGCTATAAGAGGGGCTGAGCAAAGTGGTAACATAGCCAAACAACGGTTTGCTAGGACATGGTGGGTTAGAGGTTTGACATGGAAATATGGGAGGCATGATAAGCAAGTGGTAGGTATCGTAGCATAGGCATAGCAAAAGAGCGAGCATCTAGCAAGCAAAGATAGAAGTGATTTCGAGGGTATGGTCATCTTGCCTGCAAAGTTGTCAGAGTTGACTTGATCCTCGTAAGCGAACTGAACGGGCTCCTCGTTCACGAACTCGTCTCCCGGCTCTACCCTAGCAAGACAACAAGTAAAAGGAACACGATCAACCATGTGCAATGCTCAAACAACATGATGCAAACATGGTATGATTTGCGGGATGCGATATGTGATGCATATCCATGATTTGGCAAGGAATGATTGAACCTGGCCTCAACTTGGAAATACAAGAGTGCCACTGGAAAGGTGAGGTTATTTCGGTTAAAATCGATATAAAGATCACCGGAATTGGATGCACGGTTTGGAAATGGCAAGCAAAACAAATATGGCACCGGTCTGCGGTAATCAGCAAGTGACCAACTAAATGCATCAAGATAAATATGCTACAACACTCAAACATGACAACAAAATACATGGCAGGGATCTACTCATGAAGCTTGAAAAAATATGAACACCGAGCTACGGCTAATTCATCCATTAACAGGTTCAAACAAGCATGGCAAAAGAGCAAATGATAACAGGTTTCAGACTTAGGGAGATTAACACAAGTCTGGAATTTATCATCAGGAAGCACACTTTAGAGCATGAAAACTACAAGCTAAAAGAACTTAACATGGCAAGGCAAGGCATGGCATGAAGCTACTCAAAGCACTTAACAAAAGTCCCTTAGTGACCTTGAGCCAAAAGGGATCAGAAAATACAATTGCAAGCATGTGAACATGGCAAAAACACAAACAGATTTCAGACTTGGTGAAAAACTGGAGCATGCAAAACAGTTAACGAGTAGACATGTTTATGAGCTCGATGCCCTCACTACAGAGCATGGCATGACAAACTAAGCATACACCCATCAAGAAGACATGGAATAGAAGCTAGACATGGCAAGAACAACATCATAGCATGCACGGATCAATAGCAACATCCTCGACAAAATCGCTAAACATGTTAACAATCTGCCAGGATCATTTTATAGCAAAAGTAAAGCTCGATTGACTCAAGATAGGGTGCTCCATAATTGCAAACAAAGACATGGATGGATAGAGCACCACAATGTTAACAAAACATCCTTACTGATCATCCTCAAAAGAGGCATGGATCACTAGGAAACAACATGAACATATGGCATAACAACGAAAGCAGGACAAGGACTTGGTGAAATTCTAAGTCCCTGAAATCAGCATCAACGATTACGCTACTTTGCAAGCTTGTTCTAGTCACCACAAATATCATAAAAATACATGGAAAGCACCTCTGTAAAGATGGCATGGCATATAACAAAAGACATGTAGAGCTCAGGATCATAGCATGCACACATTAATCATGGCAAAAATGACAAAAGGCCATTGCTGAAACAGAACCAACATATTCCTCACATAGCCCTCTTCCAACAGCATTTCGGGCATCACGATGAGCTCAAATGAAAATGATGCAATGAGATGAAATGATGTACTCGTCGAGGCGAACATTTTGATATGCTACACGCACAAATCGGATCTACAATGAGAGAGTCCTGACATGCCAAAGTTTGCAAAAAAAATTAGGGTTCGAGGATGAAAAGTCAACCGCGAGGAAACTGGATCTGGATCTCAGATCGACCGGCACTGTAGCGGTGTGCTTCCCGAAGCTCACCGGCCGAAGTTGTGGTCGACGATGGCCGGATCTCGGAGGGGGGGGGGGGCGGAGAAGAGGAAGCCAGGACGGTCGGCGAGGTGGGACGGCGGAGGGCGGCGAGGTGATGCGGCGACCGTTGTCGGAGGCGAGGAGGCACCGGACGACGATAAGGGTCGCCAGCGACGACCTAGGGCGGCAGCGCAGCCGCACCGGCGTTGGAGGAGAGGAGTGGCCCGGGGCAGCACGGCCTCGGGCGCTGGGGTGCGGGGCGCGGCCTAGAACGGCGCAGGGGCGGGCCGGCGATGGGCTCGCCCGGGCCGGCGGCGCGGGGTCGGTGAGGCACCACGTGGCGCGATCGGATAGGGCGCGGGCGGCAGCGGCGGCTTGTCCAGCCGGATTCGGACGTTGTCCGGCGTGGAGATGGGATTTTTAGGGTTTCGGGAGAGAGGAGACCCGGGATTTCGGAAGGGGATCTATTTATAGAGGTAGAGGGAGCTAGGATGCTCCAAATGAGGTGCGGTTTTCGGCCACACGATCGTGATCGAACGCTCTAGATGATGGAGAGGTTTTTGGTGGGTTTTGGGCCACTTTGGAGAGGTGTTGGGATGCAACACACACGAGACCTTTTTGGTCCCTCGGCTAACCGTTGGAGTACCAAATGAAGTCCAAATGGCACGAAACTTGACAGACGGTCTACAGGTTGGAAACCAAGGCCGCATGGCAAGTCTCAGTCCAATCTGGAAATGTTTAACCCCCACACACGAAAAGAGGTAGAAAGGACCACCGGAGGACATAGGTGCGCCGGAATGCAAAATGGACAACGGGGAAAATGCTCGGATGCATGAGATGAACACGTATGCAAATGCAATGCACATGATGACATGATATGAGATGCATGACAAAGACAAAAAATGCACACGAGACAAAAACCCGACAATGAGGAAATAAAATAACTTAGTGCCGGAAATGGCAAGAGTTGGAGTACAGATAAGGTAAATTACATCCGGGGTGTCACAACACTCCACCACTACGAAAGGATCTCGTCCCGAGATCTAGGACTGGAAAAACTCTGGGTACTCAGAACGGAGGTGATCCTCGCGTTCCCAGGTGGCTTCACGGTCGGAATGGTGTGACCACTTGACTTTGAGGAATTTGATTGACTTGTTCCGAGTCTTGAGCCCAGTTTCTTCAAGAATAGCATCTGGGTGCTCACGATAAGAAAGGTCTTCTTGGAGATCAATGTCTTCAAAGTTGATGGTGCGGTCAGGGGTTTTGAAGCACTTGCGTAGCTGAGAGACGTGAAACACATCATGCACATTTGCAAAGTTGGAGGGAAGCTCAAGTTGATAGGCGAGGTCGCCTCTCTTGTTGACGATCTTGAAAGGACCCACGTATCTAGGGGCAAGCTTCCCTTTGATACCGAAGCGACGAGTACCTTTCATTGGAGCGATGCGGAGGTAAACATGGTCTCAGATCTCGAAAGCCAAATCACGATGCTTACTATCATAGTAGCTCTTCTGGCGCGATTGTGCTGATTTGAGGTTATCACGAATGACTTTGCACATCTCTTCTGCCTCTGTGATCAAGTCATTTCCAACAAGTTGACGTTCACCAGTCTCTGACTAGTTAAGAGGAGTACGGCACTTCCCGCCATAGAGAATTTCAAATGGGGCCTTGCCCGAACTCGCTTGGAAGCTGTTGTTGTAGGAAAACTCGGCATATGGAAGACAATCTTCTCACTTCATACCGAAAGAGATAACGCAAGCCCTGAGCATATCTTCAAGAATCTGATTGACACACTCGACTTGGCCGCTAGTTTGGGGATGAAAAGCTGTGCTAAAACGGATGTTGGTGCCCATGGCCTTCTGAAAAGAATCCCAAAACTTCAAGGTGAAGATGCTGCCATGATCTGAAGAAATCAACTGTGGAATGCCATGCAGAGAGACAATCTGAGAGGTATAAAGCTCCGCCAATTGAGCTGTTGTGGTAGACTCTTTGATAGGCAGAAAGTGAGCCACTTTAGTGAGTTTGTCGATGACAACGAATATAGCATCATTGCCACACTTGGACTTTGGAAATCCAGTCACGAAGTCCATCTCAATGTGGTCAAACTTCCATTCTGGAATGGCAAGAGGTTGGAGGATACCAGCTGGTCGTTGGTGTTCTTCCTTCACTCTTCTGCAGACATCACATTCATTCACGAACTGAGCAATCTCGCGCTTCATTCGAGTCCACCAATATGCCTGCTTAAGGTCATGGTACATTTTTGTACTTCCATGGTGTATGGAGAGGAGTGAATTGTGAGCCTCGTTCATAATGACTTTACGAAGGTCACCTTTAGGCACAACAATGCGATCCTCGAAGAATAGAGTATCCTTGTCATCAAGGCGATAGCACTTGTACTTGGGTTGACTATTGGCAATCCCAATCTTCACCTTCTTCACCATAGCATCAAGAAGTTGAGCCTCGCAAATCTGATCTTCCAAAGTAGGAGAGACTTGAAGTTTGGCGAGGAAACCTTGAGGAACAACTTGCAGATTGAGTTTACAGAAAGCTTCACAAAGCTCGGGTTGGTAAGGCTTGAGAATCAAACTGTTGCAGTAAGCCTTCCTGCTCAATGCGTCAGCAATTACATTGGCCTTGCCTGGAGTATATTCGATACTCGGATTATACTCTTGAATCATTTTGACCCAACGAGTCTGCCTGAGGTTGAGATTAGGCTAAGTGAAGATGTACTTGAGACTCTTGTGGTCAGTGAAGATGTCCACTTTTCTTCCCAATAAGAGATGTCTCCAAGTCAAAAGAGCATGAACAACTTCCGCCAACTCGAGGTCATGAGTGGGGTAGTTCTTCTCATTGGGCTTCAACTGGCGAGAGGTATAAGCCACAACTTTCTTCTCTTGCATCAACACTGCACCAAGACCTTGAAGAGAGGCACCACAGAAGACCTCGAACGGTTTGGATTCATTAGGAGGAGTCAGGAGTAGTGACTAATTTCTCTTTCAGGGTATTGAAAGCGATGTCACATTCAGGAGACCAAACGTACTTGACGTGCTTCTGGAGAAGGTTTGAAAGAGGCTTCGCGATCTTTGAGAAGTTCTCAATGAACCTTCGACAATAGCTTGTGAGACCAAGGAAGCTGCGGAGTTGCTTCACTTTCGGAGGTGGTTCCCAATTCAGAATTGCAGACACCTTCTCAGGATTCACCGCTATGCCCTTGGCAGAAATGATATGCCCAAGGTAGAGAACCTCATCGAGCCAAAACTCGCACTTTGAAAACTTGGCATAGAACTGATGTTCTCTGAGCTTATCCAGCACCAAACGCAAGTTCTTGGCATGATCTTCCTTGTTCTTGGAAAATACCAAAATGTCATCGAGGTAGACCAAGATGAAGTCATTTGTGTAGGGGTTGAAGTGTTGGGGAACGTTGCAGAAAACAAAAATTTTCCTACTCGTTTCACCAAGATCATCTAGGAGTTCATCTAGCAACGAGTGATTAGATGCATCTACATACCTTTGTAGATCGCGAGCGGAAGCGTTCAAAAGAACGGTGATGATGTAGTCGTACTCGACGTGATCCAAATCACCGATGACCAGCGCCGAACGGACGGCACCTCCGCGTTCAACACACGTACGGAACAGCCACGTCTCCTCCTTCTTGATCTAGCAAGGGAGGGAGGAGAGGTTGAGGGAGATGGCACCAGCAGCAGCACGACGGCGTGGTGTTGATGGAGCTGCAGTACTCCGGCAGAGCTTCGCTAAGCACTATGGAGGTTGAGGAGGTGTTGGGGAGGGAGAAGGAGGCAACCAAAGGCCGAGGCGTTCAGGTATGAAGTCCCTCCTCTCCCCCACTATATATAGGGGTGCCAAGGGGGGTGGCCGGCCCTAGGAGATCCAATCTCCTAGGGGGTGCGGCGGCCTAGGGGGGTTTCCCTCCCCCCAAGGCACCTAGGAGGTGCCTTACCCTCCTAGGACTCTTCCCCTTCTAAACCCTAGGCGCATGGGCCTATGTGGGGCTGGTGCCCTTGGCCCATTAGGCCAAGGCGCACCCCCTTACAGCCCATGTGGCCCCCCGGGACAGGTGGACCCACCCGGTGGACCCCCGGGACCCTTCCGGTGGTCCCGGTACAATACCGATAACCCCGAAACTTGTCCCGATGCCCGAAACAGGACTTCCCATATATAAATCTTTACCTCCGGACCATTCCGGAACTCCTCGTGACGTCCGGGATCTCATCCGGGACTCCGAACAACATTCGGGTTACTGCATATACATATCCCTACAACCCTAGCGTAACTGAACCTTAAGTGTGTAGACCCTACGGGTTCGAGAGACAAGCAGACATGACCGAGACGACTCTCCGGTCAATAACCAACAGCGGGATCTGGATACCCATGTTGGCTCCCACATGCTCCACGATGATCTCATCGGATGAACCACGATGTCGAGGATTCAATCAACCCCGTACGCTATTCCCTTTGTCTATCGATATGTTACTTGCCCGAGATTCGATCGTCGGTATCCCAATACCTCGTTCAATCTCGTTACCGGCAAGTCACTTTACTCGTACCGTAATGCATGATCCCGTGACCAGACACTTGGTCACTCTGAGCTCATTATGATGATGCATTACCGAGTGGGCCCAGTGATACCTCTCCGTCATACGGAGTGACAAATCCCAGTCTTGATCCATGTCACCCAACAGACACTTTCGGAGATACCCGTAGTCTACCTTTATAGTCACCCAGTTACGTTGTGACGTTTGGCATACCCAAAGCACTCCTACGGTATCCGGGAGTTACACGATCTCATGGTCTAAGGAAAAGATACTTTGACATTGCAAAACTCTAGCAAACGAACTATACGATCTTGTGCTATGTTTAGGATTGGGTCTCGTCCATCACATCATTCTCCCAATGATGTGATCTCGTTATCAATGACATCCAGTGTCCATAGTCAGGAAACCATGACTATCTGTTGATCAACGAGCTAGTCAACTAGAGGCTCACTAGGGACATGTTGGTGTCTGTTATTCACACATGCATTACGATTTCCGGATAACACAATTATAGCATGAATAAAGACAATTATCATGAACAAGGAAATATAATAATAATGCTTTTATTATTGCCTCTAGGGCATATTTCCAACAGTCTCCCACTTGCACTAGAGTCAATAATCTAGTTACATTGTGATGAATCGAACACCCATGGAATTCTGGTGTTGATCATGTTTTGCTCTAGGGAGAGGTTTAGTCAACGGATCTGCTACATTCAGGTCCGTATGTACTTTACAAATCTCTATGTCTCCATCTTGAACATTTTCACGAATGGAGTTGAAGCGACGCTTGATGTGCCTTGTCTTCTTGTGAAACCTGGGCTCCTTGGCAAGTGCAATAGCTCCAGTGTTGTCACAGAAGAGCTTGATCGGCCCCGACGCATTGGGTATGACTCCTAGGTCGGTGATGAACTCCTTCACCCATATTGCTTCATGTGCTGCCTCCGAGGCTGCCATGTACTCCGCTTCACATGTAGATCCCGCCACGACGCTTTGCTTGCAACTGCACCAGCTCACTGCCCCACCATTCAAAATATACACGTATCCGGTTTGTGACTTAGAGTCATCCAGATCTGTGTCGAAGCTAGCGTCGACGTAACCCTTTACGACGAGCTCTTCGTCACCTCCATAAACGAGAAACATTTCCTTAGTCCTTTTCAGGTACTTCAGGATATTCTTGACCGCTGTCCAGTGTTCCTTGCCGGGATTACTTTGGTACCTTCCTACCAAACTTACGGCAAGGTTTACATCAGGTCTGGTACACAGCATGGCATACATAATAGAACCTATGGCTGAGGCATAGGGGATGACGCTCATCTCTTCTATATCTTCTGCCGTGGTCGGACATTGAGCTGAGCTCAATTTCATACCTTGCAACACAGGCAAGAACCCCTTCTTGGATTGATCCATATTGAACTTCTTCAATATCTTATCAAGGTATGTGCTTTGTGAAAGACCTATGAGGCGTCTTGATCTATCTCTATAGATTTTGATGCCTAATATATAAGCAGCTTCTCCAAGGTCCTTCATTGAAAAACTTTTATTCAAGTAGGCCTTGATGCTGTCCAAGAGTTCTATATCATTTCCCATCAAAAGTATGTCATCTACATATAATATGAGAAATGCTACAGAGCTCCCACTCACTTTCTTGTAAACGCAGGCTTCTCCATAAGTCTGTGTAAACCCAAACGCTTTGATCATCTCATCAAAGCGAATGTTCCAACTCCGAGATGCTTGCACCAGCCCATAAATCGAGCGTTGGAGCTTGCACACTTTGTCAGCATTCTTAGGATCGACAAAACCTTCCGGCTGCATCATATACAATTCTTCCTTAAGGAAACCATTAAGGAATGCCGTTTTGACGTCCATTTGCCATATTTCGTAATCATAGAATGCGGCAATTGCTAACATGATTCGGACGGACTTCAGCTTCGCTACCGGTGAGAAAGTCTCATCGTAGTCAACCCCTTGAACTTGTCGATAACCCTTAGCGACAAGCCGAGCTTTATAGATGGTCACATTACCATCCGCGTCTGTCTTCCTCTTAAAGATCCATTTATTTTCTATGGCTCGCCGCTCAACGGGCAAGTCAGTCAAAGTCCATACTTTGTTTTCATACATGGATCCTATCTCGGATTTCATGGCTTCCAGCCATTTGTCGGAATCCGGTCCCGCCATCGCTTCTTCATAGTTCGAAGGTTCACCGTTGTCTAACAACATGATTTCCAAGACAGGGTTGCCGTACCACTCTGGTGCGGAACGTGTCCTTGTGGACCTTCGGATTTCAGTAGGGGCTTGATCAGAAGTATCTTGATCATTTTCATTAACTTCCTCTCTAGTCGGTGCAGGCACCTCAGGAACATTTTCTTGAGTTGCGCCATTTTCCGGTTCAAGAGGCAATACTTCATCAAGCTCTACTTTCCTCCCACTTACTTCTTTCGAGAGAAACTCTTTCTCCAGAAAGGACCCATTCTTGGCAACAAAGATCTTGCCTTCGGATCTGAGGTAGAAGGTGTACCCAATAGTTTCTTTTGGGTACCCTATGAAGACGCATTTTTCCGATTTGGGTTCGAGCTTTTCAGGTTGAAGTTTCTTGACATAAGCATCGCATCCCCAAACTTTTAGAAACGACAGCTTAGGTTTCTTCCCAAACCATAATTCATACGGTGTCGTCTCAACGGATTTCGACGGAGCCCTATTTAAAGTGAATGCGGCAGTCTCTAAAGCATAGCCCCAAAAAGAAAGCGGTAAATCGGTAAGAGACATCATAGATCGCACCATATCTAACAGAGTGCGATTACGACGTTCGGACACACCATTACGCTGAGGTGTTCCAGGCGGCGTGAGTTGTGAAACTATTCCACATTTTCTTAAGTGTGCCCCAAACTCGTGACTCAAGTATTCTCCTCCACGATCTGATCGTAGAAACTTGATTTTCCTGTCACGTTGATTTTCAACCTCACTCTGAAATTCCTTGAACTTTTCAAAGGTTTCAGACTTGTGTTTCATTAAGTAGATATACCCATACCTACTTAAATCATCAGTGAGGGTGAGAACATAACGATAGCCACCGCGAGCCTCAACACTCATCGGACCGCACACATCAGTATGTATGATTTCCAATAAGTCGGTTGCTCGCTCCATTGTTCCTGAGAACGGAGTCTTGGTCATTTTACCCATAAGGCATGGTTCGCACGTGTCAAATGATTCATAATCAAGAGACTCTAAAAGTCCATCAGCATGGAGCTTCTTCATGCGTTTAACACCTATGTGACCAAGGCGGCAGTGCCACAAGTATGTGGGACTATCATTATCAACCTTACTTCTTTTGGTACTCACATTATGAATATGTGTAGCATCACGTTCGAGATTCATAAGGAATAAACCATTCACCATAGGAGCATGACCATAAAACATATCTCTCATAAAAATGGAACAACCATTATTCTCAGATTTAAAAGAGTAGCCATCTCGAATTAAACGAGATCCCGATACAATGTTCATGCTCAAAGCTGGCACTAAATAACAATTATTAAGGTTTAAAACTAATCCCGAAGGGAGATGCAGAGGTAGCGTGCCGACGGCGATCACATTGACCTTGGAACCATTCCCGACGCGCATCGTCACCTCGTCCTTTGCCAGTTTCCGCTTATTCCGCAGCCCCTGCTTTGAGTTACAAATGTGAGCAACTGCACCGGTATCAAATACCCAGGAGCTACTACGGGCACTAGTAAGGTACACATCAATTACATGTATATCACATATACCTTTTGTTTTGCCGGCCTTCTTATCCGCTAAGTACTTAGGGCAGTTCCGCTTCCAGTGACCGCTTCCCTTGCAATAAAAGCACTCAGTCTCGGGCTTGGGTCCATTCTTTGGCTTCTTCCCAGCAGCTTGCTTGCCGGGCGCGGCAACCTCCTTGCCGTCCTTCTTGAAGTTCTTTTTACCCTTGCCTTTCTTGAACTTAGTGGTTTTATTGACCATCAACACTTGATGTTCCTTTCTGACTTCTACCTCTGCTGATTTCAGCATAGCAAATACTTCAGGAATGGTCTTTTCCATCCCCTGCATATTGAAGTTCATCACAAAGCTCTTGTAGCTTGGTGGAAGCGACTGGAGGATTCTGTCAATGACCGCATCATCCGGGAGATTAACTCCCAGCTGAGTCAAGCGGTTATGCAACCCAGACATAGTGAGTATGTGCTCACTGACAGAACTGTTTTCCTCCATCTTACAGCTAAAGAATTTGTCGGAGACTTCATATCTCTCGACCCGGGCATGAGCTTGGAAAACCATTTTCAGCTCTTCGAACATCTCATATGCTCCATGTCTCTCAAAACGCTTTTGGAGCCCCGGCTCTAGGCTGTAAAGCATGCCGCACTGAACGAGGGAGTAGTCATCGAAACGTGCCTGCCAAGCGTTCATAACATCTTGTTCTGCAGGGAGAACGGGTGCGTCACCAAGCGGTGCTTGTAGGACATAATCTTTCTTGGCAGCTATGAGGATGATCCTCAGGTTCCGGACCCAGTCCGTATAGTTGCTGCCATCGTCTTTCAGCTTAGTTTTCTCTAGGAACGCGTTGAAGTTGAGGACTACGTTGGCCATTTGATCTACAAGACATATTGCAAAGATTTTAGACTAAGTTCATGATAATTAAGTTCAACTAATCAAATTATTAGTGAACTCCCACTTAGATTAGACATCCCTCTGGTCATCTAAGTATTACATGATCCGAGTTAAACTAGACCGTGTCCGATCATCACGTGAGACGGACTAGTCAACATCGGTGAACATCTTCATGTTGATCGTATCTTCTATACGACTCATGCTCGACCTTTCGGTCTTCTGTGTTCCGAGGCCATGTCTGTACATGCTAGGCTCGTCAAGTCAACCTAAGTGTTTGCATGTGTAAATCTGTCTTACACCCGTTGTATGTGAACGTCTGAATAAAACACCCGATCATCACGTGGTGTTTTGAAACAGCGAACTGTCGCAACGGTGCACAGTTAGGGGGAACACTTCTTGAAATTATTGTGAGGGATCATCTTATTTACTACCGTCGTTCTAAGTAAACAAGATGCAAAACATGATAAACATCACATGCAATCAAATAATAAACGTGACATGATATGGCCAATATCACATAGCTCCTTTGATCTCCATCTTGGGGCTCCATGATCATCTTGTCACCGGCTTGACACCATGATCTCCATCATCATGATCTCCATCATCGTGTCTCCATGAAGTTGCTCGCCAACTATTACTTCTACTACTATGGCTAACGCGTTTAGCAATAAAGTAAAGTAATTTACATGGCGTTTCTTGATGACACGCAGGTCATATAAAAGAATAAAGACAACTCCTATGGCTCCTGCCGGTTGTCATACTCATCGACATGCAAGTCGTGAATCCTATTACAATAGCATGAACATCTCATACATCACATATAGATCATTCATCATTCATCACAACTTTGGCCATATCATATCACAAACCACTTGCTGCAAAAACAAGTTAGACGTCCTCTAATTGTTGTTGCAAGTTTTACGTGGCTGAATTAGGGTTCTAGCAAGAACGTTTTCTTACCTACGTTAAAGCCACAACGTGATTTGTCAACTTCTATTTACCCTTCATAAGGACCCTGTTCATCGATTCCGCTCCAACTAAAGTAGGAGAGACAGACACCCGCCAGCCACCTTATGCAACTAGTGCATGTTAGTCGGTGGAACCGGTCTCACGTAAGCGTACGTGTAAGGTTGGTCCGGGCCGCTTCATCCCACAATACCGCTGAAGCAAGAAAGGACTAGTAACGGCAAGAAAGTTGACAAATCTACGCCCACAACAAATTGTGTTCTACTCGCGCAAGAAGAACTACGCATAGACCTAGCTCATGATGCCACTGTTGGGGAACGTTGCAGAAAACAAAAATTTTCCTACTCGTTTCACCAAGATCATCTAGGAGTTCATCTAGCAACGAGTGATTAGATGCATCTACATACCTTTGTAGATCGCGAGCGGAAGCGTTCAAAAGAACGGTGATGATGTAGTCGTACTCGACGTGATCCAAATCACCGATGACCAGCGCCGAACGGACGGCACCTCCGCGTTCAACACACGTACGGAACAGCCACGTCTCCTCCTTCTTGATCCAGCAAGGGAGGGAGGAGAGGTTGAGGGAGATGGCACCAGCAGCAGCACGACGGCGTGGTGTTGATGGAGCTGCAGTACTCCGGCAGAGCTTCGCTAAGCACTATGGAGGTTGAGGAGGTGTTGGGGAGGGAGAAGGAGGCAACCAAAGGCCGAGGCGTTCAGGTATGAAGTCCCTCCTCTCCCCCACTATATATAGGGGTGCCAAGGGGGGTGGCCGGCCCTAGGAGATCCAATCTCCTAGGGGGTGCGGCGGCCTAGGGGGGTTTCCCTCCCCCCCAAGGCACCTAGGAGGTGCCTTACCCTCCTAGGACTCTTCCCCTTCTAAACCCTAGGCGCATGGGCCTATGTGGGGCTGGTGCCCTTGGCCCATTAGGCCAAGGCGCACCCCCTTACAGCCCATGTGGCCCCCGGGACAGGTGGACCCACCCGGTGGACCCCCGGGACCCTTCCGGTGGTCCCGGTACAATACCGATAACCCCGAAACTTGTCCCGATGCCCGAAACAGGACTTCCCATATATAAATCTTTACCTCCGGACCATTCCGGAACTCCTCGTGACGTCCGGGATCTCATCCGGGACTCCGAACAACATTCGGGTTACTGCATATACATATCCCTACAACCCTAGCGTAACTGAACCTTAAGTGTGTAGACCCTACGGGTTCGAGAGACAAGCAGACATGACCGAGACGACTCTCCGGTCAATAACCAACAGCGGGATCTGGATACCCATGTTGGCTCCCACATGCTCCACGATGATCTCATCGGATGAACCACGATGTCGAGGATTCAATCAACCCCGTACGCTATTCCCTTTGTCTATCGATATGTTACTTGCCCGAGATTCGATCGTCGGTATCCCAATACCTCGTTCAATCTCGTTACCGGCAAGTCACTTTACTCGTACCGTAATGCATGATCCCGTGACCAGACACTTGGTCACTCTGAGCTCATTATGATGATGCATTACCGAGTGGGCCCAGTGATACCTCTCCGTCATACGGAGTGACAAATCCCAGTCTTGATCCATGTCACCCAACAGACACTTTCGGAGATACCCGTAGTCTACCTTTATAGTCACCCAGTTACGTTGTGACGTTTGGCATACCCAAAGCACTCCTACGGTATCCGGGAGTTACACGATCTCATGGTCTAAGGAAAAGATACTTTGACATTGCAAAACTCTAGCAAACGAACTATACGATCTTGTGCTATGTTTAGGATTGGGTCTCGTCCATCACATCATTCTCCCAATGATGTGATCTCGTTATCAATGACATCCAGTGTCCATAGTCAGGAAACCATGACTATCTGTTGATCAACAAGCTAGTCAACTAGAGGCTCACTAGGGACATGTTGGTGTCTGTTATTCACACATGCATTACGATTTCCGGATAACACAATTATAGCATGAATAAAGACAATTATCATGAACAAGGAAATATAATAATAATGCTTTTATTATTGCCTCTAGGGCATATTTCCAACATGAAGATGAGGTTCATTATGCGAGAGAAAGTCGGAGGAGCGTTGACGAGGCCAAAATACATGACAGTGTATTCATATGAACCATAGCTTGTTCTGAATGCCGTCTTGGGGATATATTGCTCACGAATTCGGATCTGGTGATAGCCCATATGGAGATCAATCTTGGAGAATACTTGAGCACCTTTGAGTTGTTCAAACAGCTCGTTGATGTTGGGAAGTGGGTACTTGTTCTTTATAGTCTTCTTGTTCAATGGACGGTAGTCAACACAAAGTCGGTCCGTTCCATCCTTCTTCTTCACCAAAAGAACTCCACAACCCCACGGAGAAGAACTAGGTCGAATGAGACCCATTCGCTCTTGAATATCGAGTTGCTTCTTCAGCTCCTTCAACTCTTCAGGTCCAAGCTTGTAAGGACGTTTGCAAACAGGTTCCGTGCCAGGCTCAAGATCGATGACAAATTCAACTGGCCGGTGCGGAGGCATTCCTGGAAGCTCTTTTGGAAAGACGTCTTGATATTCGCAAACGACTGGAATTTGAGAGATGGCATCTAGTTCACCCTTCCCATTGAGAGAAAACAGACAGATGGTATCATCACGAGCGGCAAAGAAAATTACATCCTCAGACGAATGAGTCAATTGAATCTTCTTGGCAGTACAATCAAGATGATCCTTGTGCTTAGAAAGCCAATCCATTCCAAGAATAATATCGATATCCGAGTCGCCCAGAACAATAGGAGAAGCTAGAAATTTGTAGTCGCCCAACGTGATAGTAACATCCAGGACGCATATATTAGCTGTCATTTGCTTGCCCGGAGACACGATTTGCAAAGGTCTTTGCAAATGCTGATAATCACACTCATACTTTGATGCAAAAGGTTTAGAAATGAAGCAATGTGATGCACCAGTGTCAAAAAGAACTTTTGCAGGAACATCGTTAACAGGAAGGTTACCCATGATGACATCTGACGAGTCCTCTTCCTGAGCTGCATTCATCAAGTTGACCTTGGCGTGCTTGGGGTTATGCTTGACCATAGTTGTACTTGCCGATCTCATAGGAGGAGGAGGAGGGAGACGCCTCTGATTGAAGCATTTGTTGGCATAGTGACCCTTTTGTTGGCACTTGTTGCACGTGACCTTCGAGAGTGGACGGTGATACGGAGCACTTGATCTTGGAGCTTGAGATGAAGTCTTGTTCTGAAAGCCAGGGTTGGGTGGGTGGGAAGATCCACCGCCACCTTTGCTCTTCTGCTGATAAGGCTGACGAAACGGAGGAGGAGGAAGCCAATACTTTTGCTGCTTAGCCACTTGAGTTGAGGAAGAAGGAGTTGCATCTCTGACTCGCTTCTTGGGAGCATCGCACTTTAGTTGGGCAGCCTCTTGCTTCATTGCCATGTTGTAAAACTCATCGTACTTCTTGGGCTCAAAAAGGACGAGAGCTAGCTGGAGTTCTTCTCTGAGACCACCCCTGAACTAGTATATCATGCTCTTCTCATCAGGGACGTCTTGCTTAGCAAAATGGGCGAGCTTCTCGAACATGATGTTGTACTGGTAAACATACATAGTGCCTTGCTTCAGGTTGCGGAATTCCTCATGCTTTCTCTCAACCACACTCTGAGGAATATGATGAGCTTTGAAGTCTTGACGGAATTCATCCCAGGTAATCACACGGCCTCCTCTGGAATCTTTGTACTGCTGAAACCATTCTGCAGCTTGGTCTTTGAGTTCGAAGGAGGCAAACTTGACAAAGTCCTCAGGCCTGACGTTACTGCACTCGAAATGCTTGCATATGTCCACGAGCCAATCATCAGCGTCTGTTGCCTCAACACAATTGCTGAAGGTCTTTGGCTGGTTAGCAAGGAACCGGTTGAGTGTAGCAAACTGATTCTGATTGTTGCCATGGCCCTGGTTCCCTTGGTTGCGCTCTTGAAGAAGTTGCATGATCAGCTGCGTGTTTGCATTGGTAGCGACCATCACAACTTTCCATGCCTTCGGAGGTGGAGGTGGTGGTGGCGGATCAGGATTCGGAGTCGTGCGCGTTGGAGGAGCCATCCTGAAGAGGGTGACATCCATTAGCATCATGACAGACATATATTTGAGCTGAATAAAACAGATTGAAATTGCAACATAAAGTCTTCACATCCGAACAAAATGAACGAATGCATTCCAATCGAAATGGACACATTTCCATAAATTGAGAAGCCACTTAGAATTGAGGAAGAAGAGTAAAACCAACAAGGTACGGACAAGAACAAATACTTGGTGAGGATTACCCAATCCCAAACCAAATATCCACGGAAGAAGAACTAGAGCTACAAGAATTCCCACCTATGAAACTCCCGAACCTTTCCGGTTATGCAATCAGGTGTTGGGGATACAGGGGAAGCATAATATCTCACCCAAATCTAGAAAATCCTACATCCAGCTGTATCCATCCTTCAACACATAACCGATAAACCTTCAGAAATCATTTACCTCAACCTTCGAAAAGCATCCGTTATACAAGTTATGGCAATACTCCCGAACTCCCGCCCCAGTACTGGGTGGCGTCGAGGTTATCTCACCAACAACTGCATAAAAGAGATTTTCGATGTCGGTGAAACTCAGGTATTCCAGAATCTCAACGATAAAATTGTGACGACAACACCTTGGAGCTCAACTCCCCGGGACACTGCCACAACCCCTAAATGACAGGAGGCACCAAGAACAATGTTCTCGTCACAAAACCATCGGAACGATTCCAAGATACCCGCGTGATCCTAAATTTTTTTTAGTGAAATTTAGAAGAGAAGAGTCAAAACTCTATGTCAGGATGCCTTACCAGAGCGATGAAGGGACTGGGGAGTAAAAAGAATTCCTAAACTCTCCGATATATATAATCCTAAATGACTCAAAACATTTTTCTAGACTCAACAATGCCAACGATTCGATCAAGCAGGGGGCTCCTATGGTCGGGGAAGGCTCTGATTACCAACTGTCAGCTTTCGGTTCCGGCAGACCCTTGAGGTTCGAACACTGGGGTGCGCGCGGAGATTTCGCCTCCTACCTACCTGCACCCCTCCGCCTTGCTAGGATCTGAACTAAGGAAAGAACAACGCAAGAGACACAGGGTTTATACTGGTTCGGGCCACTATTGTGGTGTAATACCCTACTCCAGTGTGTGGTGTGGTGGATTGCCTCTTGGGCTGATGATGATGAACAATACAAGGAAGAACAGCCTCGCGAGGGTCTGTTCTTGGCTGGGGTGATGAACTACTGGGAGGAGCTCAGTCACCTTTCTCTCTCTCTCTCTTTCCCTGCCTCTGCCTACTCTCTTTCTTATTGTCGTCCCTTTGCTCTATGGGTGGCTGGTCCTATTTATAGAGGCCCTGGTCCTCTTCCCAAATATCGAGCGGGAAGGGAGCCAACAATGGCGGGCTAATTTGAAGGGGGACAGCTAGTATCAACTATCCTGACAAAAGTAGTCTTCGCCTGCGCAAAGCTCTGGTGATGACGCTGTCTTGGGCTCCACGGTGACCTCCGTCTCGTAGTCCTCCTGGTCTTGGTCTCATTGCACCGAAATGGCAACCTTTGCCTGATGCCTCGGTACTCCGCGGCTGTGCTTGCCCCTTTTTACCAAAGAGGAAGGGAGGACGCTGCGCGGGCTGGTACCCGCCTGGCGCCCCCGGTCGTCATGGCTTGCGTCACGGGCACCTCGTGAGGTACCCTGCCTTGATCTCTCCGCCTCCTCGTGAGCCAGCCTGACGAGGCCGCGCCTGAGGAAGCTCCGCGTCGTCCGCCCCGCGAGGCTTGGCCCCTCGCGAGGGTCTTGGGTTTGTGTTGGTGAAGATGGGCCGCGCTGGGCCACCCTTTGAGCCACGCCACAGGCCGCAGGCAGGCAAGTCTGGGGACCCCCGTTCCCAGAACGCCGACAGTAGCCCCCGGGCCCAAGGCGCGCCCGAACTAGGCCGTGCAGGGAGGCGGAAGGGCAAGAGCGAAGCGCCGCGGGCCCTAACAGCCTGCGGCCTTGGGTGCTGTGTGGCGGTTGATTGGACGTGGGCGGCACTGTTCCCCCACGCCCTCCTTATCTTGCGCCGTGCTAGGCGGACCCATAGTCGTACACAGCCGTTCCCCTGTTTGGTTGCTCGAGCGCCCTCTGTCCTTCCTCCGCTCGAACTCTGGGTTCTGTTTCCAACTCAATCTTGAACCTTCCCCCCCTTCCCATCGCCATGGCTCCGACGAAGAAGGGAAGAGGGGAGAAACCCGTGTTTTCGCCTTGCCCGCCGCCGTTGGCGGCCCCCGCCGAGGGCTTGGGCAAAATCAGCTTGGCTCTGGCCACCATCTTCAATGAATGCGGGAGGACGATGGCTTGGCCCGCGTCCCACTTCTCCATCGACAGGATAGCCACCGACGTCCCGTATTTTGCCGACGCCCTATGGGTGGGTCTGGTTCCTCCCTTTTCTGATTTCCTCAATGCCGTGCTCTCCCATTATCAGATCCACATGACGCATCTGGGTCCTGAATCCATCGCTCTCCTTTCGGTCTTCGCCTTTGTTTGCGAGGCTATGATGGGCATCCTTCCTTCGGTTGCCTTGCTGCGCCACTTCTTCTCGCTGCGTCTTGTTGACCCTACCCAACGCTGGGCGTGTGTGAGCTTCGTTGCCGCGCCTGAGAAGGCGACCTCTAGGATTGACTTCAAGCTCCCTCCGCCCACGGCCGGGTTCCGCCAGCGGTGGCTGTATGTGGATGCCGGGGTGCCCAGCCCCCTGCTGTCGGAGCCAACTTCGCCTGCTGTCCCCAATTCGGGCTGGGGCCAGGAGACACTTGAGAGCTCCCGGCTCATCTTCGTCTGGCACCGCTTCGCGTTCTTGAGGTTGCTTGGCGTGATAGCACCCAGGGTGGTGAAGGAGTTCCTGCTACACCGCGTTGCTCCTCTCCAGAGCCACTCCCGCCGGATGTGGGCCTTCAGCGGGCGTGATGATCGTATGAGGCTCCAGGAAGAGGACCTGATGCCTGAAGTGCTGAGGGCGACGCTCCTGACCCTGACGGGGGACCCCAACCCTGGCAGCATCCAGCAGGGAGGGGCCTTGCTGTACCTCTGCCAGAGCGGGGGCGATTTGGTGAGGCAGATGCCTATCTTCAATGAGTGGGGGCCACGCCCTGTCGGCCTCCAAGGGCCTCGCGAGAACCCAGTGGTGGTGGCCGCCCTTCCAGTCGGCCGAGGCGGCTCTTCCTCAAGTGGCGAAGCAGGGAGGCACGAGGCGCCGGAGGCCGAGGGGGCTCCCAGCGGGGTGACAGCGCCGGGCGAGGCTCGTGAGGAAGCAGTTATCTGGGCCCGCGCCGCCAATGCTGAGGGTGACAAGCAGCTGCCCTCTGCGCCTTCGACCGAGGCCACCGAGGCTCCGGCGGCTTCTCTTGGCGAGGCGATTGGCGGCGCACGCCAGGCAGGCGCCCCTGACGCAGATCGCCTTGATGCTCCATCTTCGTCGCAGGTTGATCCCTGTGCCCGACTCTTAGGCCGCTTCCGCGTGAACTTTCAGGCCCTCCGGAAGAGAAGGGAGGCCTTGGGTGATGATTACCCTTGTCGCCTACTGAAGCGTAGGAAGTACTTCGCCACCAATGAGTAAGCCTTCTCCTTTCCCAGCTCCTGATCCTCCTGTTGCTCTTACTGACTCTTGCTCCGCAGACCCCTTCCAGCCGAGCTTGCGGAGATGGCTGAGGAGCCATCCCCCTTGGCTTCGCCCCCTCCATCTTCCTCAAGCGCTCCAAGCAGTGGAGCCCATGTTGTGAGGGCGACTGACTAGGCGAACTGTCCCGAGGTGTATCGTGGCCCTGCGCACCTCGCGATCCTTCGCGGGCCTTCTCGTGGCATAGCCGGCCTGCCGTGGGCTTCTCGCCTGGTCGTGGACTGCGATTGGCTGAGGAGCTTCCTGCGCTCTTCACCTGGGGACGGGCTGGCCCCTCGGCCGGGCTTCTGACACGGCGTGCCCGGCCGTCGTGAGGGTGCCAGCCCCCAGCCTGGCGGGGGAGTGATGGCTCGCGGCCCCCGGCGCTTGCTTGGGGCAGATGATGGTGTGGAGGACGTGCTCGAGCGTGCTCGGGAGCATCGTGCTCTCCACCAAGGATTCCTTCGAAGGGCGGCTGACGCGGTAAGCCTGCTTGGAGAGGAGCTTGCCGATGAAGACTCACGCCTTGAGGCCGAGGGCCTGCGCCTGGTTGCAGAGAGGCGCGAGCTGGAGGGCGCCATCGCCCTTGCGCGCCGTCAACGCGATCTTGACGATGCAGAGGCCAAGGCGTCGCTGGTGGCCTCTCGGGAGGCCCGATCTTGGGCCGCTGAGGAGGCTCGGGAAGCTGACCGGCGGCAAACGGCAGCGGAGGAGCGGGCTCGGGAGCTCCTGGCCTGGTGCCACTCACTGGAGGAGCAGGTGGAGCTACGCGAGGCAGCTCTCGCGTCGATGAAGGTGGCCTCTGGTGACTCAGCAGAGCTCCAGAAGCGCGAGGAGGCGCTGACGCTGGAAGCCGCCGAACGCACCCGTGAGTACGGGCGTCTGGAGACGAGGGAGCACTTGGTGACGCAGGCGGAGGATGATGTCGCCGCGCGGGAAGGCCGCGTCCTGGAGGAGGTCGGACGCCGAGTGGCGATGGCACATTTGAACCTTGAGCACGAGTTCGACGAGAAGCTGGGGTTGATCCGGGCCGAAGCTGAAGGCAGGACTGCTGCCTTGAGGGCCAAGCTGGAGGAGGCGACGCGGCGGGCCGACGCTTTCCGGGCCGCTCTTGAGGTGGCGCAAGGCGAGTTAACTGCTTCCCAGGCCGAGGTGCTCCTTCTTCGCCAGCGGATGGAGGAGGCTGATGTCGTTGCGGGCCAGAACGCGGACGAGATCCGTCAGCGGTGGATCCTGGAGCATGAGCACGGCCCCATGCTTGCCACGCTCCGGGAGAGAGCCAACGCAGCCTTGGGCAACATTTGCAAGGCGGCTATTGGCGAGCCGCACGCAGTCAACTATGCTGGCAATCTTCAGTTCTTCACTGACGTGGTGACGCAGCTGGAGGCGCGGTCGGTCAGGGCTGACAGGTTGGTGGAGGAGAGGAGCTGCGGCCTGCTTGGGCGCGCCTTTTCTCGCATCTTCATCCACCTCCAAGACATGGATCCCCACTTTGATTTTGATGCCGCCATCGCCCCAGTCCCCCAGGCCGTCCGAGGCGACCTGGCGCACTGGGTGGAGGACAATGTGGACGCTCTTATCAGGGCCTTCGCTTTAGACAACGACGACGCGATCGTGGCGGCCGACGAGGGCGGCGTGTTGAACGACCGTGACGCCGCTGGCGGTGATGCGGACAGCGATGGCGAGTTCAACGATGCCAACAACGGCTCGGGTGGTGCTCTTGAGAACGCATTGGGAGATTCATCCGACTGATTGTGCATCGCTCCTACTTCCTCACCCTGCATGAATAGAGCTCAGGTTTTGGCCTGATTGCAGTGAGAGCATTTTGGAGGGGAGCCCCTAATGTAAAACTTGTGCTCATCGTATTAGTAGGCGCTGCATTGCCCATGCGCCCGCGCCAAGTGGTTGGCCCAAGCGACGCGCTGGTCGGCTAGTTTACCTTTGTTCCGTGCTGGCCCTGAGGCAACCCATGGGGGGTTGTGGTGTTTCGGGTGTTCCCTGATTGGGTTTGTAGGATCTGCAGTAAAACATCCTCCGGAGAGGTCACGTCGGTGGCAGTCTGGGCTGCGCGCAAGCTAGGCCTCACCCGGCTCGCGAGGGGAGGAAGCTGAGGCGATGCGGTAACCGAAACGCGAGAAATTGCTCGAACGAGACTAAGCACCCCTTCCCTGAACACACGCAAATCTCAAATTCGAATCCAACTTGAATCCAGCGGGGGAAAACGGAACCAAAGGGAAAAGCGACGAAAGCAAACAAATGGCCGCGTCCGGCACCTAGTCTAGTCTTGGATGTCTTCTTACCAACGCGGAGCTAAGTGCTGCCACTGGGCGTGGGAGGGAGCCCCAGGGCCTGAGGCCGGCACCCCTAAGACTCCGGGGCATGTACAGCCCCACTCATTATTACGCGAGAGTGTCACGGGGCAGCGAGCTTCACAGGCACTGGGCCTTCTTCACAGGTACTGGCCTTGCTTCATATCGCCAGATGAGGGCCCCGCCTTGCGCCACACTCTAGTGCCATCAATGACGACCGGAAACCAGGATGTCGCCGATGGGGTAGAGCGGTCGCCAGCGGTTCCCCCGACGACCACGGGTCCTCCGCCGGGGGCAGGCCCTGAGGCACCTCCCCGGCGGAGGGCCTACCTCCTGAGAACACCTTGCTCCGAACGCCGCGGTGGTGATGTCGGATCCCGGCCCCTCTCCTGCAGCCCCCTGCGCCCTCCTCCCGAGGGGCAAGAGACTGTGGGAGCGGGGCAGCTGTTCACTGTGGCGACCTGCACCTCCTGCGATCCATGGTTAGCGTATGCCTGCTCCTGAAAAATCAGTGGTACCCGATAATCGTTGGCGCCATCGTGGCCAGTGGGACCGTCCCGGGGCTCCTGGAAAGGCTCAGCTTCTGGTGCCTCGTCCCCCCAGCTTGGGCTGAGGAGCGAGACTTGTTCGCTCTCGTGTGGGTGTCCTCGGTCCACCATGAGGGGCACGTATTCCTCCGGCGCCGTCGTCCCGAATGCCACGCCGTAATGCCCCGCATGCCACGCGGTCCTGCCTGACGCGCCCACCATGGGGTGGTAGCGCGGTTGTCCATTAGGGTCGCGGGTCGCGTCGAGTCCTTCTTCTTTGCGGACCGGGAGCGGGGGCAGCGCCGCCGCCGGTCCGGCGCTGACAGCTTCGCTGGCGTTGGAGTAGCCTTGGAGCCTGCGGGCGCGTGCAGAGCCCCCGCGCGGGCCGCCCTGGGCCTGAGATGGGAGCTGGGTGGAGAAGGGGTGAGCCCCCGAGGCGGCGAAGCCCAGGAGCTCTGCCACTCGCTCCAGCAGCACGTCGTGGCCGCCCTCCAGTAGCCTGCACTGCAGCGGCTCACGGGCCACTGTCAGCGCGGCCCTCGAGTTCGCCTGCTCCCTGCAGGTGTACGGTGTCGTGGTCGCGGCATGATTGGAGGCCCTCGCTGCCGACCGCGCCTGCCGCGGTGTGAGAGCTGTCGGAGCCTGTCCGCGTCGCCCGCGGCCCGCAGCGCCCTGTGGACCGCGAGCTGCCTGGGGCACGGGGTCGCCCGAGGCAAGCGACTCTGCGCGGGCGGGCCACGCCGCCCACGGGTCTGGGTTGCCCGCCTGGTCGCCGGACATGGTGATGACGACGCGACGGGGCGCGAAGTGGTAGAAGGTGGATTCCGGCGCACCCCTACCTGGCACGCCAAATGTCAGATTTCGGGTTCCGGCAGACCCTTGAGGTTCGAACACTGGGGTGCGCACGGAGATTTCGCCTCCTACCTACCTGCACCCCTCCGCCTTGCTAGGATCTGAACTAAGGAAGGAACAACGCAAGAGACACAGGGTTTATACTGGTTCGGGCCACCGTTGTGGTGTAATACCCTACTCCAGTGTGTGGTGTGGTGGATTGCCTCTTGGGCTGATGACGATGAACAATACAAGGAAGAACAGCCTCGCGACGGTCTGTTCTTGGCTGGGGTGATGAACTACTGGGAGGAGCTCAGTCACCTTTCTCTCTCTCTCTTTCCCTGCCTCTGCCTACTCTCTTTCTTGTTGTCGTCCCTTTGCTCTGTGGGTGGCTGGTCCTATTTATAGAGGCCCTGGTCCTCTTCCCAAATATCGAGCGGGAAGGGAGCCAACAATGGTGGGCTAATTTGAAGGGGAACAGCTAGTATCAACTATCCTGACAAAAGTAGTCTTCGCCTGCGCAAAGCTCTGGTGATGACGCCGTCTTGGGCTCCACGGTGACCTCCATCTCGTAGTCCTCCTGGTCATGGTCTTGTTGCACCGAAATGGCCTTTGCCTGACGCCTCGGTACTCCGCGGCTGCGCTTGCCCCCTTTGCACCAAAGAGGAAGGGAGGACACTGCGCGGGCTGGTACCCGCCTGGCGCCCCCGGTCGTCATGGCTTGCGTCACGGGCACCTCGTGAGGTACCCCGCCTTGATCTCTCCGCCTCCTCATGAGCCAGCCTGACGAGGCCGCGCCTGAGGAAGCTCCGCGTCGTCCACCCCGTGAGGCTTGGTCCCTCGCGAGGGTCTTGGGTTTGTGTTGGTGAAGATGGGCCGCGCTGGGCCCCCCTTTGAGCCATGCCGCAGGCCGCAGGCAGGCAAGTCCGGGGACCCCCGTTCCCAGAACGCCGACACCAACTTGTAACGCCCTCGATGCGGCTATATCTCCTATGTGTCGAAGCACGACTTAGAGGCATAACCGCATTGAAAGCAATGTCACAAGTAAGGTAATCTTCACAACAACCCATGTAAATAGATAAAAGGGGAAAGGATACATAGTTGGCTTACACTTGCCACGTCACACAAATACATGAATAACATTACATTCATCCAATACACTCATGGTCCGACTACGGTACCAAAATAAAGATCAACCCCCACATGCGACACGGTCCCCGATCGCCCCAACTGGGCACCACTACTGATCATCTGGGAAAGACACATAGTAATGACGAGAGTCTTCATCGAACTCCCACTTGAGCTCAAGCGCATCGTCTGGAATGGTATCATTGGTACCCGCATCTGGTTTGGAAGTAATCTGTGAGTCACGGGGACTTAGCAATCTCGCACCCTCGCGATCAAGACTATTTAAGCTTATAGGTAAGACAAGGTATGATGTGGAGCTGCAGCAAGCGACTAGCATATATGGTGGCTAACCTATTCGCAAAAGAGAGCGAGAAGAGAAGGCAAAGCATGGTCGAACAACTATGATCAAGAAGTGATCCTAGAACAACCTACGTCAAGCATTACTCCAACACCGTGTTCACTTCCCGGACTCCGCCGAGAAGAGACCATCACGGTTACACACGCGGTTGGTGCATTTTAATTAAGTTAAGTTTCAAGTTATCTACAACCGGACATTAACAAATTCCCATCTGCCCATAACCGCGGGCACGACTTTTGAAAGTTCAAATCCCTACAGGGGAGTCCCAACTTAGCCCATCACAAGCTCTCACGGTCAACGAAGGATATTCCTTCTCCCAAGACAATCCGACCAGACTCGGCATCCCGGTTACAAGACAACCTCGACAATGGTAGAACAAGTCCAACAACACCGCCAGAATGTGCCGACAAATCCCGATAGGAGCTGCACATATCTCGTTCTCAGGGCACACTCAGATGAGCGCTCCATACAACTAAAACCAAACCTCGAGTTTCCCTGAGGGGGCGCTGCACAGGGCTCTAGTTTGGACCAACACTCAGAGGAGCACTGGCCCGGGGGGGGGGGGGGGGGGTTTAAAGAAAGATGACCCTCGGGCTCCGGAAACCCAAGGGAAAAAGAGGCTAGGTGGAAAATGGTAAAACCAAGGTTGGGCATTGCTGGAGGAGTTTTATTCAAGGCGAACTGTCAAGGGGTTCCCATTATAAACCAACCGTGTAAGGAACGCAAAATCCGGGAACATAACACCGATATGATGGAAACTAGGGCGGCAAGAGTGGAACAAAACACTAGGCATAAGGCCGAGCCTTCCACCCTTTACCAAGTATATAGATGCATTAAGATAAACAAGATAATATGGTGATATCCCAACAATAAACAATGTTCCAACAAGGAACGATCTACAATCTTCACCTGCAACTAGCAACGCTATAAGAGGGGCTGAGCAAAGCGGTAACATAGCCAAACAACGGTTTGCAAGGACATGGTGGGTTAGAGGTTTGACATGGCAATATGGGAGACATGATAAGCAAGTGGTAGGTATCGTAGGATAGGCATAGAAAAAGAGCGAGCATCTAGCAAGTAAAGATAGAAGTGATTTCGAGGGTATGGTCATCTTGCCTGCAAAGTTGTCAGAGTTGACTTGATCCTCGTAAGTGAACTCAACGGGCTCCTCGTCCACGAACTCGTCTCCCGGCTCTACCCAAGCAAGACAACAAGCAAAAGGAACACGATCAACCATGTGCAATGCTCAAACAACATGATGCAAACATGGTATGATATGCAGGATGCGATATGTGATGCATATCCATGATTTGACAAGGAATGATTGAACCTGGCCTCAACTTGGAAATACAAGAGTGCCACTGAAAAGGTGAGGTGATTTTGGTTGAAATCGATATAAAGATCACCGAAATCGGATGCACGGTTTGGAAATGGCAAGCAAAACAAATATGGCACCGGTCTGCCATAATCAGCAAGTGACCAATTAAATGCATCAACATAAATATGCTACAGCACTCAAACATGACAACAAAATACATGGCAGGGATCTACTCATGAAGCTTGACAAAAGATGAACACCATTTCGGGCATCAAGATGAGCTCAAATGAAAATGATGCAATGAGATGAAATGATGTACTCGTCGAGGCAAACATTTTGATATGCTACACGCACAAATCGGATCTACAATGAGAGAGTTGTCACATGCCAAAGTTTGCAAAAAAAATTAGGGTTCGGGGATGAAAAGTCAACTGCGAGGAAACTGGATCTGGATCTCAGATCGACCGGCACTATAGCGGCGCGCTTCCCGAAGCTCGCCGGCCGGAGTTGCGGTCGACGGCGGGAGGATCTCGTAGGGGGGGAGAAGAGGAAGCCGGGACGGTCGGCGAGGTGGGACGAACGAGGGCGGCACGGTGACGCGGCGGCCGTCGTCGGAGGTGAGGAGGCATCGGACGGCGATGAGGGTCGCCAGCGATGACCTAGAGCGGTGGCGCAGCCGCACCGGCGTAGGAGGAGAGGAGTGGCCCGGGGCGGCGCGACCTCGGACGCTGGGGCGCGGGGCGCGGCCCGGAACGACCCAGGGGCAGGCCGGTGGCACGGGGTCGGTGAGGCACCACGTGGCGCGAGCGAATAGGGCGCGGGCGGCGGCGGCGGCTTGTCCGGCCGGATTCGGACGTTGTCCGGCGCGGAGATGGGATTTTTAGGGTTTCGGGCGAGAGGAGACCCGGGATTTCGGAAGGGGATCTATTTATAGAGGTAGAGGGAGCTAGGAAGCTCCAAATGAGGTGCGGTTTTCGGCCACGCGATCGTGATCGAACGCTCTATATGATGGAGAGGTTTTTGGTGGGTTTTGGGCCACGTTGGAGAGTTGTTGGGCTGTAACACACACGAGGCCTTTTCGGTCCCTCGGTTAACCGTTGGAGTATCAAACGAAGGCTAAATGGCACGAAACTTGACAGGTGGTCTACCGGTAGTAAACCAAGGACGCATGGCAAGTCTCGGTCCAATCCGGAAATGTTTAACCCCCACACACGAAAAGAGGTAGAAAGGACCACCGGAGGACATAGGAGCGCCGGAATGCAAAACGGACAACGGGGAAAATGCTCGGATGCATGAGACGGACACGTATGCAGATGCAATTCACATGATGACATGATATGAGAAGCATGACAAAGAGAAAAAACGCACACGAGACAAAAACCCGACAACGAGGAAATAAAATAACTTAGTGCCGGAAACGACAAGAGTTGGAGTATAGATAAGGTAAATTACATCTGGGGTGTTACAACAGATCACACCCGGCCATGGAGTCAACAATTTGGTTGATGCGCGGCAACGGGAAGGGGTCCTCAGGACAAGCCTTATTGACATCCGTGTAGTCAATACACAGCCTCCACTTCCCATTTGCCTTGCACACCACCACCAGATTGGCCAACCACGTCGGATGGAGCACTCCTCTCACCAAACCTGCTGCTTCCAATTTCCTGATCTCCTCTGTGACGAACTCCTATTGTGTCCAAAGCTTGCTTCCTGACCTTCTACTTGATGGGTCACGCATGGGGACAGACAGCAAGGTGGTGCTCAATCACTTCCCTAGGAACGCCGGGGATGTCGGATGCTTGCCAAGCAAACACATCGACATTCTCCTGCAGGAAAGTGACGAGCGCGCTTTCCTATTTGCTGTCGAGGATGGAGCTTATGGTGAAAGCCCCTCCCATGCCATCCTCCTTGACAGACACCCTCTTGGTCTCTGGTGGTGCAGCTCTGGATTTCTTGCTCTTGCCGGTAGAGCTCTTGGGCATGTCCATGATGGTAGCACAACACTCCGAAGAGGTGCGCTTGTCGGAGTGGATGCGAGAGGTCTTGCAGGTCTTCTTCTTCCCTCCCGGGGCCTCAACGGCAGGAGCAAGTGCTTTGGCGGCAGCTGCTGCAACTGCTTCTCGATAGAGTTGGTCAGCGCAGATCAGCGCATCCTTCTTGTCGGAGGGGACGGTGATGATGGTCATCGGCCCAGGCATCTTCAGCGTTGTAGGCGTAGTGCGACGCCGCCATGAACTTGGCTAGTGCCGGACGGCCGAGGATCCCGTTGTAGGGCAAGGGGATCTCGGCCACATCAAAGACGATCCTCTCCGTCCTTGTAACGCCCCAGATATACTTTCCATATTTGTACTCCAACTCTTGCCGTTTCCGGTGTCAAGATATATTTATTTCTCGGGTTCGGGTCTTTGTCTCCGTGTGTTGTTTTCTTTTTCGTGCATCTCTTATCATGTCATCACGTGCATTGCATTTGCATACATGTTCATCTCATGCATTCGAGCATTTTCCCCGTTGTCCGTTTTGCATTCCGGCGCTTCGTTCTCCTCCGGTGGTCATTTCTAGTCTTCTTTCGTGTGTGGGGTCTAAACATTTCCGGATTGGACCGAGACTTGCCAAGCGGCCTTGGTTTACTACCGGTAGACCGCCTGTCAAGTTTCGTATCATTTGGACTTCGTTTGATACTCCAACGGTTAACCGAGGGACCGAAAAGGCCTCGTGTGTGTTGCAGCCCAACACCCCCCAAATTTGGCCCAAAACCCACCAAACTCTGCTCCATGTCCTAGAGCGTTCGATCACGATCGTGTGGGCGAAAACCGCACCTCATTTGGACTCTCCTAGCTCCCTCTATGCCTATATATACACCCCTCCGTTTTCGGATCTCTCCCTCTCCCCGAAACCCTAAAAAAAAACTCCTCCCGCCGCCGTCGGACACCACCGCCGCCGACGGACATGTCCGGCCTCCCCGTCCGCCGCCACGTGTCGGCCTCCTAGTGGCGCCGCCCGGTCCCCAGTTCGCCGCCGCCCGCGGGCCCGCGAGGCCCGTGCGGGGCCCCCGCGGCCCGATCCGCCGCCGCGCCCTGTCCCGCGCCCCGCCGCCGTCTTCTCCCCGGCCGGCCGCCGCCGCGGGCGCCGTCGCCGCCCCAGCCGGAGGTCACCGCCGCCGCAGGCACCTCGCCGCCCGCCGCCCGGTCGCTCCCCGCCTCGGCTCCCGCGCCCCTCCGCTGCCTCCTTGCCGGCGCCGCCCCCCCGGCGACCTCCTCCCCGCCGGCGCACCCCGCCGCTCCGGCGAGCTCGAGCTCCGCCGCCGGTGCCGCCTCGGCTTCCGCGCCGCGATCCAGATCTGGATCCGGTCGCGTGAACAGTAAACCCTAACCCCGATTTTTTTTGCTAAGTCCTGAAGATTTTGATCCATGTTGCTCTGTTCGAGGTCCCGTAACTTTGCAAGCGTAGCTCCGTTTTGGGCGTATGATATATCAAAATCTTCGCCTCGACATGTACATCATTTCATTCCATTGCATCGTTTGCATTTGAGGTCATCTTGATACCCAAAATGCTGTTAGAAGAGGCTTCGTGAGTTAGATTGCAGATCCGTTAGTTCATCATGCACTTTTGTCATTTTTGCTATATTTAATTCGTGCATGATATGCCTGTGCCCCTTTGGGATGAATTGGGAAGCATTTTGTCTTCTTTCCAGAGGTGCCACCCATGCATTTTTAGGATGTGTGTGTTGTCTTGTGCAAGCTTGCGAAGAGAGGTACCTGAGATTACTGATTTCAGAGACTTAGTGATTTTCACTAAGTCTGGGATATTTTAGTTCGTGATGCTATATGTCCAGCTTGTTTCCTAATGATCCGTGCCTCTTTTGAGGATGATCAGTAAGGGAGTTTTGATATTTATGTTATGCTCTGTCCATCCATGTCTTTGTTGGCATTTGTGGAGTGCTCTAGGTTGACTCAATCGAGCTCAACTTTTGCTTCGTTGTTAATCTGGGCAGATCGTCTACTTGTTTGCGATTTCGCCGATGCTACCGTTAGTGTTCCATGCATGCTATGCCTTAGTTCTTGCCATGTGTAGCTAGAACTTTGTGCCTTCTTGCTGGTTATATGCTTTCCTTGCCATGACTTGCACCGTAGTGAGTGCATCGAGCTCGTTTACATGCCTTCGTGAGTTAAATTTCAGCTTGTCTCAGTTTTCACTAAGTCTGAAAACTGATTGTGTTCGAGCGATGTTCGTGAGCTCGGTAGAGTATTTTGTGAACCCTTTTGGCCCCAGGTCACTTTGGGTGTTTTGTTAAGCTTGATGAGTAGCTCCATGCCATGTTCTTACTTGTCATGTTCAGGTTTTCTATCATGTTGTTTTGCTGCTCCGAAGAGAGCATCGTGATCTGAAATTTCAGACTAGTGTTAATTTCACTAAGTCTGAAATCTGTTGTGCATTTGCGTTTTAGCCATGCTTGTTTGAACCTCTTAATGGATGAATTTGCCTATGGCTCAGTGCTAGTGTTTTGTCAACCATCTTGTGTACATCGCTGCCATGTATTTTGTTTTCATGTTTGGTGGCTGTAGCATGTTCATTTCGTTGCATTTAGATGCCTACTTGCTGTAAATCGCAGACCGGTGTCATATCTTAAAACGCTCGCCATTTCCAAACCGTAGCTCCGATTCCTATGATCTTTATATCGTTTTCAAGCGATTTCATCCCCTCTATCCAGTGGCACACTTGGTTTTCCAAGTTGATGCCAGGTTCATGCATTTCCTGTCATATCTTGCATTTTGCATCCCGCATCGCACCCCGCATAGCATATCGTCATTTCATCATATTGCTTGGTCTTGCCCGTGATTGATTGATTGTGTCCTTGTTGCTTGTTTGTCTTTGGGTAGAGCCGGGAGACGAGTTCGCTACCGAGGAGCCCGTTGAGTTTGCTTGTGAGGATCCAGTCAACTCTGACAACTGTGCAGGCAAGATGATCATACCCTCGAAATCACTACTATCTTTGCTATGCTAGTTTGCTCGCTCTTTTGCTTTGCCACTGCTACGATGCCTACCTTTTGCTTGTCAGCCTCCCAATTGCCATGATGAACCCCTAACCCACCATTGTCCTAGCAAACCGTTGATTGGCTATGATACCACTTTGCTCAGCCCTTCTTATAGCGTTGTTAGTTGCAGGTGAAGATTGGAGCCGTTCCTTGTTGGAACATTTATATTCTTGTTGGGATATCATTATATTGCTATGTTATCTTAATGCACCTATATACTTGGTAAAGGGTGGAAGGCTCGGCCTCTCGCCTAGTGATTTGTTCCACTCTTGCCGCCCTAGTTTCCGTCATATCGGTGTTATGTTCCCGGATTGTGCGTCCCTTACGCGGTTGGGCTATAATGGGAACCCCTTGATAGTTCGCCTTGATTAAAGCTTTTCCAGCAATGCCCAACACTGGTTTTACCATTTGCCACGTAGCCTCTTTTTCCCTTGGGTTTCCGGAGCCCGAGGGTCATCTTATTTTAACCCCCCCCCCCCCGGGCCAGTGCTCCTCTGAGTGTTGGTCCGAACCAGGCAGCCTGCGGGGCCACCTCGGGGAAACTTGAGGTTTGGTTTTACTCGTAGCTTGACCTATCCGAGCGTGCCCTGAGAAAGAGATATGTGCAGCTCCTATCGGGATTTGTCGGCACATTCGGGCGGTGTTGCTGGACTTGTTTTAACCTGTCGAATCATCTTGTTGTACCGAGATACCGAGTCTGATCGGTGTGTCTTGGGTGGAGGTCTATTCCTTCGTTGACCGTGAGAGCTTGTTATGGGCTAAGTTGGGACCCCCCTGCAGGGATTGATCTTTCGAAAGCCGTGCCCGCGGTTATGGGCGGATGGGAATTTGTTAACGTCCGGTTGTAGATGACTTGAACTAAACTTAATTAAAATGATTCAACCGTGTGTGTTACCGTGATGGCCCTTCTCGGCGGAGTCCGGGAAGTGGACACGGTGTTGGAGTTATGCTTGCGCAGGATGTTCCTTTAGCTTCTCGCTCGTGCTTCGCCTTCTCTTCTCGCTCTCTTTTGCGTATAAGTTAGCCACCACATATGCTAGTCGCTTGCTGCAGCTCCACATATATTTGCCTTATCCATTCCCATGAGCTTAAATAGTCTTGATCGCGTGGGTGTGAGATTGCTGAGTCCCTGTGGCTCACAGATACTACAATTCCAGATGCAGGTCCAGGTGAGTCCGCTCCAGGTGACGAGTACGAGCTCAAGTGGGAGTTCGACGAGGACTCTCAGCGATACTACGTGTCCTTTCCAGATGATCAGTAGTGGTGCCTAGTTGGGGTTATCGATTCAGGACCTTGTCGCATGTTGGGTTCTTTTCCATTTTGGCGCCGTAGTCAGGCCATGAGTGTTTGTTTGATGGATGTTATTTATGTACTCTGATGTGACGTGGCGAGTGTAAGCCAACTATGTTATCTCCCCCTTTTATTATATATTACATGGGACGTAGTAATGATTGCCCGACTTGCGACATTGCTTTCAATGCGGTTATGCCTCTAAGTCGTGCCTCGACACGTGGGAGCTATAGCCGCATCGAGGGCGTTACAAGTTGGTAATCAGAGCCTTCCCCGACCTTAGGAGCCCCATTGCTTGATCGTTTTTAGCAGCCGAGTTGTGTCTAGAAAAATGTTTTGAGTCCTTAGGAATTATATATCGGAGAGCTTAGGAATTCTTTTTACTTCCCAGTCTCCTCATCGCTCTGGTAAGGCATCCTGGCGTAGAGTTTTGACTCTTCTCTTCTAAAATTTCACTAAAATTTTTTTGGTTCACGCGAGTATCTTGGTTTTGTTCCGATGGTTTTGTGACGAGAACATTGTTCTTGGTGCCTCCTGTCTTTAGGGGTTGTGGCAGTGTCCCGGGGAGTTGAGCTTCGAGGTGTTGTCGTCACAATTTCATCGTTGCAATTCTGGTATACTTGAGATATGTTCGCCGACATCGAAAATCTCTTTTATGCAGTTCGTTGGTGAGATAACCTCGACGCCACCCAGTACTGGGGCGGGAGTTCGGGAGTATCGCCATAACTTGTATAACGGATGCTTTTCGAAGGTTGAGGTAGATGATTTCCGAAGTTTTCCTGGTTATGTGTTGAAGGATGGATACAGCTGGATGTAGGATTTGCTAGTTTGGGTGAGATATTGTGCTTCCCCTGTATCCCCAACACCTGATTGCATAACCGGAAAGGTTCGGGAGTTTCATAGGTGGGAAATCTAGTAGCTCTAGTTCTTCTTCCACGAATATTGGTTTGAGATTGGGATTTCTTACCGATTATTCGTTCTTGATCCGTACCTTGTTGAATTATTTCTCTTCCTTAATTCTTCGTGGCTTCTCAATTTATGGATATGTGACCATTTGAAGAGGAATGCATTCGTTCATTTTGTTCGGATGTGAAGACTATATGTTGCAATTTTCATTCCGTTGGATTCAGCTTCTATATTGTTGTCTATCTATGTGCTAATGGTGGTCAACCTGTTCAGGATGGCTCCTCCAACGCGCACGACTCCGAATCCTAATCCGCCTCCACCTCCGCCTCCTCCGGAAGCATGGCAAGCTGTGATGGCCGCAACTAATGCAAAAACACAGTTGATCATGCAAATCCTTCAAGAGCGCAATCAAGGCAGTCAAGGGAATCAAGGCCATAATCAGCACCACTTTTCTACTCTGAACCAGTTCCTTGCTAATGGCCCAAAGACGTTCAGCGGTTGTGTTGAGGCTACCGATGCTGACGATTGGCTAGTGGATCTGGGCAAGCATTTTGAATGTAGCAACGTCAGGCCTGAAGATTTCGTCAAGTTCGCTTCTTTCCAGCTCAAAGATCAGGCTGCAGAGTGGTTCCAGCAGTACAAGGATTCCAGAGGTGGACGTCTGATCACTTGGGACGATTTCCGTCAAGATTTCCGCGCTCATCACATCCCTCAAAGTGTGGTTGAGAGTAAGCGTCAGGAATTCCGCAATCTGAAGCAAGGCTCTTTGTCTGTCTATGACTACAACAAGTTGTTCCAGAAGCTCGCCCGTTTTGCCAAGCAGGATGTTCCTGATGAGAAGAGCATGATCTATCAGTTCAGGGGTGGTCTTCGTGAGGAAATTCAGCTTGCTCTTGTTCTCTTTGAGCCGTTGAGATACGATGAGTTCTACAACTTGGCACTGAAACAAGAAGCTGCTCAGATGAGATGTGATGCTTCCAGGAAGCGTGCCAGAGATGTTACTCCTTCTTCCTCTACTCAAGTGGTCAAGCAGCAGAAGTATTGGCTTCCTCCTCCTCCGTTTCGTCAGCCGTATCAGCAGAAGAGCAAAGGTGGCAGTGGTTTCTCCCACCCACCCAACCCAAGCTTTCAGAACAAGTCTTCATCTCAAGCTCCAAGATCGAGTGCTCCGTATCACCGTCCGCTTTCAGAGGTCACGTGCAACAAGTGCCAACAGAAGGGTCACTATGCCAACAAGTGTACCAACCAGAGGCGTCTTCCTCCTCCTCCTCCTGTCAGATCGGCAAGTACAGCTGTGGTCAAGCACAATCCCAAGCACGCCAAGGTCAATATGCTGAATGCAGCTCAGGCTGAGGATTCTTCAGATGTCATTATGGGTAACCTTCCTATTAATGATATTCCTGCAAAAGTTCTTTTTGACACGGGTGCATCGCATTGTTTCATGTCAAAGCCATTTTTTACCAAGCATGAGTTCGTTTCTTCTCATTTGGGTAAACATATGGATATCATTTCTCCTGGCAAACGTTTGAGCGCAAGTCTGGAGGTGCCAGATGTCGCTATCACGATGGGCAATTTCAAGTTTCTTGCTTCTCCTATGGTTCTTGGTAACTCCGATATTGATCTTATTCTCGGGATGGACTGGCTCTCTAAGCATAAAGCTCAGCTTGATTGTGCAGCCAGACAGATTCAACTGACTCATTCGTCTGAGGATGTCATTGTCTTTGCCGCTCGGGATAATACCATCCGATTGTTTTCTCTCAATGAGAAGGGTGAATTGGATGCTATTTCGCAGATTCCTGTCGTTTGCGAATATCAAGACGTCTTTCCAGAAGAGCTTCCAGGGATGCCTCCAAACCGGCCGGTTGAATTTGTTATTGAACTTGAGCCCGGTACGGAACCTGTGTGCAAACGTCCTTACAAGCTCGGCCCTGAAGAGTTGAAGGAGCTGAAGAAACAACTCGATGAGCAAGAAAGATTGGGTCTCATTCGGCCTAGTACTTCTCCGTGGGGTTGTGGTGTTCTTTTTGTGAAGAAGAAGGATGGATCGAGTCGACTTTGTGTTGATTACCGTCCAGTAAACAAGAAGACCATCAAGAACAAATACCCACTTCCCAACATCAATGAGCTGTTCGAACAACTCAAAGGTGCTCAAGTATTCTCCAAGCTTGATCTCCGTATGGGTTATCATCAGATTCGTATTCGTGAGCAAGATATTCCCAAGACGGCGTTCAGGACAAGCTTTGGTTCATATGAATACACCGTCATGTCTTTTGGCCTCGCCAACGCTCCTCCGACGTTCTCTCGCATGATGAACTTCATCTTCAACCCCTACACCAATGAATTCGTTTGGTCTATCTCGACGACATTCTGGTTTTCTCGAAGAACAAGAAAGATCATGCCAAGCACTTGCGTTTGGTTCTTGACAAGCTCAGAGAACATCAGTTCTACGCCAAGTTCTCCAAGTGTGAATTTTGGCTCGATGAGGTTCTTTATCTTGGTCATATCATCTCCGCCAAGGGCATTTCCGTGAATCCTGAGAAGGTGTCCGCAATTGTGAATTGGGAACCTCCTCAGAATGTGAAGCAACTCCGCAGTTTCCTCGGTCTCGCAAGCTATTGCAGAAGATTCGTTGAAAACTTTTCTAAGATCGCCAAGCCTCTCTCAAATCTTCTTCAGAAGCACATCAAGTACGTTTGGTCTCCGGAGTGTGATATTGCTTTCAACACTTTGAAAGAGAAATTGGTCACTGCTCCAGTTCTGACTCCACCTGATGAAACCAAGCCGTACGAGGTCTTTTGTGATGCCTCTCTCCAAGGTCTCGGTGCTGTACTGATGCAAGAGAAGAAAGTTGTTGCTTATACCTCTCGCCAGTTGAAACCTAATGAGAAGAACTACCCCACTCATGATCTCGAGTTGGCGGCAGTTGTGCACGCTTTGTTGACTTGGAGACATCTTCTATTGGGAAGGAAAGTGGATATTTTCACTGATCACAAGAGTCTCAAGTACATCTTCACTCAGCCTAATCTCAACCTCAGGCAGACTCGATGGGTCGAAATGATTCAAGAGTACAATCCGAGTATCGAGTATACTCCAGGCAAGGCTAATGTGATTGCTGACGCTTTGAGCAGAAAAGCATATTGCAACAGTCTGATTCTCAAGCCTTATCAACCCGAGCTTTGTGAAGCTTTCCGCAAACTTAATCTGCAAGTTGTTCCTCAAGGTTTCCTCGCCAACCTTCAAGTCTCTCCTACCTTAGAAGACCAGATTCGCCAAGCCCAACTTCTTGATGCTATGGTGAAGAAGGTGAAGATTGGTATTGCAAAGAGTCAGTCCAAGTACAAGTGCTACCGACTTGATGACAAGGACACTCTCTTCTTCGAGGATCGAATTGTTGTGCCCAAAGGTGAACTCCGTAAGGTGATCATGAACGAGGCTCACAACTCTCTCCTCTCCATCCACCCTGGTAGTACGAAGATGTATCAGGACCTCAAGCAAGCTTATTGGTGGACTCGAATGAAGCGCGAGATCGCTCAATTCGTGAACGAATGTGATGTCTGCAGAAGAGTGAAGGCAGAACACCAAAGGCCAGCTGGTCTCCTCCAACCTCTTGCCATTCCAGAATGGAAGTTTGACCACATTGAAATGGACTTCGTGACTGGGTTTCCAAAGTCCAAGCGTGGCAATGATGCTATATTTGTCGTCATCGACAAGCTCACCAAAGTGGCTCATTTTCTGCCTATCAAAGAGTCGATCACTGCAGCTCAATTGGCGGAACTCTATACCTCTCGCATTGTCTCTCTGCACGGTATTCCTCAAGTGATATCTTCAGACCGTGGCAGCATCTTTACCTCCAAGTTTTGGGATTCTTTTCAGAAGGCCATGGGCACCAACATCCGCTTCAGCACAGCTTTCCATCCTCAAACAAGCGGTCAAGTCGAGCGTGTCAACCAAATTCTTGAAGATATGCTCAGGGCTTGTGTGATCTCCTTCGGCATGAAGTGGGAGGATTGTCTTCCTTATGCTGAATTCTCATACAACAACAGCTTTCAAGCAAGTTCGGGCAAGCCCCCTTTGAAATTCTATATGGCAGGAAGTGCCGTACCCCTCTCAACTGGTCTGAAACCGGTGAACGTCAGCTGCTGGGTAATGACTTAATCACAGAAGCAGAAGAGATGTGCAAAGTCATTCGTGATAACCTCAAAGCAGCTCAATCCCGCCAGAAGTGCTACTATGATAGTAATCACCGTGATCTGGTTTTCGAGATCGGAGATCATGTTTACCTCCGCGTCTCTCCCATGAAAGGTACTCGTCGCTTCGGTATCAAAGGGAAGCTTGCCCCTAGATACGTGGGACCTTTCAAGATTGTCAGCAAGAGAGGCGACCTCGCCTATCAACTCGAGCTTCCTTCAAACTTTGCAAATGTTCATGATGTGTTCCATGTCTCTCAGCTTCGAAAGTACTTCAAGACTCCTGACCGCACCGTCAACTTCGAGGACATTGAGCTCCAAGAAGATCTCTCCTATCGTGAGCACCCAGTTGCTATTCTCGAAGAGACTGAACGCAAGACTCGCAACAAGTCAATCAAATTTCTCAAAGTCAAGTGGTCACACCATTCCGACCGTGAAGCTACCTGGGAACGCGAGGATCACCTCCGTTCTGAGTACCCGGAGTTCTTTCAGTCCTAGATCTCGGGACGAGAT
This sequence comes from Triticum aestivum, assembly GCF_018294505.1. Classification (NCBI taxonomy): domain Eukaryota; kingdom Viridiplantae; phylum Streptophyta; class Magnoliopsida; order Poales; family Poaceae; genus Triticum; species Triticum aestivum. Next base: position 69,740,754 of record NC_057803.1, on the reverse strand, counting down.
CTTTTCGTAGTGGTGGAGTGTTGTAACGCCCCAGATATACTTTCCATATTTGTACTCCAACTCTTGCCGTTTCCGGTGTCAAGATATATTTATTTCTCGGGTTCGGGTCTTTGTCTCCGTGTGTTGTTTTCTTTTTCGTGCATCTCTTATCATGTCATCACGTGCATTGCATTTGCATACATGTTCATCTCATGCATTCGAGCATTTTCCCCGTTGTCCGTTTTGCATTCCGGCGCTTCGTTCTCCTCCGGTGGTCATTTCTAGTCTTCTTTCGTGTGTGGGGTCTAAACATTTCCGGATTGTACCGAGACTTGCCAAGCGGCCTTGGTTTACTACCGGTAGACCGCCTGTCAAGTTTCGTATCATTTGGACTTCGTTTGATACTCCAACGGTTAACCGAGGGACCGAAAAGGCCTCGTGTGTGTTGCAGCCCAACACCCCCCAAATTTGGCCCAAAACCCACCAAACTCTGCTCCATGTCCTAGAGCGTTCGATCACGATCGTGTGGGCGAAAACCGCACCTCATTTGGACTCTCCTAGCTCCCTCTATGCCTATATATACACCCCTCCGTTTTCGGATCTCTCCCTCTCCCCGAAACCCTAAAAAAAAAACTCCTCCGCCGCCGTCGGACACCACCGCCGCCGACGGACATGTCCGGCCTCCCCGTCCGCCGCCACGTGTCGGCCTCCTAGTGGCGCCGCCCGGTCCCCAGTTCGCCGCCGCCCGCGGGCCCGCGAGGCCCGTGCGGGGCCCCCGCGGCCCGATCCGCCGCCGCGCCCTGTCCCGCGCCCCGCCGCCGTCTTCTCCCCGGCCGGCCGCCGCCGCGGGCGCCGTCGCCGCCCCAGCCGGAGGTCGCCGCCGCCGCAGGCACCTCGCCGCCCGCCGCCCGGTCGCTCCCCGCCTCGGCTCCCGCGCCCCTCCGCTGCCTCCTTGCCGGCGCCGCCCCCCCCCCCGGCGACCTCCTCCCCGCCGGCGCACCCCGCCGCTCCGGCGAGCTCGAGCTCCGCCGCCGGTGCCGCCTCGGCTTCCGCGCCGCGATCCAGATCTGGATCCGGTCGCGTGAACAGTAAACCCTAACCCCCGATTTTTTTGCTAAGTCCTGAAGATTTTGATCCATGTTGCTCTGTTCGAGGTCCCGTAACTTTGCAACCGTAGCTCCGTTTTGGGCGTATGATATATCAAAATCTTCGCCTCGACATGTACATCATTTCATTCCATTGCATCATTTGCATTTGAGGTCATCTTGATACCCAAAATGCTGTTAGAAGAGGCTTCGTGAGTTAGATTGCAGATCCGTTAGTTCATCATGCACTTTTGTCATTTTTGCTATATTTAATTCGTGCATGATATGCCTGTGCCCCTTTGGGATGAATTGGGAAGCATTTTGTCTTCTTTCAGAGGTGCCACCCATGCATTTTTAGGATGTGTGTGTTGTCTTGTGCAAGCTTGCGAAGAGAGGTACCTGAGATTACTGATTTCAGAGACTTAGTGATTTTCACCAAGTCTGGGATATTTTAGTTCGTGATGCTATATGTCCAGCTTGTTTCCTAATGATCCGTGCCTCTTTTGAGGATGATCAGTAAGGGAGTTTTGATATTTATGTTATGCTCTGTCCATCCATATCTTTGTTGGCATTTGTGGAGTGCTCTAGGTTGACTCAATCGAGCTCAACGTTTGCTTCGTTGTTAATCTGGGCAGATCATCAACTTGTTTGCGATTTCGCCGATGCTACCGTTAGTGTTCCATGCATGCTATGCCTTAGTTCTTGCCATGTGTAGCTAGCACTTTGTGCCTTATTGCTGGTTATATGCTTTCCTTGCCATGACTTGCACCGTAGTGAGTGCATCGAGCTCGTTTACATGCCTTCGTGAGTTAAATTTCAGCTTGTCTCAGTTTTCACTAAGTCTGAAAACTGATTGTGTTCGAGCGATGTTCGTGAGCTCGGTAGAGTATTTTGTGAACCCTTTTGGCCCCAGGTCACTTTGGGTGTTTTGTTAAGCTTGATGAGTAGCTCCATGCCATGTTCTTACTTGTCATGTTCAGGTTTTCTATCATGTTGTTTTGCTGCTCCGAAGAGAGCATCGTGATCTGAAATTTCAGACTAGTGTTAATTTCACTAAGTCTGAAATCTGTTGTGCATTTGCGTTTTAGCCATGCTTGTTTGAACCTCTTAATGGATGAATTTGCCTATGGCTCAGTGCTAGTGTTTTGTCAACCATCTTGTGTACATCGCTGCCATGTATTTTGTTTTCATGTTTGGTGGCTGTAGCATGTTCATTTCGTTGCATTTAGATGCCTACTTGCTGTAAATCGCAGACCGGTGTCATATCTTAAAACGCTCGCCATTTCCAAACCGTAGCTCCGATTCCTATGATCTTTATATCGTTTTCAAGCGATTTCATCCCCTCTATCCAGTGGCACACTTGGTTTTCCAAGTTGATGCCAGGTTCATGCATTTCCTGTCATATCTTGCATTTTGCATCCCGCATCGCATCCCGCATAGCATATCGTCATTTCATCATATTGCTTGGTCTTGCCCGTGATTGATTGATTGTGTCCTTGTTGCTTGTTTGTCTTTGGGTAGAGCCGGGAGACGAGTTCGCTACCGAGGAGCCCGTTGAGTTTGCTTGTGAGGATCCAGTCAACTCTGACAACTGTGCAGGCAAGATGATCATACCCTCGAAATCACTACTATCTTTGCTATGCTAGTTTGCTCGCTCTTTTGCTTTGCCACTGCTACGATGCCTACCTTTTGCTTGTCAGCCTCCCAATTGCCATGATGAACCCCTAACCCACCATTGTCCTAGCAAACCGTTGATTGGCTATGATTACCGCTTTGCTCAGCCCTTCTTATAGCGTTGTTAGTTGCAGGTGAAGATTGGAGCCGTTCCTTGTTGGAACATTTATATTCTTGTTGGGATATCATTATATTGCTATGTTATCTTAATGCACCTATATACTTGGTAAAGGGTGGAAGGCTCGGCCTCTCGCCTAGTGATTTGTTCCACTCTTGCCGCCCTAGTTTCCGTCATATCGGTGTTATGTTCCCGGATTGTGCGTCCCTTACGCGGTTGGGCTATAATGGGAACCCCTTGATAGTTCGCCTTGATTAAAGCTTTTCCAGCAATGCCCAACATTGGTTTTACCATTTGCCACCTAGCCTCTTTTTCCCTTGGGTTTCCGGAGCCCGAGGGTCATCTTATTTTAACCCCCCCGGGCAAGTGCTCCTCTGAGTGTTGGTCCGAACCAGGCAGCCTGCGGGGCCACCTCGGGGAAACTTGAGGTTTGGTTTTACTCGTAGCTTGACCTATCCGAGCGTGCCCTGAGAAAGAGATATGTGCAGCTCCTATCGGGATTTGTCGGCACATTCGGGCGGTGTTGCTGGACTTGTTTTAACCTGTCGAATCATCTTGTTGTACCGAGATACCGAGTCTGATCGGTGTGTCTTGGGTGGAGGTCTATTCCTTCGTTGACCGTGAGAGCTTGTTATGGGCTAAGGTGGGACCCCCCTGCAGGGATTGATCTTTCGAAAGCCGTGCCCGCGGTTATGGGCGGATGGGAATTTGTTAACGTCCGGTTGTAGATGACTTGAACTAAACTTAATTAAAATGATTCAACCGTGTGTGTTACCGTGATGGCCCCTTCTCGGCGGAGTCCGGGAAGTGGACACGGTGTTGGAGTTATGCTTGCGCAGGATGTTCCTTTAGCTTCTCGCTCGTGCTTCGCCTTCTCTTCTCGCTCTCTTTTGCGTATAAGTTAGCCACCACATATGCTAGTCGCTTGCTGCAGCTCCACATATATTTGCCTTATCCATTCCCATGAGCTTAAATAGTCTTGATCGCGTGGGTGTGAGATTGCTGAGTCCCTGTGGCTCACAGATACTACAATTCCAGATGCAGGTCCAGGTGAGTCCGCTCCAGGTGACGAGTACGAGCTCAAGTGGGAGTTCGACGAGGACTCTCAGCGATACTACGTGTCCTTTCCAGATGATCAGTAGTGGTGCCTAGTTGGGGTTATCGATTCAGGACCTTGTCGCATGTTGGGTTCTTTTCCATTTTGGTGCCGTAGTCGGGCCATGAGTGTTTGTTTGATGGATGTTATTTATGTACTCTGATGTGACGTGGCGAGTGTAAGCCAACTATGTTATCTCCCCCTTTTATTATATATTACATGGGACGTAGTAATGATTGCCCGACTTGCGACATTGCTTTCAATGCGGTTATGCCTCTAAGTCGTGCCTCGACACGTGGGAGCTATAGCCGCATCGAGGGCGTTACAGTCCTGTAGTTCAACTCACCTCCAAACGTCACGGGCAATGTGACCTTCCCCTTCTGCTGGCTCCTTCCCGGACTGACCCCTTGAAACGTACCCGTTTCCTCAAGGTCTCCATCAGGAATTTGCTGCCTTTTGATCATGACGGGCGAGATCAAGTTCAGGCCAGCCCCGCCGTCAACCAGCATCTTATTCACCTTAAGGTTGCATATTGTTGGTGAGACCAACAAGGGCAAACACCCGACCACAGTTGTGCGGTCAGGGTGGTCCTCTGCATCAAAGATGAGGGGCGTGCTGGACCACTTCAGTGGCTTCTGAGCGTCGAATGATGGCTCTGCTGCTGTAATCTCATGCGCCCACTGCTTGAGCTGGCGGTAGAAGTGTGCAGTGAGGCGCCACCATCGACGCACATGGCCTCCATAGCCTTATGGAACTCATGCTCACCGGACTCGTCGTCCTCGTCACGATGATTGTCTTCCTGCTTCTTGTTGCGGCCCCGAGCGGGCCTCCCTTGCTGGCTATTCTTGCCGCTGCGACCTCCTTGGCCGCCATGCTTCTTGCCGGATCCTTCGGCACCATCTCGACCCTTCTCCTTGTCCCGCCTCTCATATTCGGCCTTTTGCTTTTCAGCAAGCAGCTCAACTTGTCGGCAGTTCTAGAGGTCGTGGCCCTTGGTGCGGTGGATCTTGCAGTACTGCTTGTCGGAGCCTCCTAGCTTGTCGGTCGCCGCCAAGGCCCGGAAAGCGGCACACCCAGCAATCTCCTTGCCGGGGTCGTGTGCCTTGGCCTTCTTGGCGGTGCTGGTGTCGCCGGATCCCTCGGCGACAAGCACGGTCTTGTCCTTGCGTTTCCTATTGCGACGCCGGCCCTTCTTCGTCGGGGCGGTGGTGTGTTCGTTGGTAGAGTCGGTTTCCGCACCGGCGTCTTCGCCGGGGTACTTCCTTCCCTCTTTAGCCCGGGCGCAGCTATCGGCCAGAACGTAAAGTTCGGCCACGTCCTTGACCTTGTTCATTGCCAGCTCTTCACGCATCTTGCGGTTACGCACATTCTGATGGAATGCGGTGATCACGGCAGCAGGATGAACATCTGGGATGTTGTATTGCACTCGGCTGAACCTCCGTATGTACTTGCGCAGGTTTTCGCCTTCCTTCTGGGGAATGATATGCAAATCACTCGCCTGCCCATGAGCTTGGTGGCCTCCGGTAAAGGCACCAACAAACTCGTGGCATAGATCTGACCAAGAAGAAATGGAATCTGCCGGCAAGTGCATCAACCAAGACATGCCATTGGGTTTCACGGCCAACAGGAAGTAATTGGCAAGCACCTTGTCGTCACGAGCTCCAGCGGCTTGCATCGCGATGGTGTAGATGCTGAGGAACTCTGACAGGTGGGTCTTGCCGTCGTACTTCTCGCTGACGTCGGGCTTGAACGTGCGATGGGACGGCCACTAGAACTACCGCAGCTCACAGGTAAAGGCTGGGCAACCCACCTCGTAAGGTAGGCTGCCGGAGCCTCCCGGTGCTGGGTGGTCTATAGCGGGCCCCGCCCGCCTGTCTGACTAGTGGCGCGTATCGCGCCGACGCTCGATGGTGGTTCGAGCATCTTCATGGGCCCGCTCCCGAAGAACATGGCGTTGGTCGCGGTGGGTTCGTGGGTCGGACGACGCTATGGAAATGTCATGACGTGGCTGGCATGGAGGAGGAGAGTGCACCATGGCCGCGGCGCCTCCGGCCCCTCCACCGCCGGCATGCAGTGGCTCGATGGAGCGCCGGCCTGAGGGCTTCGCCGGCCGTGGCTCGTCTTTGTTGGCAACATCGACGAGGCTCCAGATAGTGGCTCTCCACTCGTCAAGCTTCTCCGTGGTGGGGGGGGAGTCGAGGAGCAGCTGCGCACGCACCAAGGCTTCTGCTGGCGTGGGTGGCGGCGAAAGCTGCGTGGATCGTGGCGCGCTTCGACTTCTAACCACGTTAGAAGGAGCTGTGTCACGGCCCAGCGGCTGTGCACCATCTTCGCCAGCACTTCGGCGGGCATGCTGGCCTCCTTCGTCATGTGGATGACGCACAGGACTCTTCCCACGGCGGCGTCCAGGGTCACCGGTGTGGTGATGCTGCTCGTCGCACACAACCTGGGAAGAGTGCGCCGTGGGCGCCGGAGTGGGCGTCTTGGAGGTCGCCGTGCCGCCTGCGGGTGGTACGGCGACGCCCCCGGATGGCCCCGCGCCGTCTATGGGGGCCCCAGCTCTGTCTCTGGATTCCATGGTGTGTGGCCCGTCGCCTTGCGCATGAACGACGCCGCTCGCCAGGCTCTGACTGCCAGAGTTATGTTGGTGCTCAGGCGCCTCGGGTTCAGTCCATGACCGGCCTGATACGTCTCCGTCGTATCTCCTTTTCCAAACACTTTTGCCCTTGTTTTGGACTCTAACTTGTATGATTTGAATGGAACTAACCCGGACTGACGCTCTTTTCAGCATAATTGCCATGGTGTTGTTTTATGTGCAGAAAACAAATATTCTCGGAATGACCTGAAACTCCATGGAACATCTTAGAAAAAATAATAAAAAATCCTCGCCAAAGATGAAGACCAGGGGGCCCACACCCTGTTCACGAGGGTGGGGGGCGTGCCCCCCTCCTAGGGTGCCCCCTACCTCGTGGGCCCCCTGGATGCCCTCCGACGCCAACTCCAACTCTATATATTTTCTTTCGGAGAGAAAAAAATCAGAGAGAAGAAATCATCACGTTTTATGATACGGAGCCGCCGCCAAGCCCTAAAACCTCTCGGGAGGGCTGATCTGGAGTCCGTTCGGGGCTCCGGAGAGGGGGATCGTCGCCGTTGTCATCATCAACCATCCTCCATCACCAATTTCATGATGCTCACCGCCGTGCGTGAGTAATTCCATCGTAGGCTTGCTGGATGGTGATGGGTTGGATGAGATTTATCATGTAATCGAGTTAGTTTTGTTAGGGTTTGATCCCTAGTATCCACTATGTTCTGAGATTGATGTTGCTATGACTTTGCTATGCTTAATGCTTGTCACTAGGGCCCGAGTGCCATGATTTCAGATCTGAACCTATTATGTTTTCATGAATATATGTGAGTTCTTGATCCTATCTTGCAAGTCTATAGTCACCTACTATGTGTTACGATCCGGCAACCCCGAAGTGACAATAATCGGGACCACTCACGGTGATGACCATAGTTTGAGGAGTTCATGTATTCACTATGTGCTAATGCTTTGTTCCAGTTCTCTATTAAAAGAAGGCCTTAATATCCCTTAGTTTCCAATAGGACCCCGCTGCCACGGGAGGGTAGGACAAAAGATGTCATGCAAGTTCTTTTCCATAAGCACGTATGACTATATACGGAATACATGCCTACATTACATTGATGAATTGGAGCTAGTTATGTGTCACCCTATGTTATGACTGTTACATGATGAACCGCATCCGACATAATTATCCATCACTGATCCGGTGCCTACGAGTTTTTCATATACTGGTTCTCGCTTATTTACTTTCCCGCTGCTACTGTTACAATCACTACAAAATACCAAAAACATTACTTTTGCTGTCTTTACTTTTGTTGCCACTACCACCACTATCATATTACTTTGCTACTAAACACTTTCCTACAGATACTAAGTTTCCAGGTGTGGTTGAATTGACAACTCAGCTGCTAATACTTGAGAATATTCTTTGGCTCCCCTTGTGTCGAATCAATAAATTTGGGTTGAATACTCTACCCTCGGAAGCTGTTGCAATCCCCTATACTTGTGGGTTATCAAGACTAATTTCTGGCGCCATTGCCGGGGAGCATAGCTCTATTCTCTGAGTCACTTGGGATTTATATCTGCTGGACACCATGAAGAACTTGAGAGATCCAAAAACCAAGATCTATCCCTCAACTACGAGTGGAGGTAAGGAACTGCCATCTAGCTCTGCACTTGATTCACCTTCTATTATGAGTAAGTTTGCGACACCTACACCTGCTTCTGCTATTCGTTCTGATATGTCGCATGTTATTGATGATGCCACTTTTGCTATGCATGATACTTATGATGAAACTGCTTCTATGCCTGATACTACTGTGCCCCTTGGTGAATTTCTTGATGAACAAATTGCTAGGGCTATAGAAAAAGAAATTATTGAATCTAAATACGATGATGATAGTGATGATGAAAATATGCATGTTATTCCTAAGGGCTATCTTTTTGATAAGGAATCTTCTGCCGCTATTTTAGCTTGCAAAGATAGATATGAGCTTAAGAGGTTATTAGTTATGGAACAAAGAATCACTTAGAGATAAAATGAAACCCGACCCTGCTTTTGCTACTTCACCTATCTGTGTTCCTGATAAGGATTATGAGTTCTCTGTTGATCCTGATATAATCACTTTGGTGTAATCTGATCCGTTTTATGGCTATGAATCTGAAACTGTTGTGGCACATCTTACTAAGTTAAATGATATAGCTGCCCTGTTTACTAATGATGAGAGATCGTGTTACTTTTATATACTTAAAATATTTCCATTCTCATTAAAGGGTGATGCTAAGATATGGTTTAATTGTCTTGATCCTGGTTGTGTGCGTAGTCCCCAGGATATGATTTATTACTTCTATGCTAAATATTTCCCTGCTCATAAGAAACAAGCTGCTTTGAGGGAAATATACAATTTCGTGCAAATTAAAGAAGAGAGTCTCCCACAAGCTTGGGGGAGGATTCTCAAGTTACTTAATGCTTTGCCTGATCATCCTCTTAAGAAACCTGAAATACTTGATATCTTTTATAATGGACTAACCGATGCTTCCAGAGATTACCTGGATAGTTGTGCTGGTTCTCTTTTCAGGGAAAGAACACTGGATGAAGCTAAAATTCTATTGAATAATATGTTGACAAATGAAAATAATTGGGCACCTCCTGAGCCAGCTCCTGCTCCAATTACTGAGCCTATTCTTAAACCAACTCCGAAGAAGAGAGGTGTTCTATTCCTCAGTCCCGAAGATATGCAAGAGGCAAAGAAATCTATGAAAGAGAAAGGTATTAAAGCTGAAGGCGTTAAGAATTTACCTCCTATTGGAGAAATACATGGTCTTAATATACCGCCTGTTGAAGAAACATATGATCTCAATTCTTTATTTACTGAAGAACCTCCTGATCCCGATATCCCGACACAGGTAGTAAAGGTAAATTCTCTCTATAGATATGATAAAGCTGAAGTCCCTCCTACTAAAATTGCTAGTCAGTGCTTGGATGAGTTTGATAACTTTATGTTTAAGCAAGACGACTTCAATGCTTATTTTGGTAGACAATTAAAATAAAATGCTTATATGATTAGACGCTTGGGTGATTATATTGCTAATATTAAAGGTGAACTTAAACTTGTTAGCAAACATGCTTCTATGGTTACCACTCAAGTAGAACAAGTACTTAAGGCTCAAAAAGAAGTGCTTGATGAAATGAATAGTAAGAAAAATGATTATGCTGTTAGAGTGGCTACTAGAACTGGTAGAATGACTCAGGAACCTTTGTATCCTGAAGGCCACCCTAAGAGAATCGAGCAAGATTCTCAAAGAAATAATATTGATGTTCCTAGTTCTTCTAAAAAGAAGGAAAAGAAAAATGATAGAACTGTGCAAACTTCTAGTGAACATGGTAAAGAAAGGGAACCTTGGGTTCAGAAACCCATGCCTTTTCCTCCGAAACCATCCAAGAAAAAGGATGATGATGATTTTGAGCGCTTTGCTGAAATGATTAGGCCTATCTTTTTGCGTATGCGATTGACTGATGTGCTCAAAACAAACCCTTATGATAAATATATGAAGGATATCATTACTAATAAAAGAAAGATACCGGAAGCTGAGATTTCCACCATGCTTGCGAATTATACTTTTAAGGGTGGAATACCAAAGAAACTTGGAGACCCCGGAGTACCAACTATACCTTGCTCCATTAATAGAAATTATATTAAAACTGCTTTATGTGATCTTGGAGCCGGTGTTAGTGTTATGCCTCTTTCTTTATATCGTAGAATTGACTTGAATAAGTTGAAACCTACTGAAATATCTTTGCAAATGGCTAATAAATCAACTGCTATACCTATCAGTATTTGTGAGGATGTGCCCGTTGTGGTTGCAAACATTACTATTTTAACGGACTTTGTTATACTTGATATTCCCGAGGATGATAGTATGTCTATTATTCTTGGAAGACCTTTTCTTAATATTGCAGGGGCTGTTATTGATTGCAACAAAGGCAATGTCACTTTTCATGTTAATGGTAATGAGCATACGGTACACTTTCCGAGGAAACAACCTCAAGTTCATAGTATCAACTCCATTGGAAAAATTCCATCGATTATAATTGGAGGTTTTGAATTTCCTCTTCCTACTGTCGAGAAGAAATATGATATACTTATTATTGGGGATGTGCATATCCCCGTTGAGGTAACTTAGTGTTATTCGAAATTTCTCCGGCTTCATGATTATCGAAATGAGTTTGTTAACAAGACTTGATCAACCTTGTTAGTGGATTCTTTTTGATGAGCATGAGATGTATGAAACTAGAAGCACAACCTTCTGTACCCCACTTTTACTTTCTGTTATTTATATTAAATAAAGTAAAAGGAGTATTTTTTCTATCTATTCCCAGACTTATCCGCGCAACATAAAAATATCCCGAAAATAAAAGTCCTCAGAATGACATGCCAATTTAATATGATTTTTTCAAGAATATTTGAGGATTTACTGTGCAAAAATTACCGCGGGAGGAGCTGCCACCTGGCCACGAGGGTGGTGGGCGCGCCCCCCTTAGGGCGCGCCCCCTGCCTCGTGGACCCACGGTGGCCCTCCTCCACTTATCCCAGCACCCATCTTCTTCCTCTGTCTCACACAAACCCGAAAAACCAACTCAAGCACGAGTTCCAGCCACTTTTGCTGTGATTTTTGATCTCCTTGCTCAAAGCACCTCTCGCAAAACTGCTTGGGGAGATTGTTCCTTGGTATGTGACTCCTTCATTGGTCCAATTAGTTTTTGTTCTAGTGCTTTATTCTTTGCAAATTTGTGCTGCGTAGGTGACCATGTTCTTGAGCTTGCATGTCAAATTTATATGGTTCCAAGTAGTTCTAATGCTTGATATAGGCTCTAGGCACTTGTAGGAGTAGTTGCTATCAGTTTTATTGAAGTTGGTTCACTTTTGTTTGAAGTTACTAAAAATTTCAGAATTTTTCAGAGAAAAACAATATGCTTAGGAAGATGTTCCAAGGTGGTTCCTCTAAGAAGCAAGGACCCAGGATTTCTATGCGCGATGCTAACGAGGATCCACCAAGAGACGCTCCAGTACGGCCTTGCGAATGGCCGTCGGAAAATTTTATAGACCGTGCAGGAATTAAAGAAGAATTCAAAGCATATTTGCGCAATGCGGGTCTTGAGGATTTTGAGGCTAACAAATGCCCCCAGTATCATGATATCACAAGTTCGTTTGTGAGGAGGTTTGAGTATTCATCTTTGCGTAATTCTCCTTCAGTCATGTTTGATCTCTATGACAAATCTTATACCATGGACTTAGAGGATTTCACTTCTGCTTGCAAACTTCCATCATGGGGTAGTGTTAGGGATCCCCCTAAATCTGAATTTAGAAACTTTCTTGCTAGTATAACTGTGGAGGAATCTAGAGACATAACGCAGGCTACCATAGGGAGCATTCACTTTCCTGCTATACCTTATTTTGCTCTCTTCATCGGTAGATGCATAAATGCTAAGGATGAAGCATGTCACATGTGTGTCCCTGATCTTAGCATTCTTAGGAGTGCTGTGTTAGGATACCAATCTTATCATATGGGAGCCATTGTAGCTCGTAGGTTGCATCATAATAGACATAATGGAGATTTCTTTGGAGGAATTTATGCAACCCGCTTAGCTCATTTTCTTGAGATAGACATTCGTGAGGGTGATACAGAGTTGCCTCCTGCATATTTAGATTATGACTCTATGGCTTCGCACCAGTTTGTCGAGAGGCCTGAATCACCTCTCTTATATCGTTTAATTTTTGATAAATGACGTGTTTTCCGTATTACTCTCCCTGCTCCTACCTTCTTTGATTCACAGACAAAAAGAAGATATGTTATTACCAGAGAGGAGGCAGAAGAGTACGAGAGGAGAGTGGAGGCAGCTCGACTCCATGCTGCAGCTCAACAGGCGATAACCGCTGCACATCAGTATGATCCCAACTATTCTTCGTCGTAGTACGACCCCAACAACTATTATTATGGATATCAGCTAGGCCAGCCGTGGCCATAGACCAACTTAGGCCAAAAGCCTAAGCTTGGGGGAGTACATATTTCTCACCGACATTACATTTATGTTCACACACACTCATTGCTAGATGTCGGTGCTCATACTCTTTCATTGTAATATCCATGCTAGTTTATTTTCTTTTTCCTTCTTTCTTCTTGTGTGTTTGTTAAACCTTGAGAAAAACCAAAAAATATAGTAGTGGTTTATTTTTCTGCTGTAGTAGTAATAATTAAAAAGAAAGCCCCAAAATATTTCTCGTTCTTCTTTTGCTTGTTGGGAGCTTTCCCGTGTAAATAGTTTTATTTCTTTTCTTTTCTTTGGGGTCACTAGGAGAAGACCATAATTAAATTGTTGAAGTGGCTCTTATATGCATTATTGTTGATTTAACCAAGAGCCCATATTGCCTTGTCTTCTCCTGTTTATTGAATGAACCCAGATTCCAGCTTAGTCCAATGCACGTGCACTCTTATTATTATTCACATCGTTCGGTCGTGCAAGTGAAAGGCAATTATGATGATATATGATGGACTGACTGAGATGATAAAAGCTAGTATGAACTCGACCTCTTTTGTTTTTATAAATATGATGAGTCCCTCATTCTTGATTGAGCTTATTATGAATAAACATGTTTGCAATGACAATTAGAGATCATAGTTGCTTGTGCCATGCTTGATTAGCTATTGAGTTATAATGGTTTACCTTGTGTGCCAACATGCTATTGAGATGATTATGATGTGGTATGATGGGGTGGTATCCTCCTTTGAATGATTTAAGTGACTTGACTTGGCACATGTTCACGCATGTAGTTGGAACAAATCAACATAGCCTTCACGATATTTATGTTCATGGTGGATTATATCCTACTCATGCTTGCATCCAATGTTTATTAATTTTAATGCATGTACATGGCTATTGTCGCTCTCTAGTTGGCCGCTTCCCAGTCTTTTGCTAGCCTTCACCTGTACTAAGCGGGAATACTGCTTGTGCATCCAATCCCTTAAACCCCAAAGTTATTCCAGATGAGTCCACTATGCCTTCCTATATGCGGTATCTACCTGCCGTTCCAAGTAAATTTGTATGTGCCAAACTCTAAACCTTCAAATAAACATTCTGTTTTGTATGCTCGAATAGCTCATGTATCAACCAAGGCTGTCCTTATCTTCCGTGTTAGGCGGGTTATTCTCAAGAGGAGTGGACTCTACTCCTCACTCACGAGAAAATGGCTGGTCACCGGGATGCCCAGTCCCATGCTTTATGCAAACTAAATCAAAATTAATTGCAAACAAAACTCCCCCTGGGACCTGATGTATGTTGGAGGCACTCGTTGTTTCGAGCAAGCCATGGATTGATGCTTGTTGGTGGAGGGGGAGTATAAACTTTACCATTCTGTTTGGGAACCGCCTATAATGTGTTTAGCATGGAAGATATCGCCATCTCTTAGTTGTTATGTTGACAATGAAAGTATACCGCTCACAATACAATTTATCTCTATTTCAAAACCGAGCTCTGGCACCTCTACAAATCCCTGCTTCCCTCTGCGAAGGGCCTATCCATTTAATTTTATGTTGAGTCATCACCCTCTTATTAAAAAGCACTAGCTGGAGAGCACAACTGTCATTTGCATTCATCACTATTAATCTATGTTGGGTGTGACTATGGTTGGATCTCTTTTACCATGAATTACAATGTCTAGTTAGTCCTTGATCTTTAAAGGTGCTCTGCATTTATGTTTTGCGGTCTCAGTAAGGGCTAGCGAGATACCATCTTGTTATATCATATTATGATTGTTTCGAGAAAGTGTTGTCATCCGATATTTATTATTATGGCTCGCTAGTTGATTATGCTATTGATATGAGTAATTATGAGACCTGAGAATTATTGCAAATGTGGTTAGTTATGATCTATGCTGAAAACATGAATGCTGGCTTGACATAGTTACAACAACAAGAGCAAACAGAGTTTGTAAAAGTTTTTCTTTCTTTCTTTCAGTTTGTCAACTGAATTGCTTGAGGACAAGCAAGGGTTTAAGCTTGGGGGAGTTGATACGTCTCCGTCGTATCTACTTTTCCAAACACTTTTGCCCTTGTTTTGGACTCTAACTTGTATGATTTGAATGGAAATAACCCGGACTGACGTTGTTTTCAACAGAATTGCCATGGTGTTGTTTTATGTGCAGAAAACAAATATTCTCAGAATGACCTAAAACTCCACTGAACATCTTAGAAAAAATAATAAAAAATCCTCGCCAAAGATGAAGACCAGGGGGCCCACACCCTACTCACGAGGGTTGCCCCCCCCTAGGGCGCGCCCCCTACCTCATGGGCCCCCTGGATGCCCTCCAACGCCAACTCCAACTCTATATATTTGCTTTCGGAGAGAAAAAATCAGAGAGAAGAAATCATTGAGTTTTACGACACGGAGCCGCCGCCAAGCCCTAAAACCTCTCGGGAGGGCTGATCTGAAGTCCATTCGGGGCTCCGGAGAGGGGGATTCATCGCCGTCGTCATCATCAACCATCCTCCATCACCAATTTCATGATGCTCACCGCCGTGCGCGAGTAATTCCATCGTAGGCTTGCTGGACGGTGATGGGTTGGATGAGATTTATCATGTAATCGAGTTAGTTTTGTTAGGGTTTGATCCCTAGTATCCACTATGTTCTGAGATTGATGTTGCTATGACTTTGCTATGCTTAATGCTTGTCACTAGGGCCCGAGTGCCATGATTTCAGATCTGAACCTATTATGTTTTCATGAATATATGTGAGTTCTTGATCCTATCTTGCAAGTCTATAGTCACCTACTATGTGTTATGATCCGGCAACCCCGAAGTGACAATAATTGGGACCACTCCCGGTGATGACCATAGTTTGAGGAGTTCATGTATTCACTATGTGCTAATGCTTTGTTCCGGTTCTCTATTAAAAGGAGGCCTTAATATCCCTTAGTTTCCTATAGGACCCCGCTGCCACGGGAGGGTAGGACAAAAGATGCCATGCAAGTTCTTTTCCATAAGCACGTATGACTATATACGGAATACATGCCTACATTACATTGATGAATTGGAGCTAGTTCTGTGTCACCCTATGTTATGACTGTTACATGATGAACCGCATCCAGCATAATTATCCATCATTGATCCGGTGCCTACGAGTTTTCCATATACTGGTTCTCGCTTATTTACTTTCCCGCTGCTACTGTTACAATCACTACAAAATACCAAAAACATTACTTTTGCTGTCTTTACTTTTGTTGCCACTGCCACCACTATCATATTACTTTGCTACTAAACACTTTGCTGCAGATACTAAGTTTCCAAGTGTGGTTGAATTGACAACTCAGCTGCTAATACTTGAGAATATTCTTTGGCCCCCCTTGTGTCGAATCAATAAATTTGGGTTGAATACTCTACCCTCGAAAGCTGTTGTGATCCCATATACTTGTGGGTTATCACGGCCCGCTGCTCGCCCGCACTGGTACGGGTCGTCTGGCTCCCGACGAACCGACCGCCATGGCCTTCTTCTTCTTGGGAGCCATGCAGACGAAGAACCGCTAGGCTAACTGCTAGACCAGATTCTCACAACTGTGCCCCCTACCTGGCGCGCCAAAGATGTCAATGAGAACGACACCTATGTGATCACTGGGATCCCTTCTACGGTTGGCTGGCGCGCGATCGTGAGAAGAGCAGGTTTAGGAGCTAGCACACGGGTCGTTTACCCAGGTTCGGGCCGCGAGGATGCGTAAAACCCTAGTCCTGCTTTGGTAAATGTATTGAGTGTTCTTGAGCTTTCTGAGCTAGCTACGGTGGTTGTGCTGTCCCAAAAAGCCGAATCCCTCTCCTGGTCGCCTCGGGCCTCCTTTTATAGGAAAAAGGGGCTGCCACAGTGGCACACAGGAGGTGGAAAGGCCTAAAGTGCGCGAGCTTATCGCACGGCATTACGGGACAAAGCACATTAAATGCACTACATAGGTGTCCATTAGCTTTATCGGGGACGGGAACGAGGCCCGTCCCGTCCGTCGCCGCTTCGCCTCGCTTTGACACGCGCCCAGACCAGCGATGCATGCAGCGCCATGTAGGCAGGCAGGCAGCTGAGGTGGTGCGGTGGTAGGGCCTTCATGAAGATCTGCATGCCTCCACGCAGGTGCTTGCTGATTTGGCCTGGAAGCTGCATGTTGCCACACAGGTGCCTGCCCAGCTGGTTGGGCTGGCAGCTGCATGTGAACGGCGGCGGAGTCTTGGCTGATGCGGGCCTGGCAGTGGCCCTGCTGATGCCCTCGGCAAGGGTCTTGTCGGGGGCCCGGCAAGGGTCTTGCCGTGGCGTTGCTGTCATCCCCGGCAAGGGTCTTGCCGGGGGTCTTGTGGATTTCTTCGGCTAGGATCCTGCCGAGGGTTGCCGTCTTTTGGTCCTCATCTGAACTCATATGTTTATGAGCTTGACGAAGATTTGCATGCCACCACAGAGGCGCCTCCCGATCCTTGGTTCCAACGCAGTTGGTTAGGTTGGAGCCGGTGGGCTCAAGGGTGGCTCGCTCTGCTGGTGTTGGGCAAGTTGCCCCAGTAAGGCTCTTGCCTGGGCTGCGGGGGGCCGCCTCGGCAAGGATCTTGCCGAGGGAGTCCAACTCGCCCTCTTGCCCTCATGTTCTTCTGGTCTTGGCGTCACCTTGGTTGTCTTGAGCTTCGGCTTCTCTCCGGCTTCCCTCCTCTGATCTGCTAAGTGTGGCCACGACGCGTGGATCTGACTGCCCGTGCACAAGTAAAGGGGTCAAAAAGGAGCTGTGGTTATGCCCCTCAGCTTCAGGAGCTCATTAACTCCAAGATGGGCACGGGCATATACTTATTGGACAAGGAACACCTGCCCATCCGTCCAGATTTTGAGGACAATCAAGTTGTGATGACTGAAAATGAACCATCGTCTGCCCAAGCACAAGCAAGGAAGGAGAAGGCAAGGAAGGAGAAAGCTGCCAAGATGCCAACTCAAGAGGAGGCATCTGAATATTTCCTGAAAACCAAAAAAGAGCAGCTTGGTTACCTGATTGCATCCACCCTGCGAATTGAGAAAGGACTAGCCACCCTAACTCAGAACTAGGCAAGCTTAGAAAGGATCATGGAACAAAAGTTCTATGAGTTGGATGTCAAGGTGAGGCAGGACTACCACTGATGCCTTTGCCAGAGTGCCAGGAGGTCTGAGGTCGTCTGTCATGCCAGTTGCTGACACCAGAGCCACCACTTCAGCACCAGCTACAGCCTCAGTTCCACCAGCTCCAGCATCTACTTCAGCTCCAACTCTAGCGTCTACTTCAGCGTCTATGGAAGCCTTCGTCCTTGGAGTGATCCGGACTCCACCACCACCAGAAGATCAAGCCTGAGCGTCGATCTAGCACTATGCATTTTCTAGGAACTTTTTGGTAACTTGTTGCCAAAGGGGGAGAAAATGTACAGATCATAGGCTGAGAGAGAGAGTGTGTTTTTTTCTCTCTTGCTTTATTTGGTGGTTTTTCGAACTTTGTTTGCTTTTGAGTGCTTGAGATACTATGCCATTGCTTGTGAGACATTGATGATCATGTGTTTGATCATAAGCTACACTTAATGCTTGCTTAATGCTATTATCTTATCTATCTTATGTGATCATTCACTATTCTTGGTGATGAGTGCATGTACTTCATTCTTATCATTTTAAGCGCTCCACCACGATGTATGTGACATGGAAGAGTAACCCATGACTCTAACTCCTTGTGCATTTGCAGTCCAAAGCAAATTTTAAATATGCACAAATTTAGGGGGAGCTCTTACTTATCACATACTTCTCAAAGCGACGATATATTTCATGCTTATTATCATTTGTCGAAGCTTTGATCTATATGTTGTCATCAATTACCAAAAAGGGGGAGATTGAAAGTGCAACTATCCCTAGGTGGTTTTGGTAATTCATAACAACATATAGCTCATTGAGCTAATGCTATTCCAAGATGATTATTTCAGGAAAGCTCAATGATTGGCATGGCATGGATGTGAAAGTGGAACCCTCAAAATGCTAAGGACAAAGGATTGGCTCAAGCTCAAAAGCTCAAGACTCTTCATTTTATATTTTAGTGATCCAGGATCACATTGAGTCCATAGGAAAAGCCAATACTATCAAGGAGGGATGAGGTGTTGCTTAATGAGCCTCTTGCTTCATGTGCTTAGTGATATGCTCCAAACCCTCAACTACTTTCCCATATCCACTTATGACCTAAACCCTAAGCCAAACTCGGTCCTACCGATTCTTCCTATCCGGCGCCACCGAGTTTCACTTGTCATATGCCACTGCCAAACCCTAGCAATTCGGTTCTACCGATAGGGATCTCGGTCTCACCGAGATGGGATTGCAAACTCTCTGTTTCCCTTTCGTAACTTTTTGGTCTCACCGAAAGAGCGAATCGGTCCCACCGAGATTGCAATGTAAATTCAGTGTTTCCTTTTTGTAACATTTCGGTCTCACCGAAAGAGCAAATCGGTCCCACCGAGTTTGCCTGACCAACTCTCTGGTTAGCTAATTACCAAATTCGGTCTCACCGAGTTTGTGTAATCGGTCTCACCGAGATTACGTTATGCCCAAACCCTAACCATATCGGTCCTACCGAGTTGCATGTCAGTCCCACCGAAAATCTCTAACAGTCACTAGGTTTACATTTTTGGTCCGATCGAGTTTGTTGATTCGGTCCCACCGAGATTGGAAAACTGTGTGTAACAGTTGGATTTTGTGTGGAGGCTATATATACCCCTCCACCTCCTCTTCATTCGTGGAGAGAGCCATCAGAACACATACACAATTCCAACTCATATGTTCTGAGAGAGAACCACCTACTCATGTGTTGAGATCAAGACATCCATTCCTACCATATGAATCTTGATCTCTAGCCTTCCCAAGTTGCTTTCCACTCAAATCTTCTTTCCACCAAATCCAAATCCTATGAGAGAGAGTTGAGTGTTGGGGAGACTATCATTTGAAGCACAAGAGCAAGGAGTTCATTATCTGCACACCATTTGTTACTTCTTGGAGAGTGGTGTCTCCTAGATTGGCTAGGTGTCACTGGGGAGCCTCCGACAAGATTGTGGAGTTGAACCAAGGAGTTTGTAAGGGCAAGGAGATCGCCTACTTCGTGAAGATCTACCGCTAGTGAGGCAAGTCCTGTGTGGGCGATGGCCATGGTGGGATAGACAAGGTTGCTTCTTCGTGGACCCTTTGTGGGTGGTTGCTTCTTCGTGGACCCTTCGTGGGTGGAGCCCTGTGTGGACTCGCGCAACCGTTGCCCTTTGTGGGTGGAGCCCTCCGTGGACTCTCGCAACCGTTACCCTTTGTGGGTTGAAGTCTCCATCAACGTGGATGTAGGATAGCACCACCTATCCGAACCACGGGAAAAACATCCGTGTCTCCAATTGCATTTGAATTCTCCAAACCCTTCCCTTTACATTCTTGCAAGTTGCATGCTTTACTTTCCGCTGCCAATATACTCCTTGCATGCTTGCTTGAATTGGGTGATGATTGCTTGACTTGTCCTACAATAGCTAAAATCTGCCAAGAACTAAAATTGGGAAAAGGTTAAGTTTTTATTTGGTGAAGTAGTCTAATCACCCCCCCTCTAGACATACTTTCGATCCTACAAGTGGTATCAGAGCTTTGGTCTCCATTTGCTTTGATCTCCATAGCTTTTGGTGGTCATAGCCTTGGTTTCACAACCTAGGAGAGTATGGCGTCTAGTGAGGGAAATTATCACCGTAGAGGTCCTTACTTTGATGGTACTAATTTTGCTAGTTGGAAGCATAAAATGAAAATACATATTCTTGGACATAACCCCGCCGTTTGGGCTATTGTGTGTGTTGGTTTGCAAGGTGACTTCTTTGATGGGAAAGAACCAAACCGTGAAGCTACCGTGGATGAGTTGAAGATGTTGCAATACAATGCTCAAGCTTGTGATATTCTCTTCAACGGATTGTGCCCTGAAGAATTCAACAAAATCAGCCGTCTTGAGAATGCAAAGGAAATTTGGGACACTTTCATTGATATGCACGAAGGTACCGACTCCATCAAGGAATCCAAGTTGGATGTGCTTCAAAGTCAACTTGACAAGTTCAAGATGAAGGATGGTG
This sequence comes from Triticum aestivum, assembly GCF_018294505.1. Classification (NCBI taxonomy): domain Eukaryota; kingdom Viridiplantae; phylum Streptophyta; class Magnoliopsida; order Poales; family Poaceae; genus Triticum; species Triticum aestivum. The sequence continues at coordinate 69,720,067 of NC_057803.1, read as the reverse complement.
AAGGTGTTGCTGAAATGTACTCTAGGCTTGCTCTCATCACAAATGAGATTGCCGGCTTAGGAAGTGAAGAGATGACCGATAGATTCATCATCAAGAAGATTCTAAGAGCCTTGGATGGAAAATATGATACCGTGTGCACATTGATCCAAATGATGCCCAATTACAAAGATCTCAAGCCAACGGAGGTGATTGGAAGAATTGTTGCTCATGAGATGTCACTTAAGAATAAAGAGGAACTTCACAACAAGTCAAGTGGGGCCTATAAAGCCTCATGTGAAGCCCCCACATCATCAAGTGAGAAACAAGACTTCAATGAAGAATTGAGCTTAATGGTGAAGAACTTCAACAAGTTCTACAAGAGTAGAAGCAAAGATAGAAGCTTCAAGTCAAGGTCCTACAATGACAAAAGATCTTCTAGTCGAGAGCGAAACTGCTACAGTTGTGGAAGACCCGGACACTATTCCAATGAGTGTACGGCTCCCTACAAGAGAAGAGAAGATTCTCCAAAAAGAAGAAGCAAAGAATCACCACCAAGAGAGAGAAGGAGTAGAAATGATCGTTATGAACGAAGATACTCACGGAGAAGCAAGGATTCGGAAAGGAAGGAAAAATCATCAAGGAACTACACAAGACGAAGACATCAATCTCATGTTGGTGAATGGGTATCCGGCTCCGACTCCGACAGCCACTCCGAGAGAAGTTATCACTCCGACTCCGAAGATACTCAAGATGAAGGTGTTGCCGGTCTTGCACTTGTGTCAACCAACTCCTACGACATATTTGACTCACCAAATGAAGGAATTGGAAGATGCTTCATGGCCAAAGGTCCTAAGGTAACACACCCCGAGTATGTTGATTTCAATAGTGATGAAGATGACTTGTTAGGTGATGATTTGCTTGTTGACAACTTTAGTGATGAATACTATGATGAAAGGTCAATTAATCATGCTAATCAAGATAAAACGAATGACAATGATAAGGAGAAGATTGAGGCTCTAACTAAAGAACTAAACACTCTTAAGTTAGCTCATGAAACTATCTTCGAAGATCATCGAGAACTTTTAAGAGCTCATGAAAAATTACGCTTTGAAAAGCTCAATCTTGAGCAAGAGCATGAGTTCTTAAAAGCAATCAATGATGATCTCCGCAAGAAAAGTTCTTCTCACATTGCCAAGCGTTTACTCTTATCCACTTACATGCCTCAAGTCAAGTCTAGTAACAAGAACAAGAAAGATTATTCCTCTAGTAGTAACAATGATCATGCTAAATCCAATATTGTTGCTTCTAGTAGTTCTCTTGATTCCACTAATGATTCTCTTAGCCAAGTTACACTTGAGCAAGAAAATAGCTTATTGAAGGGAATTATAGAGAAAGGAGTGTACAAAAGCCTTGCCGGGAGTAAGCAATTCGAGGAAATTGTGCGCAAGCAAGGAATGCACCGGAAGAATCAAGGTGTTGGTTTTGAACGGAAGTTCAATGCCAATGGAGTTGAGTGGGAAGAAGATCAATACCCCAAGACAAAGTTTGTTCCTCAACAAGAGAAGTATGATACTTCTTTCAAGGGGACACAAGCTCAAGATGATCTTCCACCACAAGACTACAAGCAAAAAGGCAAGGACAAGCTTCAAGAGGAAATTGATGCATTTGAAGAAGCTCCTAAGACCTTAGTCAAGTGGATTCCCAAGACTACTTCAAGTTCCACTTCATCAAGTATGACTACAACTCCAAGGATTCCCATCAAGATGGTGTGGATCCAAAAGAAGAAGAACTAAAGAGTTCTTGAGGGTGACTCCGCCAACATACTTCACTCTTATCATTTTGGCAAGGACAAGTGCAATCAACTTCCACATCTTGCACTAGTTCAAGGAGTCACAAACCCTCTTGTTGGTAAGACAAGGGACAAGGTAACCTAAAAGTTTTCATGGACATCATCTTGTGTGTGCCTCACTCTATGTCTATGGATATCCTTGTTTGTTCCTTGTGGGACTAACCCATGTAGGTATTGAAAGTGCAATTCACTCAAATGGATAGCTCCAAGTGATCTACATCAACATTGAGCATCCACATCTTCAACATCTACATGAAGTCATCATCGACAAAACCCGAGGTTAGTTCATCCCTCTAAGGGGGGATATGACATCTAGGGGGAGCTTTACTCTAAGACTTGAGCTAAAGCAACTCTAAAGATGTGAACACAACAATGCTTTATGTAAAAGTGGTAACCCCACTTGAGCTTAAACGATGAGTATGACCTATGATCAAGTGTTCTCACTTGACTCCTAAGTCAATATACTCATATATAGATGACCTTGTCATCGCAAATTGCTTGATATATGCTAGAATTGGTTGTGCATGCCTTGTCACATATTTCATTTGCCATCTTATTGTGTGAGCATGCTGGTTGCATATTTTACTCATTCGAGGACATCCACTTGTTGTTTTGATTGTTTGGTTTTATTTCCTTTTGCCAAGTGGATGGACAAGAGTGCCTAAGAACCTCCTCTAGCTATCTATGCTTTTCTCATCTCAAACTCTATTCATGCTGCATCACAAAATTTGATCAAGTCAGATTCGAACCACTCAGTGTGAGGAGCGCTCGGAGTCCCCGATTCGTCATAGACTTAAACTTCCAAAACCTCTTTATGATTCTCGGTCTGACCGATACCCCACTTTCGATCCTACCGAGATCACTAAGTTGATCTAGGTTTTCGATCTCGGTGCAACCGATTTGAACATTTCGGTCACACCGAGTTTCAGTAACTGCCTGCAGTTATGAATCTCGGTGCCACCGAGTTGTTCCACTCGGTCACACCGACAGGGTCGGGCTATATATAGCCTGCTCTGCCATCTTGGTCTCCAGATAGTCTCCTCTCCGCCAGCCGCCTCCAGTCGCTGGTCTCCGTCGCCGTCAACGGAATTCTACCCCGCCGTTGCCGCCGTAGCGAGTCTCCGCCGAACTAGGGTATGGACTCGATCTTTGTGCTATTCTCCAATCTGATTCCTAGCACATTGTGATCATCATGATTCTTGCCACGATTGAAACACTCCTATCCAATCAATGCACTCGTAGATTAGGTTTGATTCGAAAATTTTAGGGTTAGGTTTCCGTCGAAACCATCTCGGACCCACCGAGTTGAAAAACTCGGTCCCACCGATTTGGCTTATGCCATTGCACAAGTGAGACTCGGTCTGACCAAGAATTACTTATCGGTGTGACCGATTTTGGAACTCTGTGAAACCCTAGCAGTCTCGGTGCCACCGAACTGTGACTCGGTCCAACCGAGTTCACTAGTTTAGGTTCCAAAACTGCTTCGGTATCACCGAGTTTAAAAATCGGTAGATCCGAGATGATTTCAGTGGGAAACTAAAACTAAGTTTTTGGATCATTCTTTTTGCAAAATCTCTGCATTTTGTGATGCTCATCTATTCTACCTCATCTATAAACTATTCACAGGGTCAGCAGTCAGCTTGTTCATCATGTTAGACCAGAGTGACAGCCAGAATGTGTCAGAACAGCAAGTGGTGATGAGTGAGGGCACTAGTCCCTCCAGCTCTTCAGATGATGGCAGCAGAAGTACCCCAAGCAATCTGCCAAAAGCTGCCACTAGACAGAGGACGAAGAGAACTTCAGATTCTGAAGATGAAGATTATGTGGCAGAGGAAGAGGCCACATCAAAGAGAGTTGAGCCAGCACAGGGCACAAAGCCAGGCTTAAAGATCAAAAGGCCAGCAGGCAGGCAGCCTATGTCAAAGGCTAGAGCTTCAACTGAAAAGCCTGCACCCAAAGAGCCAGTTGCTGCTGAAGGCAAGAAGAGGAAGGAAAGGGTCAAGAAGACCGTAGCCAAAGTGCTTGGAAAGGCTTCCATTATGGAAGAGGAAGAGGAAGAAGAGGTTGCTACACCAGCACCTAAGGCACCCAAGCTAATGGGTGATGCTATAAAATCAGGGGCTACTGCGTCTAAGCCCAATGCTGCATCAAAGGTCAAGACAGCACCAAAGAGAAATACAAGGAGCATACCTGCTGCTGAGAAGAACAAGGCCCCAGTGCCTGAAGCTGTTGACCAAGAGGATGAAGAGCAAGTTCTGAGAAAGGTCAAGCCCAAGATCCCAGACCACAATGATGCTCATCCTGTGGCTGAGGACATGAAGCTCAGGAGAGACTCAGGGCTCAGGAAGTGGAGAGAAGTAGATCCGTATGCTTCAAGGAGAAGGACTGCTGTGGATTACAGATTTCACACCAAGGAACAGCAAGATTTCTATGAGACAGTTTTGTTGGACAAGAAGCCAATTGTTTGTGACATGAGATGGGTCGACTGGACCTACATGAAAGAAAATGAGGAACACTACCCTGGAGTGTATGACAGCTTTAGTGCATGTGGAGTTGCAGACTTTGTTGGGCAGAAGCTCACAAAGTGGAACGAGGAGCTAATCATGCAGTTCTACTCCACAGCACGCTTCTACCCAGATGGAAGGATCACATGGATGTCTGAAGGTACGAGGTACCAATCAACTGTTGAGGAATGGGCAAAGTTGATCAATGCCCCAGAGGAGCAAGCAGATGATTTGGACATTTATGCCAAGAAGAAGATGGACCGCAACTCTATGTCCAACATGTACACGGAAATTCCAAACGAGGCACTTGACACTTTCAAGTTTGGGTCTGTGCATTATCTTCTGTCAGGGCTGCCAACAATCAATTGGATACTGAGGCACACCTTATTGCCCAAGTCTGGAGATCACAAGATGATCAGAGGCCATGCGATCAATTTGCTACATATCTTTGATGTGCCACAAAAATTCAAGGTGATGAGCCTCATGGTAGAGACCATCAAGAGGACAGTAGCTGATCAGAAGAGGAGCTGTGGTTATGCCCCTCAGATTCAGGAGCTCATTAACTCCAAGATGGGCACGGGCATATACTTATTGGACAAGGAACACCTGCCCATCCGTCCAGATTTTGAGGACAATCAAGTTGTGATGACTGAAAATGAACCATCGTCTGCCCAAGCACAAGCAAGGAAGGAGAAGGCAAGGAAGGAGAAAGCTGCCAAGATGCCAACTCCAGAGGAGGCATCTGAATATTTCCTGAAAACCAAACAAGAGCAGCTTGGTTACCTGATTGCATCCACCCTGCGAATTGAGAAAGGACTAGCCACCCTAACTCAGAACTAGGCAAGCTTAGAAAGGATCATGGAACAAAAGTTCTATGACTTGGATGTCAAGGTGACAGAGATTCAGACTGCAGTGGAGCAGCTCCAGGATGACATGTAGGAGAGGAGAGGCAGGACTACCACTGATGCCTTTGCCAGAGTGCCGCGAGGTCCAAGGTCGTCTGCCGTGCCAGTTGCTGACACCAGAGCCACCACTTCAGCACCAGCTACAGCCTGAGTTCCACCAGCTCCAGCATCTACTTCAGCTCCAACTCCAGCATCTACTTCAGCGTCTACGGAAGCCTTCGTCCTTGGAGTGATCCGGACTCCACCACCACCAGAAGATCAAGCCTGAGCGTCGATCTAGCACTATGCATTTTCTAGGAACTTTTTGGTAACTTGTTGCCAAAGGGGGAGAAAATGTACAGATCATAGGCTGAGAGAGAGAGAGTGTTTTTTTCTCTCTCTTGCTTTATTTGGTGGTTTTTCGAACTTTGTTTGCTTTTGAGTGCTTGAGATACTATGCCATTGCTTGTGAGACATTGATGATCATGTGTTTGATCATAAGCTACACTTAATGCTTGCTTAATGCTATTATCTTATCTATCTTATGTGATCATTCACTATTCTTGGTGATGAGTGCATGTACTTCATTCTTATCATTTTAAGCGCTCCACCAAGATGTATGTGACATGGAAGAGTAACCCATGACTCTAACTCCTTGTGCATTTGCAGTCAAAAGCAAATTTTAAATATGCACAAATTTAGGGGGAGCTCTTACTTATCACATACTTCTCAAAGCGACGATATATTTCATGCTTATTATCATTTGTCGAAGCTTTGATCTATATGTTGTCATCAATTACCAAAAAGGGGGAGATTGAAAGTGCAACTATCCCTAGGTGGTTTTGGTAATTCATAACAACATATAGCTCATTGAGCTAATGCTATTCCAAGATGATTATTTCAGGAAAGCTCAATGATTGGCATGGCATGGATGTGAAAGTGGAACCCTCAAAATGCTAAGGACAAAGGATTGGCTCAAGCTCAAAAGCTCAAGACTCTTCATTTTATATTTTAGTGATCCAAGATCACATTGAGTCCATAGGAAAAGCCAATACTATCAAGGAGGGATGAGGTGTTGCTTAATGAGCCTCTTGCTTCATGTGCTTAGTGATATGCTCCAAAACCCTCAACTACTTTCCCATATCGACTTATGACCTAAACCCTAAGCCAAACTCGGTCCTACCGATTCTTCCTATCCGGCGCCACCGAGTTTCACTTGTCATAAGCCACTGCCAAACCCTAGCAATTCGGTTCTACCGATAGGGATCTCGGTCTCACCGAGATGGGATTGCAAACTCTTTGTTTCCCTTTCGTAACTTTTCGGTCTCACCGAAAGAGTGAATCGGTCTCACCGAGATTGCAATGTAAATTCAGTGTTTCCTTTTTGTAACTTTTCGGTCTCACCGAAAGAGCAAATCGGTCCCACCGAGTTTGCCTGACCAACTCTCTGGTTAGCTAATTACCAAATTCGGTCTCACCGAGTTTGTGTAATCGGTCTCACCGAGATTACGTTATGCCCAAACCCTAACCATATCGGTCCTACCGAGTTGCATGTCAGTCCCACCGAAAATCTCTATAGGTCACTAGGTTTACATTTTCGGTCCGACCGAGTTTGTTGATTCGGTCCCACCGAGATTGGAAAACTGTGTGTTACGGTTGGATTTTGTGTGGAGGCTATATATACCCCTCCACCTCCTCTGCATTCGTGGAGAGAGCCATCAGAACACATACACCATTCCAACTCATATGTTCTGAGAGAGAACCACCTACTCATGTGTTGAGATCAAGACATTCCATTCCTACCATATGAATCTTGATCTCTAGCCTTCCCAAGTTGCTTTCCACTCAAATATTCTTTCCACCAAATCCAAATCCTATGAGAGAGAGTTGAGTGTTGGGGAGACTATCATTTGAAGCACAAGAGCAAGGAGTTCATTATCTACACACCATTTGTTACTTCTTGGAGAGTGGTGTCTCCTAGATTGGCTAGGTGTCACTTGGGAGCCTCCGACAAGATTGTGGAGTTGAACCAAGGAGTTTGTAAGGGCAAGGAGATCGCCTACTTCGTGAAGATCTACCGCTAGTGAGGCAAGTCCTGTGTGGGCGATGGCCATGGTGGGATAGACAAGGTTGCTTCTTCGTGGACCCTTTGTGGGTGGTTGCTTCTTCGTGGACCCTTCGTGGGTGGAGCCCTGTGTGGACTTGCGCAACCGTTGCCCTTTGTGGGTGGAGCCCTCCATGGACTCTCGCAACCGTTACCCTTTGTGGGTTGAAGTCTCCATCAACGTGGATGTAGGATAGCACCACCTATCCGAACCACGGGAAAAACATCCGTGTCTCCAATTGCGTTTGAATTCTCCAAACCCTTCCCTTTACATTCTTGCAAGTTGCATGCTTTACTTTCCGCTGCCAATATACTCCTTGCATGCTTGCTTGAATTGGGTGATGATTGCTGGACTTGTCCTACAATAGCTAAAATCTGCCAAGAACTAAAATTGGGAAAAGGTTAAGTTTTTATTTGGTCAAGTAGTCTAATCACCCCCCTCTAGACATACTTTCGATCCTACAGGTAGGCCGCCTCAGTTTCCTCCTCCTCTGGCTTGACGACGGGGGGAGGCGGGGAGTTGACGTGGTGGCGCTGCATGCCCAGCCGCCTTTTCTCCTCGTGTTCGAGGGCAAACCAGACCTCCCAATTGGGAGAGTCTGCGGCATACTCGGGCATGCTCCGCTGCGCCGGTGAGAGATGTGCCCGGCGCTTGCGCAGCTCCTGATCGTTCGCCCGCCGTGTCCGCGGCACCGGGATCCGCTACGGATCGAGCTGCCAGTGGTGCTGCAGCCATGTACGGAAGTGGCTGCCTGAACTCCCAGTGCCACCATGCTTGGTGCACCGGGATGTGCAGACGATGCCGACCTGAGCGGGCAGGCGCCAACGGCGGAGGAGCACGGGAGGATGAGGCACCGGGGGTGAACTTCCCCTTGCCGCTGCCGGAGCTATTGCCGAAGAGCCCCATGGCTAGGGTTTCAGTTGTCGCCAGTGAGGATGCGCGAAGGGGGTGGTGGGGGACAGGTGTGGATGGAAGTGGATGAGCCCCCCACCCGGACACACATGGATTAAAAAGGGTGCTTCCACTGGCTGACTAGTGGGCCCGGCGTCGGTGGTCGTCATAAATATGACCACTGGTGGTAGTAGGACGGGAGCCAAGTGGGACCATGATGGACGCCAAGGGTGCTCGTGGCGCGTTCATGCTGACGCATTCAAGCACAATTTTGGGCCGAAAATGGGTCCGCACGGACGCGAAGTGAATGGTTTTTGGGAATGGGTCGGCGCGTTGGGTCGGTGTTTTTGTCTGCAGCGACCCAAATGGACGTGGGCGGACGAAATGGGTGGCCCCGTTGGAGTTGCTCTTAGAGGACCGATTTTTGTCAGACATTTGATTGTGTGCATTGGCTGGCTGATGCAAGTGTCCGATGTTTGGTTGTATACATGCAACATGATTAAGAGTTAACATCTACGCATGATTATGTGACACACATAGTTGCAATGGAGTTTCTTTGCAGTGTACTCACGATGACGACGGTGTCAGTGTAGACCGCCGACAAGGAGGCCGAGAGGAACGATGCTGGCGGTGCAACATGGCATCTGTCCGGGAAGGTTGACGATAATTAATGAGAACAGAAAGAAGTCACTCCAAATTTCTACCATCATATGACCACAGCATAATACATACACATATACTCCTCTAGACCATTAAAACAGAAAATGTACAACATGAAGCCATGTAAAGCATTGAGATGAAGCTAATGGTAAAAGAAAATTTCAAACAATCAACTGTGCATGGTGAATTTAATGAATTTTGACCAAAATATCCTCAAACATGAACATGAAATTAAGCATTTACAGTCAACGAAACTACAAACAAATAGTCTAAATGAAACCGCGACATCAATGTGCATCTTTTTCATCTAGACCTTATCTCGAACCAGAGCACCATTTTGTAGAATAGGAGGGACTGGAAAAGATTAAGAATCTCCTTAAAACACACCACACAAATGCATTCCTAAAGTATATCAGAAAGATGTAGATCTACTCATCTATAACCATCAAAATAGAGAAAGTACAAGATGAAAGTCGTGTGAAACATCAAAATATTGGTCAAAAGAAATTTCAAGCTGTCGACCGTGCGCGACGAATTTAATAAAATTCGTCCAAAATAGCGATGTCTACTATGCAACTTATTCTTGTAGACTCGTGTTGGGCCTCCAAGCGCAGAGTTTTGTAGGACAGCATCAAATTTTCTTGAAGTGGATGACTTAAGGTTTATCAATCTGTGAGAGGCGTAGAATGAAGATGGTGTAGGATCAAAAGTATGTCTAGAGGGGGGTGATTAGACTACTTGACCAATTAAAAATCTAGACTTTTCCCAATTTTAAGTCTTGGCAGAGTTTAGCAACTTAGCACAAGTCAAACAATCAACCTACACATGCAAGTCTAAGAGTATAGTAGCGGAATGTAAAACATTTGCATCTGAAGGTAAAGGGAGGAGTTTGGAGGGAGCAAACACAATGTAGACACAGAGATTTTTGGCGTGGTTCCGATAGGTGGTGCTATCGTACATCCACGTTGATGAAGACTTCAACCCACGTAGGGTAACCGTTGCGCGAGTCCATGGAGGGCTCCACCCACGAAGGGTCCACGAAGAAGCAACCTTGTCTATCCACCATAGCCATCGCCCACGAAGGACTTGCCTCACTAGGGTAGATCTTCACGAAGTAGGCGATCTCCTTGCCCGTACAAACTCCTTGGTTCAACTCCACAATCTTGCCGGAGGCTCCCAAGTGACACCTAACCAATCTAGGAGACACCACTCTCCAAAAGGTAATAGATGGTGTTTTGATGATGAACTCCTTGCTCTTGTGCTTCAAATGATAGTCTCCCAACACTCAACTCTCTCACACAGATTTGGATTTGGTGGAAAGATGATTTGAGTGGAAAGCAACTTGGGGAAGGCTAGAGATCAAGATTCATATGGTTGGAATGGAATATCTTGGTCTCAACACATGAGTAGGTGGTTCTGTCTTAGAAAATGAATGCTGGAAGTGTAGGCATGTTCTGATGGCTCTCTTTTCTAATGAAGGAAAGGTGGAGGCGTATATATAGCCTCCACACAAAATCTAACCGTTACACACAATTTACCAAAGTTGGTGGGACCGAATCAGAAAACTCGGTCAGACCGATTCAGTTCAAAATGTGAACGTTAGGCTTTTCGGTGGGACCGATTGCATTAGGGTTAGGGCATAACGTAATCTCGGTGAGACTGATTACACAAACTCAATGGGACCGATTTTGGTAATACGCTAACCAGAGAGTTGGCTAGGCAAACACAATGGGACTGATTCGCTCATTTCGGTGAGACCGAAATGTTACGAAAGGGAAACAGAGAGTTTGCATTGCGAACTTGGTGGGACCGATCGCTCATCTCGGTTCGACCGAAACGTTACGAAGGGAAACTGAGAGTTTGCAATCCCATCTCGGTGAGACCGAGATCCCTATCTGTGAGACCGAAGTTACTAGGGTTTCTGGCGGTGGCTATGTCAAGTGAACTTGCTGGCACCGGATAGAACATTTCGGTGGGGCCGAGTTTTACTTTTAGCTTGGGACATATGTGGTTATGAGAAAGTGGTTGAGGGTTTTGGAGCATATCACTAAGCATTTTGAGGAAGTAAGTCATTAAGGAACACCTCATCCCCTTTTAATAGTATTGGCTTTTCCTATGGACTCAATGTGATCTTGGATCACTAAAATGAAAATGTAGAATCTTGAGCTTGAGCCAATGTGTTTCCTTGGCATTTTGAGGGGTCCACATTCCTAATCCATGCCATGCCAATCATTGAACTTTCTAAAATGATCATCTTGAAATAGTATTAGTTCAATGAGCTATATGTTGTTATTAATTACCAAAACCACCCAGGGATAGTTGCACTTTCAATCCCCCTTTTTTGGTAATTGATGACAACATATAGATCAAAGCTTCGACAAGTGATAATAAGATTTAAATACATCGTCGCTTTGAGAAGTATGTGATAAGCAAGAGCTCCCCTAAATTTGTGCATTATTTAAGATTTGCTTTTGAATGCAAATGCACAGTCGATTAGGATCATGGGTTACTTTCTCATGTCACATACATCTTGGTGGAGCGCTCAAAATGATAAGAATTAAAACATGCACTCATCACCAAGCAAAGTGAATGATCATATATGGGATATAAAGATAATGTCATCCAAGAAAGCATTAAAGTTGAATATGATCAAACACATGATCATACAAGTATCTCACACAGACATAAAGAGTATCAACCGAGCACACACACAAAAGTTCAACCAAATAGCAAGAGTGTCGGCGTTTTGGGAACGGGGGTCCCCAGACTTGCCTGCCTGCGGCGTTGCTCAGGTGGGGGCCCAGCGCGGCCCATCTTCATCAGCCCAAGCTCAAGACCCTCGTGAGGGGCCAAGCCTCGCGGGGAGGACGACAAGAAGCTTCCTCAGATCGGCCTCATCAGGCAGGCTCGCGAGGAGGCGGAGAGATCAATGCTAGGGTACCTCGCAAGGATCCCATGACGCAAGCCATGACAATCGAGACCAGGCGGGCGCCAGGTGGGCGCCGGCCTATGCAGTGTCCTTGTTTCCCCTTTGGTACAAAGGGGGCAAGCACAGGCCAAGGCATCAGACAAAGGTTGCCATTCCAGTGCAACGAGACCAAGACCAGCAGAGCGGCATGATGGAGGTCACCGTGGAGCCCAGGACGGCGTCATCACCAGGACTTTTGGCAGCCAAAGACCACCTTTGGTCAGGATAACTTGTACTACATGTTCCCCTTCAAAATGGCCAAGTGTTGGCGCCCTTCCCGCTCATTATTTGGGGAGAGGACCAGGGCCTCTATAAATAGAGCTAGCCACCACAGAGTAGAAAGGGACACCCCGGAGAGATCAAGACACCCAGACATCTAGAAATCTGGTAGAACCCTAGCAGAGAGAGAGAGAGAGAGGCAGAGGCGACTGAGCACACCCCAGCAGTTCATCGCACCAGCTCAAGAACACCTCTTGCGAGGCTGTTCTTCCCCTGTACTATTTATCATCAGCCCCTGAGGCAATCCACCACACCACACACTGGAGTAGGGTATTACACCACAACGGTGGCCGAACCAGTATAAACCTCGTGTCTCTTGTGTTGTTCATCATATTTCCTCTTAGTTCGCACGAGAGGATAGGACGTAGATCGGCAAGGGAGAGATGTCCGTGCGCACCCCAGTGTTCGAACCTCAAGGGTCTGCCGAAACCCGAAATCCGACATTTGGTGTGCCAGGTAGGGGTGGCCGGAGTCCTCCCTCCTGACGACCCGCTCTCCCCCGACATCGCATCCCACCCTCATGGCGGATAACGCGCCGCCCGCTCCAGCGACGGATGCCGACACTGGGGCCAGGGGGCTTCGGGCCTTGGCCCCCGCCTTGCGGCAAGTGCAGTGGTCGCGCAAGTTCAGGCCCGAGATGCCGCCGCGCTACAACGGCGCGACGGACCCAATGATTTTCCTGCTGGCGTACGAGGAGGCCGTCCTCGGAGCCGGGGGCGACGGTCGGGTGATGGCCAACAGGTTACCCATGGCCCTCACCGGTATCCCGTGCGCGTGGCTCCTCCACCTACTGACGACCTCTGTCACCTCCTGGGAGGAGCTACACGACCTCTTCCTCGCTCGTTTCGCCGCACCAGCGCCGCCCGTCATCGCAGCTCTCCTGGGTGGCTCCCAGGCACCACCCTCGAGTCATCACATCAAGCCGTTCGCCTGCCGGATCAGCACCGCCTCCAAGCATCAAGAAGCCCCCCCGGTCTAGGTGGCGCCCGAGGCCGATCTAACCTTCGACTCAGAGGACCACCCCTTCAACCCCATTGGTTCGGGCGCGCTCCCGATGCTGTGCACCCCCACCATCTGCCAGGTGACCGTCACCAGGACCCTCATCGACGGTGGTGCCGGCCTCAATGTGCTCTCGGTGGAGGCCTTCAGCCTACTCCACATGCCGCCGGAGCGGCTCCAACCCAGCAGGCCTTTCTCGGGCGTCGGAGCCGGTTCCACCGCCTCCTTGGGCAGGTTCGCCTTCCGGTCACCTTCGGGCAACGCAACAATTACCGCACCAAGCTCATCAACTTCGACGTCGCTCACATCCGCCTGCCGTACAACGCCATCCTCGGGTACCCAGCCCTAGCCAAGTTTATGGCAGGGACTCACCATGGTTACAATGTCCTCAAGATGCCAGGAAGCGGTGGAGTCATCACCATACCCTGTGAAGAAAGGGACATAGTGTGCTCGCTCGAGCGTGCGTTCCATGCCGCAGCAATCGAAGACCCAGATCGCAGGAGCGGGAGGCCTCCCGAGACGACCCTCAAGAAGAAGAAGACCTCACCTGGCCCGAGCCACAAGGAAGCAGGCACCTCCGGAGGTATTGCGTCAGGATTCGCGCCCGATCAGGGAGCGCCGCCCTCTCGCGCATAGGAAGGCGCGCCCAGCGCCCTCCTCAGGCAGGGCTCGGGGGCTCTCTCTTGGAGAGCCGTCGACCTTGCCAAGGTTGCGGGGGAGGCGCTCGGGCACCACTTGGAAGGGTGCTTTCAAGCACGCTTCCCTCAGGAAGGTACAAGTCAAAGGAGACCAAACCCCCAGTAGTTCATCGCAAGGAACACCCATGAGCTACAAGAGTCCAGAGTCATGCACGGTGGCCGCCGCTTACCTGCCGTGGCCCCACATCCGGGCGAGGATGGAGGACTGCGCGTCTGCGTCGACATACCAGGGCTCAACCGAGCTGCGTCCCAGGAGCGCCTATGGCCTTCGGTCGTAGGGCGCTGCGTGGGACCACCTCACAGCTACGTTCGCATGCCCTTCTGCCTGCCGAGCGCGGTCGCCGCACATCAGCGCCTATTGAGGAGCATTCTGGAGGCTCAGGAGGTCAGGCATCACGCGGTCCTGGCGGAGGTGGCGATGGTCCCCGAAGACCTGCACGTGCCAACGGAGCCTCCCGAGGCCCCTGGGCATGGGGGCTCATGAGGGCCGACGTCTTCACCGCGCATTGCTCACTTCCTCAGCATCACTTCATCTTCAACAGCACTAGGTGACATCTTTCAGAGTTCTACTTTCAGCTGGGAGCGCCCCACAGGGCTGCACCATTCCCAGGCCACATGGGTCCGTCCCCGCGGCATGTATCCATTTTGTTTATGCTCTTTACTTACCTTGTTGGGGGCGCTCCTCGGGCTGCATCATCCCCATGCCGCTCGGGCCCGACCCAGCAGCGGTTGCTTTTACCTGCGCTTGCTTGAAATTGGATTTCCTCCTATGCGCTTAACATACCTGACCTAATCACCTGCTTGATCGACGCCTATCCGAAGAGCCGCTTGCTCTGGCACGGCGCGTGCGCACGGGTCCGTCCCTGCAGCATTGATAAACCTAAGTGGTCGAGCTCTGGCCGCGGAAGCCTCGCACGATGCCACCTCACCAGGCCCTTAGTGCCCTGACCACTCCCTTGGAGTGACCATAGGTTGGCCGGCGACCGTAATGACAGGCTTTGTTTCTCCTCATGATTGGTGTGCAGGACCTACTCCAGGAGCAACGTTGGGGGCATCGTGAGCTCTCTCTCTCCTCTTCGGCATGGACCGCTTGCACGTTAAAGGGGGGGGTACCTGAGCATCGCGACTCATGGGCTCCTACTGGCTCTCTAGCCCTCACCCCCAGGCCTTGACCCACGGCATCGTGACCTGTCATACCAGCGGCGGCTGAGCTCGCTCAAGGGCCGGGACCTGAGGACGTCGAGCATTAAGGAAAGTGCGGGGGAGTGGGGAGAAGCTCGCGAGGACCTAACCCAGCAGTGCCTCAGCTGCCACCGCCCGGGCCAGGCGCTTCATCGAGGAACTACGCATAACTCCAGAGATAAGTCACGCCCTTACAAGAGTTGGACCAACGCAATGCAAAACCCTCGTCTACTGCGGCTCTGTCACGGTGATTTTACCTTCCTTTCTCGCCCAGCGAGGGATGCTTGAGCGCTAAAGGGGACCTCCTGAGCATCGCGACTCGGGGGCTCTTACCGGACCTTGGGCCACTCACCTCCTGGCCTTGACCACGACATCGCGACCTGGCATACCAGCGATGGCTGAAGCCTGCCTGGGGACTGGGACCTGTCAGCGTAGAGCGCCAAGTCCTTGTGAGGATAGAAAGGGGGAGCCTAGCCAGGACAGAACGGACACCTCACGCCAATTCATATTAAGGATATAGTATTTACAAAAGCACGGCAGGCGCCTTACATACCCCCACGGGGTGTTGCTTTAATTCCTCGCAGGGAACAAAGGGTGCTAACCCTAAGGAACGCTACTCGCTAGCACCTCCCCGAGCGACGCCATCATCAACAGTGGGCTGCCCAGCGATGGCGCCAATCCCATCCAGATCAGTGGCGTCGGCGGCCCGATGCAGCTGCCCCACTCCGAGCGCGACACGAGCTCGGAGGCTCGTAGCTGCCATCGCTCATCTCTGGAGTCGTGAGGAGCTCGAGGGAGCCGCTGAAGCCTCCAGTCCCTCCGCTACTGCCTGAGGAGCTGTAGGAGGACCAACGGGCGGGGCTGGTCCTCGCCAGTTCGTCACCCCTGCCGCTTCCCTTAGGGCAGCACTCCAGCCGGTGTCCTTCTGCATCAAAGACCTTGAAGAACATCAAGGATGCACCGTCGTATTCAAGATGGATCACCAAGGCGCCGTCCGCGCGACAGACCCAGGCAATCTCACCCCAGCCCCGAGTCATGAAGACCTTGCCCGGAGCGACGACCGCGACCTCCGCTCCGGTTGCAGGGGTGCCACAGTCGGCGTGCTGCAGCCAGAGCTCCAGGGCCCCGCTCGGCGGCATCTCGAAGGTGAAGGTGGGAGGAAGGCGGATCCACGAAGTTGGAGGCATGGCGGCGTGGAGCACAGGCTCGTGAGAGGAGCGCTCCGCGTGGACTCCAGGGGGACGACGGGCACCACTGTGACTCGCTGGCGTCGACGGCGATGCTGTCGGTGTTGCTCGGTGTCCTCCACCCTGGGGCCTACGACGCGGGCGTACAAGGGCAGCAGAAACCCAGGCGGCGGCCGCTCGTACCACGGCCTCGACACCTCCTGCCAGGCGCCTTCGTCCTGGTGACAGAGGATTGGCCGCTTCTTCGGCGGAAGGGGGTCAGGACCCTCTCTGCGGGCCTTTCCCTTCTCCTCAGCTGAAAACCGGCGGATCGGTGCCATTGGTGCAAGAGGAAGCAAGGATGAGGAAGAAGAAGAGGAGGAGTAACGGAAAGGGGTGAACTGGCGGAGCTCACGCAGCCCCGTACTTATAGCCGGGGAAGGCCAACAGCCGAGGACCATAACCTCAGGTAATCATGACCCATATCTCTGCATGCAGGGACTTGTCAAGTTGTGCAGTTGCCGAGGCGTCGTGGGAAGTGCAGACGCCCACGTCCAATCAACCGCCATGCGGCGCCGAAGGCCGCAGGCTGTTAGGGCCCGCGGCACTTCGTGTTTGCCCCTTCGCTTCTCTGCTAAGCCAAGCCCGCGCGCGCCTTGGGCCCGGGGGCTACTGTCGGCGTTCTGGGAACGGGGGTCCCCAGACTTGCCTGCCTATGGCCTGCGGCGTGGCTCAGGTGGGGGCCCAGCGCAGCCCATCTTCATTAGCCCAAGCTCAAGACCCTCGCGAGGGGCCAAGCCTCGCGGGGCGGACGATAGGAAGCTTCCTCAGAGCGGCCTCATCAGGCAGGCTCACGAGGAGGCGGAGAGATCAATGCAAGGGTACCTCGCGAGGATCCCATGACGCAAGCCATGACGATCGAGACCAGGCGGGCGCCAGGTGGGCGCCGGCCTGCGCAGTGTCCTTGTTTCCCCTTTGGTGCAAAGGGGGCAAGCACAGGCCAAGGCATCAGGCAAAGGTTGCCATTCCGGTGCAACGATACCAAGACCAGCAGAGCGGCATGACGGAGGTCACCGTGGAGCCCAAGACGGCTTCATCACCAGTACTTTTGGCAGCCGAAGACCACCTTTGGTCAGGATAACTTGTACTACATGTTCCCCTTCAAAATGGCCAAGTGTTGGCGCCCTTCCCGCTCATTATTTGGGGAGAGGCCCAGGGCCTCTATAAATAGAGCTAGCCACCACAGAGTAGAGAGGGACACCCCGGAGAGATCAAGACACCCAGACATCTAGAAATCTGGTAGAAACCTAGCAGAGAGAGAGAGAGAGAGAGAGGGAGAGGCGACTGAACACACCCCAGCAGTTCATCGCACCAGCTCAAGAACACCTCTCGCGAGGCTGTTCTTCCCTTGTACTATTCATCATCAGCCCCTGAGTCAATCCACCACACCACACACTGGAGTAGGGTATTACACCACAACGGTGGACCGAACCAGTATAAACCTCGTGTCTCTTGTGTTGTTCATCATTTTTCCTCTTAATTTGCATGAGAGGATCAGACGTAGATCGGTAGGGGAGAGATCTCCGCGCGCACCCCAGTGTTCGAACCTCAAGGGTCTGCCGGAACCCGAAATCCGACAAAGAGAGACAAAGCAGCAAAACACTCTCTCTTAAAGTCTATGACCTATACATTTCTCCCCCTTTGGGAACACGTTACCAAAAAGTTTGAAAATGTATAGTGCTATGTGTCTCTCTGGCTTGGTCTTCGGGAGGTGGTGTAGAGAGAACTCCAAGGACGAAGGCATCAGTGGATGATGTTGGAGCTAGTGGAGTAGGTGCTACAGGTGGCACAGAAGCTGTTGCTGGTGCAGATGAAGTAGCTCTTGTATCTGACACTGGCACTGCAGCTGACCTTTGACCTCTTGACTCGCTGAAAAGCATCCATAGTTGCCTTCCCTCTCTTCTCCTCTGCTTCCTCCCGGAGCTGCTCGACTACAGTCTGTATCTCAGTCACTTTGAGATCAAGATCATAAAACTTTGTCTCAACGATCCTCTCCAAGCTCTCCTGATTCTGAGTCAGGGTGGCCAAGCCCTTCTCAATCCTCAATGTTGCCTGAATCAGATAACCTAGCTGATCTTGTTTGCTCTTTAAGAACACCTAAGATGCTTCCTCGGCACTTGGCATCCTTACAGCCTTTTCTGCCTTTGCCTTAGCTCTCTTCTCTTGTGCTTGTGCTGATGAAGGATCATCCTCATTCATCACAACTACGTTATCCTCTGTCGGCGTCCTGGGAACGGGGGTCCCCAGACTTGCCTGCATGCGGACCACAGCGTGGCTCCATCAGCGTGGCTCCATCATCTTCACCAGCAAACACTCAAGACCCTCGCGAGGCGGATGACACAAGACCTCCTTGGGGGCAGCCTCACCAGGCTGGCTCGTGAGGAGCGGAGAGATCAAGGCAAGGGACTCCTCGCGAGGTTTCTATGATGCAAGCCATGACGACTGGAGCCAGGTGGGCGCCAACGCACGCAATGCCCTTGTTTCCTCTTTGGTGCTAAAGAGGCAAGCGCGGGCGAGGAGCCCCGAGGCATCAGGCAAAGGTTTCCATATCGGTGCAACAAGACCAAGACCAGCAGGAAGGTAGGACGGAGGTCACCGTGGAGCCCAAGACGGCGTCCCCATCAGAGCCTTTGGCAGACGAAGACTACTTTTGTCAGGATAACTTGTACTAGTTGTCTCCCTTTGAATTTGGCCATTGTGGGATCCCTTCCCGCTCAATATTTGGGAAGAGGACCGAGGCCACTATAAATAGGACTAGCCACCACCACAACAGGCAGAGGATTCAGTTCATCCTCAACCACACAAGTTCACCAAGCACAAGAACACCTCTCCTCAGGAGGCTATTCTTCCTTTGTAACTATTCATCCTCAGCCCAAGAGGCAATCCACCACACTGGAGTAGGATATTACATCACATCGGTGGCCCGAACCAGTATAAACTCTTGTGTCTCTTGTTCTTTGGGTTCATCGAGCTAGGCCGTGAGATCATGATGTGCATGAGCTAGAGAGGGGGGAGAGATCTTCGTGCGCACCCCAGTGTTCGAACCTCAAGGGTTTTGCCGGAACCCGAATTCTAACATTTGGCGCGCCGGGTAGGGGTGTGCCGAAGCTTGCCCCCGACAGCCTCGCCGCTCTGACCGGCTCTCATGGACACCGCCGCTTCTCCGACTGGATTGATGGGCGCCCTTCACAGTGCCGTGGGGCTCCGGGCCTTCACCTCCGCCTTGCGGCGGGTGCGATGGCCGCACAAGTTCAAGCCGGAGATGCCGCCCATTATGATGGTGTGGCGGATCTGGCGGCCTTTCTACTGGCATACGACGAGGCCGTCCTGGAGGCCAGGGGTGATGATAAAGTCATGGCCAATTGGCCCCCAATGGCCCTCGCTAGCGTGCCGCGCGCCTGGCTCCTCCATCCATCAGAATCTTCTATGGCCTCCTGGGAGGAGCTGCGCGACCTCTTCATCGGGCGCTTCGGCGAACCAGCACCCCCCATCGTCGCGGCTATCCTCGGTGCCTCGCAGGCGCCGCCCTCGAACCGTCACACCAAGCCGTTCTTTCGCCAGATGGGCGCCGCCTCCACGGGGCAGGGGGCTCCCCCAGGTTGGGCGGCGCCCACAGCCGACCTGACCTTTGACTCAGGGGATCACCTAGTCACCACCGTCGGTTTGGGCGTGCTTCTGATGCTTTGCACGCCCACCATCTGTAGTGTAGCCGTTACCAAGACCCTCATCGACAGCGGCGCCGGCCTCAACATGCTCTCTGTGGAGGCTTTTAGTCTCCTTTACGTATCGCTTGAGCAGCTCTGCCCCAGCAAGCCCTTCTCCAGAGTCGGCGGCGGCTCCTCCAACCCCCTGGGGTAGATCCGTCTCCCCGTGACCTTCGGCACACGCGACAACTACCGCACCAAGATAATCGACTTTGACATCGCCTGCATCGACTTAACGTACAACGCCATCCTCGGGTACCCGGCGCTAGTCCAATTCATGGCAGCTACTCATCCTGCGTACAACCTCATGAAGATGTGATAACCCACAAGTATAGGGGATCGCAACAGTTTTCGAGGGTAGAGTATTCAACCCAAATTTATTGATTCGACACAAGGGGAGCCAAAGAATATTCTCAAGTATTAGCAGCTGAGTTGTTAATTCAACCACACCTAGAAACTTAATATCTGCAGCAAAGTATTTAGTAGCAAAGTAATATGATAGTAGTGGTAGTGGTAGCAAAAGGTAACGGTAGCAAAAGTAATATTTTTGGTGTTTTATAGTGATGATAACAATAGCAACGGAAAAGTAAATAAGCGAAGAACAATATATGGAAAGCTCGTAGGCAATGGATCAGTGATGGAGAATTATGCCGGATGTAGTTCATCATGTAATAGTCATAACCTAGGGTGACACAGAACTAGCTCCAGTTCATCAATGTAATGTAGGCATGTATTCTGAATATAGTCATACATGCTTATGGAAAAGAACTTGCATGACATCTTTTGTCCTACCCTCCCGTGGCAGTGGGGTCCTAGCGGAAACGAAGGGATATTAAGGACTCCTTTTAATAGAGTACCGGAACAAAGCATTAGCACATAGTGAATACATGAACTCCTCAAACGACGGTCATCACCAGTAAGTATCCCGATTATTGTCACTTCGGGGTTAAAGGATCATAACACATAATAGGTGACTATAGACTTGCAAGATAGGATCAAGAACTCCCATATATTGATGAAAACATAATAGGTTCAGATCTGAAATCATGGCACTCGGGCCCTAGTGACAAGCATTAGGCATAGCAAAGTCATAGCAACATCAATCTCAGAACATAGTGGATACTAGGGATCAAACCCTAACAAAACTAACTCGATTACATGATAAATCTCATCCAACCCATCACCATCCAGCAAGCCTACGATGGAATTACTCACGCACGGTGGTGAGCATCATGAAATTGGTGATGGAGGATGGTTGATGATGACAACGGCGACGATCCCCCTCTCCGGAGCCCCGAACGGACTCCAGATCAGCCCTCCTTCTTTTAATAGAGAACTGGAACAAAGCATTAGCACATAGTGAATACATGAACTCCTCAAACTATGGTCATCACCGTGAGTGGTCCCGATTATTGTCACTTCGGGGTTGCCGGATCATAACACATAGTAGGTGACTATAGACTTGCAAGATAGGATCAAGAACTCACATATATTCATGAAAACATAATAGGTTCAGATCTGAAATCATGGCACTCGGGCCCTAGTGACAAGCATTAAGCATAGCAAAGTCATAGCAACATCAATCTCAGAACATAGTGGATACTAGGGATCAAACCCTAACAAAACTAACTCGATTACATGATAAATCTCATCCAACCCATCATCGTCTAGCAAGCCTACGATGAAATTACTCACGCACGGTGGTGAGCATCATGAAATTGGTGATGGAGGATGGTTGATGATGACGATGGCGACGGATTCCCCCCTCCGGAGCCCCGAACAGACTCCAGATCGGCCCTCCCGAGAGAGTTTAGGGCTTGGTGGCGGCTTCGTATCGTAAAATGCGATGAATCCTTCTCCCTGTTTTTTTCTCCCCAAAAGTGAATATATGGAGTCAGGGTTGAGGTCGGTGGAGCGTCAGGGGGCCCACGAGGCAGGGCCCCGCCCAGGGGGGTAGGGCGTGCCCCCCACCCTCGTGGACAGGTGGAGGCCCCCCTGACATGGATTCTTCTTCCATTATTTTTT
Organism: Triticum aestivum; assembly: GCF_018294505.1. Taxonomy (NCBI): domain Eukaryota; kingdom Viridiplantae; phylum Streptophyta; class Magnoliopsida; order Poales; family Poaceae; genus Triticum; species Triticum aestivum. The sequence continues at coordinate 69,698,114 of NC_057803.1, read as the reverse complement.
ATATATTCCAAAATAATTCTCCGTTGATTTTCAGATCATTCTGATAACTTTTATTTCTGCACAAAAGTAACACCATGGCAATTCTGCTGAAAACAGCGTCAGTCCGGGTTAGTTCCATTCAAATCATGCAAGTTAGAGTCCAAAACAAGGGCAAAAGTGTTTGGAAAAGTAGATACGATAGAGACGTATCAAGATGCCAGGGAGCAAGGGCATCCTCACCATGGCCGAAGACACCAAGGAAGCCCTGCGGCCCTCAAACTCGCCTTCAGGGCCATGACGGCAGCTTGCCTGGCCGACAAGGCCGTGCCCAGGACCAAGGGGGCTGCGCCGACCAAGAAGAAGCAGCTATTCACTCAAGGTCAAGTCAAGATGAAGCAGATACCGGTTGACGAGGACGGGCCCTCAGGCGCCACCTTTACTATAGGCGCCGACCTCGTCCGAGATCAAGAAAGGGAGCTGGTGGACTTCCTGTGGGCGAACAAGGAAGTGTTCGCCTGGGAGCCCAAGCAACTACTTGGGGTCCCGAGAAGAGTGATTGAGCATCATCTGAGGGTATGCCCCAACGTGCGCCCTGTGAAGCAGAGGGCGAGGCGACAATCCACGGAGAAGCAGTCTTTCATCGTTCAGGAAACCCGCAAGCTGGAGGCAGCATGTGTCATTCGCGAGGTCCGGTACCCAGAGTGGCTGGCGAACCTGGTCGTCGTGCCGAAGAAAGGAGGGAAGGAGCGCATGTGTGTCGACTTCACCAAACTCAACAAAGCTTGCCCTCAAGACCCATTCGCGTTGCCGTGCATCGACTAGATTGTCGACTCCATCGCTGAGTGTGATCTGCTATGTTTCCTGGATGCGTTCTCAGGCTACCACCAGATCAAGATGGCGATGGAAAATGTGGAGAAAATGGCTTTCTTGACCCCATGTGGGGTATACTGCTACACTTCCATGCCACTCGGACTGCGCAACGCAGGAGCGACCTTCCAGTGGCTGATGCACATCGCCTTGGGGCAGCAGCTCGGGAGAAACGCCGAGGCCTACGTCGATGACATTGTGGTGAAGTCTCGGGAGGCGAGAACTTTGATTCAGGACCTGGAGGAGACCTTCGCGAGCCTGTGCTAGGTGGACTTGCGGCTCAATCCGGAGAAATGCGTGTTTGGTGTCCCTTCTGGCAAGCTGATGGGCTTCCTCGTGTCCCACAGGGGGATCGAGGCCAACCCAGAGAAGGTCAAGGCAATCAAAGACATGATCCCACCACAAACCCTCAAGGAGATGCAGAAGCTTGCAGGCTGCGTGACTTCGCTCGGGCGCTACATCTCCAAGTTGGGGGAGCGTGCCTTGACGTTCTTCAAGCTGATGAAGAAGAAGGGTTCGTTCGAGTGGACCCCCGAGGCCGATGTGGCATTTCAAGACCTCAAGAGATACTTGACCAGCCCGCCGGTGATGGTGGCGCCTCGTCCCCTCGAGCCCTTGGTACTCTACCTATCTACCACACCCCCACTCCGCCAGCGCGGCGCTGGTGGCCCTCAGAGATAAGCGCCAGGCAAGGACCCGTCAAATGGAGCCGCCAAGCCAGATGAGGCAGCGCAACACCAAGGCGATGCTCCTGAGATAACGGCTGCCCCGGCTAGTCATCAAGCCCCTGAAGCTGGGGACCCACAGGAAACACCTCAGCCCCCGGGAGCCAAAAACTCCATCAGCTCTCCTGCCCTCATCGAGCACCCAGTGTACTTCGTCAGCATAGTGCTACGAGATGCGAGAGCACGATACCCCATGCCTCAAAAGCTCTTGCTCGCGCTCCTGGTGGCCTCGCATAAGCTACGACACTACTTCCAAGGTCACCCCATCAAGGTCGTCTCAGCTTACCCATTAGAGAGGGTGCTCAGGAGCCCCAATGCCGTGGGAAGGGTCGCCGAATGGAACATCGAGCTGCAAGCGTTCGACTTGGAGTTCAGCACAACCAGGGTCATCAAGGGGGCTCCACTTGCCAACTTTGTGGCAGAATGGACCGACACCCCGGAATTCGAAGCAGGCGAAAACCGATCCCTCTCGCTAGGGAGTGAAGCGCCAGATGGCTGGGTCATGTACTTCGATGGCGCGTTCACATGCCAGGGCGCGGGGGCTGGAGCCGTGCTCATCTTGCCCACCAAGGACAAACTTTACTACGCCATGCAGCTCTGCTTCCACCGGGGCAAGAAGGTCTCCAACAACATTGCAGAGTACGAGGGTCTCATCGCCGGCCTCAAGGTTGCGGTGGCCCTGGGGGTGAATCGCCTCACCATCAAGGGAGACTCGCAACTCCTCATCAACTTCTCCAACAAGGTGTACGAGCCAAAGGATGAGCACATGGAGGCATACCTCGTAGAGGTACGCAAAATGAAGAAGTAGTTCCTGGGCCTGGAGCTACACCATGTGCCTCGTGGAACCAACAAGGAGGCTGACGACATCGCTAAAAGAGCATCCAAGCGACTACCCCAAGAACCTGGCGTCTTCGAGGAGCGGCTCTTCAAGCCTTCGGCAGCACCTCCACCTGCGGAGCCGACGCCACCTCAGGAGGAACTCCCCCAGCCACCAGCCTCGGGAGCCCCCGCCTGCGGCCCGACCTCAAGAGCGCGCCTCCTCTTAGCGCTCGAGCCTCAGGAGGGGTGCTGGATCGAGGAGCTCAGGGCGTACCTGACACAAGGCACGTTGCCGGAGAAGGAAGAAGACGCGGAGCGTGTGGCTCGGCAGGCTATGGCGTACTGCATTCAGGACGGTGAGCTATACAGGAAGCGGCCGAATGATGTTTCTCTATGATGCATTTCCAGGGAACAAGGGAATGAGCTGCTGGTTGACATTCATGGCGGAGACTACGGGGACCACTTGTCGTCGTGCACCCTAGTCGGCAAGGCTTTCCACAGCGGGTTCTACTGGCCCACGGCACTCAACGACGCGGGTGAGCTGGTGAAATCCTGGGAGGCCTTCCAATTCCACGCCAAGAAGATCCACCAGCTGGCTCAGGACCTCCAGACTATCTCGCTCTCATGTCCTTTCATGGTCTGGGGGCTGGATATCCTGGGCCCATTCCCTCAAGTGCCTGGAGGTTACCGTTACCTCTACGTCGCCATCGACAAATTCACCAAGTGGGCAGAAGTGCAAGCCGTCCGCACCATCCCAGCTGGGTCAGTAGTCAAGTTCATCATGGGCCTCGTAAGCCGATTTGGGGTCCCTAATCGCATCGTCACCGACAACGGCTCACAGTTCACTAGAAATCTCTTCAAAACATATTGTGCTAACCTTGGAACGCAGATCTGCTACGCCTCCGTGGTGCACCCTAGGAGCAACGACCAGGCCGAACGCGCCAACACGGAAGTCCTGAGGGGTCTCAATACTAGGACTTCAAGAAGAAGCTCGAGGCCTGCGGCAGGGGCTGGCACGAAGAGCTCCAGTCTGTGTTGTGGTCCATCCGCACCACCACCACCAGGCCGATAGGCGAGACCCCGTTCTTCCTCGTCTACGGAGTAGAAGCGGTTCTCCCACACGAGGTCAGGCATCGCCTCCGCGCGGGTCCTGGCATTTGATGAAACGCAGCAGGACGCCATGCGCGGGATGGACCTCGTGCTGGGGGAGGAAAGCCGCCATGAAGCCTCGCTCGGAGCTGCGAGGTACCAGCAGGCGCTGCGGCAGTACTACTGCCGCAGCGTCCGCTCTAGGGCACTCAAAGTGGGTGATCTCATCCTGAGGCAGGTGCTCTCCAGGGAAGGGCTGCACAAGCTCTCGCCCATGTGGGAGGGCCCGTTTTGGGTCGCCCACATCTCCAGGCGTGGCACCGCGCGCCTGGAGACGCATGGCGGGATCCCCATCCAGAATGCCTGGAACATCCAGCACCTCTGATAGTTCTACCCATGAAGCAAGGCCCGATGCCTGTGAAGCAAGGCCCAGTGCCTGTGAAGATCTCCACTCGTGACACTCTCACATAATAATGAGTGGGGCTGTACACGCCCCAGAGTCTCAAGAGTGCCGCCCTCGGGCCTCGGCGGCTGCCTCCCATGTTCTAGTGGCACCACTTAGCTCCGCGTTAGTGAGAAGATAAGAAGACTAGACTAGGTGCCAGACGCGGCTATTCATTTGCTTTCCGTAGTTGGCTTGCCCCCTTTTAGTAAGAATTTGCATTTTGGTGTTCCTTGCTGGCCTGGTTCCATTGCCTTTTTGCCTCCTTTTCTGCTCTCAGTTCCTCGTTTTTGACCCGTACTCTCCCGCATGCCTCGCGAGGGGGCTGGACAGGTGCCCTCGTGAGTGTTTTCGTTTTCCTATTTTTCGCAAGGCACCCTCGCTCGAGCTCGCAAGCTGGCGCACCCCTCTCAATCCGTTCCCCTGGGTACTGCGATGCGAAGCGCTAGGTCATGGCCGACAGTGCCTGCAACCAGGATTCGGAAGAATAAGAATGTCATAGCGAATTTTTGCAGTTCTCAGACGCCTTCGAGCGCAGGAGGCCTCGCCAGGCACTAGGGAATGCGTGCCTCGTGAGGCGGTAACTACTTCAGGCGCATCAAGCTAAGTTATTCCTACACGCATACAAAAAACATTGACGCTGCAACATGACACAAGAGCGATAAACATAGCACAACCACTTGGAAATCATAGTTGTTGCACACCCCAGTGGGGCCCCATACTTGTCTCTCTCTTAATACAGGAAGGAAAAGAAGAACGAAACAAAAGTGGCACATGCTCCTGCGGCAGTTCATGAGGATGGGCCCATGGCGCTCTCCTGAGCTCAGCCAGACCCTTCCTCGCGCTTCACTCGAGCGCGGCGATGAGACGACCCGCTGCCACCTTTGAAGCGGGCGCGGCGGCGTGTCGTAGCCACCGCTGCTGGAGTTGTCGCCGGAAGAAGAGTCTCCATAGCTGGACGAGCCATGGCCGGCGCCGAGGGCGAGCCCGCCTTCGCTCTCATCACGGCCGTCACCGAGGCCGAGCACCTCACTGCCGTCGTTGTCCTCAGGGCAACACCCAATGCGGCGTCCATCTTCCCCGGACACCCTCACATAGAGGGTCGTGTTGCCATAGTACTTGAAGTGGAGGGAGCACCGCCGGCCCAGGCCGCGCGCGCGGGCAAACGTCTGCCAGCCGCGGGCCAGAGCTGCGTTGCCTGCGGTGGAGACCTCAACCACGACCCATGAAGTCTTGCTGTAGCAGACGTCTGCCTGCAGCCAGAGACCGCCTGGACCAGTGGCTGGCAGCTCGCTGGCAAAGAAACACGGGAGCTGAAGCCAAGTGCCGGCCGGATTCTCTGACCACACGACGAACTCCGGCAGCACTTCCGCCGAGTGGAAGCGTGGCCTGGGAGGCTGCGCGACCATGACACGCCTCCCTTCATCGACGGGGCTGCCATGACTTGGGCGACTCCCACCACGCGAAGAGGTGCCACCGCGACTGCGAGGGGCCGCGACAGGGGTCATGGTGTGCTTGCGGGGACGGTTGCGCCCCCTCTTGGGTGGTGGTGAGCCAGACCTCTCCTGGCGAGCCTTTCCCTTCTCTCCAGCCGAGAGCCTCTTCGCAGGCGCCATGGGTGTCGCTGCCGGCAGTGAAGCGAGGAACGAGAAGGAGCGGGAGAAGCAAAGGAAGAGATGGGTGACAGGGCTCCGCCCCCCTCTTCCCATTTATAGCCAAGGGGAGGCCAACCGCTGGCCTCCATGATCTAAGGTAATAATGATCTTTTTCTTCATGCAGCAAGGACTCGTCAAGTCGGGCAGTTGCCGAGGCAGCATGGGGAAGCGGAGACGCCCACGTCCAATCAATAGCCACGCGTCAAGTGGGGCCGCGGGCTGTTGGGGCCCGTGGTGCTCCGCACTTGCCCCTTGGATTCGCCTCGAAGCCAAGCCCGAGCACACCTTGGGCCCGGGGGCTAATGTCGTTGTCCTAGGAACGGGGGTCCCCAGACTTGCCTGCCTGCGGCCCACAACGTGGCTCCATCAGCGGCCCTGTACGACCCATCTTCACCAGCAAACACTCAAGACCCTCGCGAGGGGCCAAGCCTTGCGAGGCGGACGACACAAGACCTCCTCGGGGGTAGCCTCACCAGGCTGGCTCGCCAGGGGTGGAGAGATCAAGGCAAGGGACACCTCGCGGGGTTTCTGTGACGCAAGCCGTGACGACTGGAGCTAGGCGGGCGCTAGCGCGCGCAGTGTCCTCGTTTCCACTTTAGTGCTAAAGAGGTAAGCGCAGGCGAGGAGCCCCGAGGCATCAGACAAAGGTTTCCATATCGGTGCAACAAGACCAAGACCAGCAGGACGGCAGGACGGAGGTCACCATGGAGCCCAAGACGGCGTCACCACCAGAGCCTTTGGCAGGCGAAGACTACTTTTGTCAGGATAACTTGTACTAGTTGTCTCCCTTCGAATTTGGCCGTTGTGGGATCCCTTCCCACTCAATATTTGGGAAGTGGACCTAGGCCACTATAAATAGGACTATCCACCACCACAACAGGCAGAGGATTCAGTTCATCCTCAACCACACAAGTTCACCAAGCACAAGAACACCTCTCCTCAGGAGGCTGTTCTTCCCTTGTAACTGTTCATCCTCAGCCCAGGAGGCAATCCACCACACCACACTGGAGTAGGGTATTACACCACATCGGTGGCCCGAACCAGTATAAACTCTTGTGTCTCTTGTTCTTTGGGTTCGTCGAGCTAGGCCGTGAGATCATGATGTGCGCGAGCTAGAGAGGGGGGAGAGATCTTCGTGCGCACCCCGGTGTTCGAACCTCAAGGGTTTTGCCGGAACCCGAAATCCGACATACTCAAATTCTGGGTGCAATGGTAAATGCTCCTAGTACAACAAGTAAGTGCATGTGCCCATCTTGGAGTTGATGAGCACCTGAATGTGTGGAGCATACCCACAAGATCTTTTCTGATCTGCAGCAGTCCTCTTGATTGTCTCAACAATCAGACTCATGACCTTGAATTTTTGAGGAACATCAAATATCTACAGTAAGTTGATTGAATGTCCTCTTATCATCTTGTGATCTCTAGATTTGGGTAACAGAGTATGCCTTAAGATTGTGTTGATTGTAGGCAGACCAGACAACAGATAATGCACAGATCCGAGCTTGTGTGTCTCCATTTCTTTGTCGGGGATCTCCTTGTACATGTTTGCCATTGAGTTGTGGTCCTTCTTCTTCTTGGCATACACATCCAAATCATCCTCATGCTCTTCTGGGGCATTGATCAAATTGGCCCACTCATCAACAGTTGATTGGTACCTTGTACCCTTAGACATCCATATAATTATACCATCTGGATAGAAATGAGTTGTAGAATATAACTGCATAATGAGCTCATCATTCCATTTGGTAAGCTTTTGTCCCACAAACTCATCAACTCCACAAGCTTTGAAGCTTTCATGCACTCCTAGGAAATAATCTTCATTCTCATCAATGAATTCCCAATCAACCCATTTCATATCACAGACTATAGGCTTCTTGTCCGGCAAAATAGTCACATAGAAATCCTGCTATTCCTTGATGTGGAACCTATAGTCCACTGCAGTCGTCCTCCTCACAATATAGGGATCCGACTGTCTCCAAAGTCTTAATCCCGCATCCTTCCTGATGTTCATGTCCTCGGCCATTAGATGAGTGCCATTGTGTTCTGGAATCTTTGGATCAGAACTTGGGCTTTTGCATCTTCTTCAACTTCAGGCACTAGGGCCTTGTTCTTTTCTTCAGCTGGGATGTTCTTGGTGCTTCTCTTGGGCTTAGAAGGCTTCTGAGCTTGAGCTGCAGCCCTGGGGGCAGTCTTGGGCTTTGAAGTGGCAGCCCCTGACTTAATGGCATCCCCCATAAGCTTTTGGGACTTGCGTGCTGGTGCAACATCCTCTTCCTCTTCCTCTTCTTTTGGATCTCTCATTATAGAGAATCTACCAATGACTATGGCAGTGGTCTTCTTGACCCTCTCTTTCCTTTTCTTTCCTTCTCCAGCAGCCTCTTCAGTTGGCTTAGGGATTTCAGTAGTTGAGGCTCTGGCCTTTAGGGTTGGCACCCTCTTGGCAGGGGTCTTCTTGTGCAATCCAGCCTTAGTTGTTGCAGCAGTACCATACTCTTTCTTAAGCACTTTTTTTATGGAGCTAACTTCCTCCTCAATAGCCACATAGTCCTCATCTTCAAAATCCGAGGTTTTCTTCGTCCTTGTTCTGGTGGCTGCCTTGGGCAAGTTACTGGGAGTGCTCCTGCTGCCCTCATCATAGCTGCTTGAGGGACTAGTGCCCTCACTCAATTGCACTTGCTCTTCTGACTTGTTCTGACTATCACTTTGGTCAGACATCCTGGCAATCAAACTGATAGCAAACCCTGTGAATAGATATAGATGAGGTAGAATGGATGAGCATCACAAAGTGTAGAGTTTTTGCAAAACAAATGAGTCAAAAACTTAGTTTTAGGTCTCCACAGAAATCATTTCGGAACTACCCATTTGTCAAACTCAGTGATACCGAAGCAACTGTTGGAGTCTAAACTAGTGAATTCAGTCAGACCGAGTCACAGTTCGGTGGCTCCAAGATTTCTAGGGTTTCACAGAGAATCGAATTTGGTCGCACCGATTTGCAATTTTCGGTCAGACCAAAAAGCGCATGTGCAATGGCCTAAGCCAAATTGGTGGGACCAATTTCTACAACTCGGTCGGTCCGAGATGAGTTCGGCGGAGACCTAACCCTAAATTTTTGAATCAAACCTAACCTAAAGGGAGTTTTCTCTGGATAGATTGATTTCATACTTGGTAATGATCATGGGAAAGCAATGTGCTAAGAATTGGAGTAAGGAATTAGCAAACAAAGTTGAACTCATACCCTGGTTCGGCGGGAGTTCTCTACGGTGACAACGGCGGGGCACAATCCCATTGACAACGACGGAAACCAGCGGCGGGAGGTCGCTGGCGACGAGGAGGCGATCCGGAGACCCGAGTCGGCGGAGTAGGACACACGCGGGTTGAGGAGGTTTGAAGAAATTTCCAAAATCTCACCCGTGGGTATATATATCCTGACCCTGTCGGTGTGACCAAGTGGAATGACTCGGTGGCACCGAGATGCAGAATCGTAAGCGTTTACTGCAACTCGGTGTGACCAAAAAGTTCAAATCAGTTGCACCGAGATTGAAAACCTAGATCAACTCAGTGAACTCGGTGTGACCGAAATGGATGGATCGGTCAGACTGAAATGCACATAGAGGTTTTGGAAGTTTAAGTCTATGAGGAATCGGGGACTCCGAGTGCTCCTCGCACGGAGTGGTTCGGATCTGACTTGATCAAACTTTGTGATGTAGCATGAATAGAGTTTGAGACGAGAAAATCATAGATAGCTAGAGGAGGTTCTTAGGCATTCTTGTCCATCCACTTGGCAAAAGAGAAAATGCCAGACAATCAAAACAACAAGTGGATGTCCTCTAATGAGTAAAATATGCATCAACATGCTCACACAATAAAATGGCAAATGAAATATGTGGCAAATCATGCACAAACACTCTAGCATCTATCAAGCAATTGGCGATGACTAGGTCATCAATATATGAGTATATTGACTTAGGAGTGAAATGAGAACATTTGATCATAGGGCATACTCATCATTTAAGCACAAGTGGGGTTACCACTTTTACATAAAGCATTGGTGTGTTCACACCATTTGAGTTGCTTTAGCTCAATTGATTAGAGGAAAGCTCCCCCTCGATGTGATATCCCCCTAAGAGGGATGAACTAACCTTGGGTTTTGTTGATGATGATTTCATGTAGGTGTTGAAGATGTGGATGCTCAACATTGATGTAGATCATTTGGAGCAATCCATTGGAGTGAGTTGCACTTTCAATACCCACATGGGTTAGTCCCACAAGGAACAAACAAGAATATCCATAGACATAGAGTGATGTTCACATAAGATGATGTCCATGAAGGCAATAGGTTACCTTGTCCCTTGTCTTACCAGCAAGAGGGTTTGTGACTCCTTGAACTAGTGCAAGATGTGGAAGTTGTTTTCACTTGTCCTCGCCAAAAATGATATGAGTGAAGTATGTTGGCGGAGTGAAAGTGCTAGTTATCGACTAGAGGGGGTGAATAGGCGATTGTTATGAAAGTCTTAAAAACACGGGGGCTTTGAAGACAAACGATAGAAATGGACCTATTGATATGCAGTGGAAGATAGACTACACTAGACAAGCCATAGTCAAATAAGAAATGAAGTGAAACCACGAAGACTATCAGCAGCTAGGTAGTATGGATCAGGATGGAAGATAGTATGAAGCCAAACAATAAAGAATCTTCACTTAGTGAAGTCAATCAGATCATACAGGCATGCACTGACTTCACGAAGACAAACAATAAAGTAAAGGGAAGTGAAGGATAGAACCAGTAGCTTGATGGAGACAAGGATTTGGTAGACCAGTTCTAGTTGATGTGGTAACTGTACGTCTGGTTAGGGAGGCTGAGATTCAACTCAGAAGACCGCGTCTTCACCTTATTCCCCTTGAGCTAAGGACACATAGTCCTCGCCCAATCACTCTGGTAAGTCTTCAAGGAAGACTTCCAAACCTTCACAGACTTCGTTCACCGGTAATCCACAATGACTCCTGGATGCTCAGAACGCGACGCCTAACCGGTTGGAGGATTCACAGTCCTCAAGTGTAACAAGTCTTCAGGTCACGTAGACAGAAAGACTTTAGTGATGCCTAACACTGTTTGGCTCTGGGTGTTTTGGGCTTTGTCCTCGGAAGGTTCTCTCTCTCAAATGCTTCGGAGGTGGGTTGCTCTCAAATGACAAAAGCCGTGCACTAACTCTGAGCAGCCACCAATTTATGGTGTAGGGGGTGGGGTATTTATAGCCAGGAGGCAACCCGACCTGATTTATCCGAAATGACCATGGGTGGCTGGGTCACTAAGGAACTGACACGTGTCCAACGGTCAGATTTCAAACACACGCGGCAGCTTGACTTGGGCTACAAGTAAAGCTGACTCATCCAACTCTGGATAAGATTTACTCTCATTGTCTTCGCTCGAAGACATAGGATTTGGTTGAGCATCACTTCAGTCACTCTAACTTTGTTCACTTGGACCCCACTTAACAGTACGGTGGTTCCTATGACTCAACAAAGAAGAAAAGGAAACTACGAAACAACTATGTCTTCGCACTCCGTAGTCTTCATGTGATGTCTTCTCATGTCATAGTCTTCAATGTAAATATCTTCACGGACCACCATTGTCTTCAATGTCTTCATACATTTTTAGGGGTCATCTCTGGTAGGTAAACCGAATCAGTATGGGACTACTACTTGTGTTATCCTGCAATTCTCACAAACACATTAGTCCCTCAACCAGGTTTGTCGTCAATACTCCAAAACCAACTAGGGGTGGCACTAGATGCACTTAGAATCTCCCCCTTTTTGGTGATTGATGACAAACTGGTTGAAGTTTTCAACGGGGATAAAAGTATGTGAAATTTTAAGAATTACGCATTGTCTTCATAAATAGAAAAGGCTCACCTGAAGATGTGCACATAAGTGGTTTGCTTTCTAATGCAAATGCACATGGCAGGTTTTACTTTGTGGAGATCCTCTTCAACTTATGAAGACAATTCATCATGCATATAAAGATATAATGAAGATAATGACATGCATAATGAAAAATGGACGTCTGCGGAATGACTTTATGCGAAATTTATCGTCGCATCACAAAGTAGCAGACGACCATCGAGTTTAAGTGATACAACCCAAAGAACCAAATGTATCAAAAGACGAGAGTTGTAAACACTTGGCAAAAATAGTGCAACCACCCATAAGGACCCGCTTGAATACTATCAACTCATATGCTTCTCCCCCTTTTGTCAGGAATGACCAAAAAGGTTTGAAGACATAGACTATCTACTCGTTCCCATCAGGAGTAGATGAAGGTGCAGGGTCGATGCTGGAGTTCGGTGGTGCAGAGGGGCCTGGTGCGGTGTCGAGATGTAGTGAAGCATGGTTGGTGAAGTGGCATCGTCTTCTTCATTGATGACTCTCGCAACAACAGTTGCAGCCGAAGATGAATACTCAGAGTCTTCTATGGAGGGAGTCCGACGCCAGCTTGCATTCTGGGGAGGTTTGGAATCAAATTTGAAGCCCTCTGCGAAGCCATCTTAGCGAAGATCTTATTTAGGGCATAGGAGTGTGAGACTATTCCAAGACCGTCGACAGGCTTCATGGGCAATGAATGAGTTCTTGGTGGACAAGTTTCTGATGTGATTGACGTCCACCAAGATACTCTGTATCTGACGCTAAGCCAGTCGTCATGCTTATCGTGCTTCTGATATAAGGCAATAAGAAGCTCTCGGTCATTGAGAAGACGAGAATGCTTCTGAGGCCTTTGGGCAATCATACTATTAGTGGCTTCGGTGTTTGCACGATGGAGCACACGCATATTGCTAGCTAGAGGATAAGCAGGGATAGCAGCATTTGGAACATGAATCCCTTCTATGGGATGCGTGATGCTTTGATGATCAACATTGTGAAGATATAGCGGCTCCTTAGCAGGCTCTGGGTAGATGGCTTCAACAGACAGATCAACCTCAGGCAGAAATACAAGATGGTTGCGCGCTAAGGGCTAATAGTCAATAGAGGAGTGGAGCTTGATCAGGCGCATCACCCATGGAGCATAAAACTTCAGGCCAAACAGATCAATCCCAGATGCAGCAAGTTGTCTGATGAAGAAATCCTGGGTGTTGAATCTGATGCCATTGATGATGTAAAACACCAAAGTCTTCATGGCTCCTTCAAGTTTGGCTTCAGCAGTATGCCTCAGAATGTGATAGACTGTGCGGGGCAAGTACTCGAGGTCCTTGATGAAGAATTCCTTGGGATATTCAGCATCTTGAGGCAATGGCTTCATCATGCTGAGCATCTGACTCATATTTGGTTCAGGCCACTGAAAGTACTCTGCAGTTCATTATTGTGAAGCTGACAACCAGGCTCATACAAGTCACTTGGAGTGGGCAGGGAAGTAAGCTCAATAATGTCTTGAGCTTTGGCTTCATGGTGCACATCACCTGACATCCACTCAAGGATCCATGTCTTCGGATCCTTGTTGTAGCCACGAATGTGAAGAGTGGCATAGAAATGCAGCAAGAGCTCTTCATTCCAGTGCTCCTTGTCAGTGACGAACTGTAGAAGACCAACCTCTCTGAAGCAATCAAGGGCTTCTTCCAGACATGGGAGCCCAGCAATGGCTTCACAATCAAGACACATGTGTTGAAAGATTCGCTCTTGATTGTATAGAATGCATGAGTAGTAGCTGCACTGCTGATAGCTCCAGAAGCGATCAGAAGAGATCTTTGGCTTTGAGTACGGATTCTTGGCACTGTCAAAGAAAGTATTGTGTGCCCTGAAGCTGTTCACGCTGAACGATCCTAGGGAGGTTGCAGCACCTGAAAGCCTTGGCAGCCTGGGCTTTGGCTTCTGAACTTGTGGCCTCTACTCCACATGATAGTCATATTGAGGTCCGGGAGCAGTGGGAGGCACCATGACGGGCCATTTCATAGTGACCAGCTGTCCATGATCAAAGGTCTATTCAATTGTGTGAGGCCTTGGAGATGGAACAGTGCCTTCAGCATGCACAGTGGCTTCAGGTTGTACTTGAGTTTCAGGCATCACATTAGCTTCAGATGCCATATGATCTTCAGGCGCCACATGGTCGTCAGGCGCCACATGGTCTTCAGCCATGATAGTGTCATTGGCTTCAGCATTAGTGTTTGTGGCTGCCTTAGTAGTTTCAACCTCTGTCTGTTCAATGATAGGAGGGTCGGGCACAGACTCATTCTCCCCGAGAATGACTGGTTCAGTAGGAGGGGGTGTAGCAACTCTTTCTTCTTCTTCTTCTTCTTCTTCTCTTGTTTCTTGATTTTCATCGGCTGACACAGCCGAAATGTCTTCAGCAGCTTTTGCTTCAGACTCGGAGACATTCACAGTTGGGGTGGCTTCAAGAAACACTTGACGCGCTACTGAGCTGTGTTGCACTTCCCCTTCTGGAATGCTCGACATGGTGACCTGTGGCCTGGGGCCTTTGCGAAGCTTGCGGAAAGCGGGCGATGCCTGTGGAGATGGAGTGGTCTGTACCATGTAGCTATCATCGTCAAGCACCAGAGTGGTGACTTGAGGTGTTGGAGTTTTGGGTGTGTCTTCATGAATGGGGGTGTCTTCTTGAGGGCGATCTGCCCACGAATCATCCTGAGCAATTGGCGTCAAAGGACGACCAATGCTGATGAGTTCGCTGTTCGTAAGGACAGGCGATGATACCAGTTGATGATCAAGATGAGGAAGGACTTCATCATCTTCAACATTGTCTTCACGACCAATGTCTTTAGCTGTAATGGGGTCAACAGCTGGAACTTCTTAATCTTCAGGAGCCTCTGTGAAAGCAGGCTTGTGGATCACAAGTTGACGCACTTGGTTGGTGGAGGCCGGATGGGCAACAGAAATGGGCTCAACCACAAGGGGCTCAGAGGCCGCAGCACGCTCTTTCTTTGAAGACTTCTTCAATTTCTTCTTTGATGGTGCATCATCAGAAGCATTCTTGTGCTTGTGCTTCTTAGCTTCGGCTTCAGCTGCCCTTGTCTTCTTTAGTTCTGAAGCTGCTGAGGGGACCTTAGGCTTCGAGCCTGTCATGCTAGTAGGCAAAACAATACAAGGTTCTTCCTGCCTTGGTGCTTTAGTTCGGACCGCAGCATGCTTCTTCTTTTGTTTGACAACCATCTTGGGGTCAATGTCAGGACGCCCAAGAGCCTTGTGCTTCTCAACCTCATTGTGTGCTTTAACACATTTCTCCGCGAAGTATTTCATCCGCTCTCGTGAGCCTTTAGCTTCTTCACGCTTCTTGTGAAACTGTTCCTTGAGCTCATGCAACCTCTTCTTGAAGCTTTGAACATTAGCCACACCAAGGTTTGCCATGTTCTTCTTGAACTGCGCCTTCTCATGATCAATCTTGTTTTTCAACTCGACGATTTTGTGAGCCAGGGCCACTTCATTGGCAATGGCTCCATGGAAGGTGACGCTGATGTCCACAGGAAGCTGAAGATCATCAATGCTGACGCTCAGGTCGTCAAACCACTCATCAATGAAATTGTTTAGTATATCCACATGAAAGAGGGGCAGATTGTTGAAGATCTCCGCCTCTTGCTTGCTCTTGATCAGCATCTCATGGGCTTCACAACCAAAGTCTTCGTCACTTGACACATCAATGGTGTTTTCCTCGTTCCTGAGAATGACAGCTGGAGTCAGTTCATGCCCAGAAATCTCATGGGCTTCTTCTTGGGCTTCTCCGTCTTCTTGGAGACACAAGAAAGATCTTCAGATTGCACACTAGGTTTAGGAGGTGCAGTTGCCAATGGCTTCATACGTGAAGCTTTTGGTGTGACAGAGGGCTTCGTAGCCTTTGTCTTCTTCTTCTTCCTCTGCGGCTTTGGTGGAGCTGGCGCTTCTTCAGAATCTGCATCATCAGTTGAGTGCTCCACGGTGGCCCCTTGTACAGCTATGTGAGTGAGAAGGCCATCGAGGTTGTAGAAGGGGCCGATGACATTTGGATTGGCATCACAGGTGCCATCAGCCCTTGGAGCTGATGGACCAGGGTTGAAGTCGAGTCCCGGGTCCTTCTTGTTCTTGATAGCAGACTCCTTGGCAAATTGATAATTGCGCTTGAAGAGATTGTTGTCGCGACACCATAACAGTGATGATGGGTCGACATTCTCTGGTTGTGGCCCTCGGAACATGCAAGGGTAGAAGCCTTGAGCAATGGCTTCAGACTTGGACTTGGGCTGCAGATTTCTGTATAGAATATCTCCCCAGGGCCCTTGATGGCATTCTTTTCAGCACATTCAGCAGTCACAAATCTGTATTTGTACCATTCCTCAATCCCAATATCTTCGAATACATTGGATTCGGGTCTTGCGCTCGCCGTAGGTTTCCTCTAGGTCTGTCTTGTACATTTCAAACAGATCAGGAGGTAAATCCTTAGCTGTATCCCCATGGCGCTGCCTGTCGCCCTTCCTAATAGATTTTTCAGTTGCCATGAGATTCAAACTGAAAGGCTTCAGAACTGTGAATGGCTTCCTTTTGCTGGTCAGACAGGAACTGGCTCCAGGAGAGTTGATGTGACACTGTAAGAACTCTCCAAATGAATGCAGACTATGAGAACCAAGGGATTCTCCCACGGACATGTACCTGTGACAGCATTAAGGTGCGAGGGAAGGGGAAGAGGTCATATGCATTTTCAGAAGATTTTGAAGATAAATCAGTTTGAAGACCTTGACCTCATAGTGCGAAGACATTCACTTATTTGAAGAGAGTCGGTTCCAGATTTGTACGAATCCATGAATAAGTACAAGTGAGGAATCTAACTATTTATGAAGCATAAGTGAATATACTTGGCATGATATGAGATACAGACAAGGGCAAATCCAGATTTGGATGTGGACAAAGCACTTTCGGTTGAAGTGGATGGATTTGACGGATCAAAAAGGCAGTAAAAAGTAAGTTTTATTTACCGCTTACGAACTGCTAGATGAGGTCTAAAATAGAGAGGCCGAGCAGTTCAATCTTCTGCGCCCTAACTTGGCGGCGGAAGACACCTATGGCAGCGACGGAGAAGACGAGGTCCGCAGCCGGCATGAGGACGGCGTCGAAGAAGTCGCGGCAGCTAAGCGCTTCATCTCCGGCGTTGACGCAGGCTAGCGGAGGTGCTAGGGTTTGTGCAAGGTGACGAGGTGGAAGAAGAGATAATGACCGCAGTGAGTGTGTATTTATAAGGAAAAGGACAACACATCGTAATTACGCAGGTGCCCCTAGTGGTTCACATCTGAAGGACAGGTTGCTTGCATGCAACTCATTGGGAGTTGATCCATGTTCCCACGCACGCCTGGATTGTCGGGTGGTCGTTCTGGCTTCTCCGGTATTCAGGAACATAGGATATGGCATTAAAATAGTTTTAAACTTTTGTCACTTTGTCTTCTGCTGACAAGGATTCAGAGAAGACAATCGACGGGTTTCAATAGAATGCATACGATTTGGATAGATAGAATTTGAGATAGAAGCACAGAGGGGGCTAGGGTCCAATCACATTCACTTAGATCAAGAAAAGATTCAAGCATGAAGACATAGCTATAAGTGAATGCTGTAGAGGACAGAACACGAATATAAACCTTGCGAAGATAAACATTGCGAACATAAACCTTGAAGTTAAAATAATGTTGAAGACAAATCAAATGGGAAGACTATGCAATTTTGACGCCACATGAAATACTTCGACGATATTGTGGTGGTGGCGTTACCCATCATATAGGAAGTATTAGACCCAGACACGACGCACAATTATCGTGGCACTCCGAAGTCAAATTCAGCGTTAATGTATTCACACTTAGAGTGTGTGTCTTCATTGATTGAAGATATACGTTACTTCGTGTGTTTCACATCTAAGTCATCAACATGCATAAGCGTTGGGATGTGTGTCCAATCACAGGACATTTGAGGATTCTAAGATATTTAGCTCACACCGCAGCTTGCAAAACCTTTTCTCATCCAAGGGCTTTGTGAAGATATCTGCCAATTGCTCTTCAGTGTTGACATGAATGATATCAATATCTTCCTTCATGACATGATCTCTAAGAAAGTGATGACAGATCTGAATGTGCTTTTTCTTCGAGTGATGGACTGGGTTGTTGGCAATGTTGATGGCACTTTCATTGTCACAGCAAAGTGGCACTTGCTTCAGATGGATGCCATAGTCCTTGAGAGTTTGCTTCATCCATAGAAGCTGAGTGCAACAAGATCCAGCAACAATTTATTCAGATTCAGCAGTGGAGAGAGATACACAGTTATGCTTCTTCGAAGACCAACAGACAAGAGATCGTCCAAGAAAGTGACATGTGCCTGATGTGGACTTGCAATCAACCTTGTCACCAGCATAATCAGCATCTGAGAATCCAACTAGATCAAACTCTGAGCCCTTTGGATACCATAATCCTAGTGTTGGGGTGTATGCCAAATATCGAAGAATTTGCTTCATAGCTAAGTGATGCGACTCCTTTGGTGCCACTTGGAATTGGGCACACATGCAAACGCTAAGCATTATATCTGGCCTAGATGCACATAAATAGAGTAAAGTACCAATCATGGAGCGGTATTGTAACGCCCTCGATGTGGCTATATCTCCCACGTGTCGAAGCACGACTTAGAGGCATAACCGCATTGAAAGCAATGTCGCAAGTGAGGTAATCTTCACACAACCCATGTAATACATAAGGGAAAGAGATACATAGTTGGCTTACAATCGCCACTTCACACAAATACATGAATAAAGCATTACAACATCCAAATACAATCAAGGTCCGACTACGGAACCAAAATAAAGAGCAACCCCAAATGCGACAAGGTCCCCCGATCGACCCCAACTGGGCTCCACTACTGAACAACTAGAACGAAACAACACAAAGGACAAGATCTTCATCGAGCTCCTCCTTGAGCTTGGTTGCGTCACCTGCTCGGTAACATCGGCACCTGCAAACTGGTTTTGGAAGTATCTGTGAGCCACGGGGACTCAGCAATCTCGCACCCTCGCGATCAAGACTATTTAAGCTTATGGGTAAGATAAAGGTATGAGGTGGAGCTGCAGCAAGCGACTAGCACATATGGTGGCTAACCTATTCACAAAAGAGAGCGAGAAGAGAAGGCAAAGCACGATCGAGAAACTATGATCAAGAAGTGATCCTAGAACAACCTACGTCAAGCATTACTCCAACACCCTGTTCGCTTCCCGAACTCCGCCGGAAAGAGACCATCACGGTTACACACGCGGTTGATGTATTTTAATTAAGGTCAACTTCAGGTTTTCTATAACCGGACATTAACAAATACCCATCTGCCCATAACCGCAGGCACGGCTTTCGAAAGTTCAAAACCCTGCAAGGGTGTCCCAACTTAAGCCATCACAAGCTCTCACGATCAACAAAGGATATACCTTCTCCCGAGACATTCCGATCAGACTTGGTATCCCGGTTCTACAAGACACTTCGACAAGTTAAAACAAATCCAGCAACACCGCCCGAATGTGCCGACAAATCCCGATAGGAGCTGCACATATCTCGTTCCCAGGGCACACTCAAATGAGACATCCTACGAGTAAAACCAAACCTCAAGTTGCCCCGAGGTGGCCCCGCAGTCTGCTCGGTCGGACCAACACTCAGAGGAGCACTGGCCCGGGGGGGGGGGTTAGAATAAAGATGACCCTTGAGTCTGCCGAACCCAAGGGAAGGTGGTAGGTTGTTAGTGCAAATGGTAAAACCAAGGTTGGGCATTGCTGGAGGAGTTTTATTCAAGGCGAACTGTCAAGGGGTTCCCATTATTACCCAACCGTGTAAGGAACGCAAAATCCGGGAACATAACACCGATATGATGGAAACTAGGGCGGCAAGAGTGGAACAAAACACCAGGCATAAGGCCGAGCCTTCCACCCTTTACCAAGTATATAGATGCATTAATTAAATAAGATATATTGTGATATCCCAACAAGTAAACATGTTCCAACAAGGAACAACATCTCCATGTTCCAACAAGGAACAAACTTCAATCTTCACCTGCAACTAACTAACAACGCTATAAGAGGGGCTGAGCAAAGCGGTAACATAGCCAAACAACGGTTTGCTAGGACAAGGTGAGTTAGAGGCTTGGTTCACAATATGGGAAGCATGATAAGCAAGTGGTAGGTATCGCAGCATAGGCATAGCAAAAGAGCGAGCATCTAGCAAGCAAAGATAGAAGTGATTTCGAGGGTATGGTCATCTTGCCTGAGATACCGCAAGGAAGAAGAACGAGTCCATGAAGAAGACAAACGGGCGTAGTCGAACGGGTCCTCACAAACGTGACGTTATCGGAACCAACCCGAAGGAGCAAACACCGGAAAGAAGCACACAACATAGTAAACAAACCACACATGAACATGGTATGATATGCGAGATGCGGTATGCGATGCATATGCATGATTTGACACAGAATGGATGAACCATTTCCAAGTGTGCTACTGGAAAGGTGAGATGATTTTGCTTGAAAACGATATAGAGAACACCGGAATCGGAGGCACGGTTTGGAAATGGCAAGCAAAACAAATATGACACCGGTCTGCGATATACAGCAAGTGACCATCTAAATGCAACAAGATGAACATGCTACAACACTTAAACATGGCAACAAAATATATGGCAGGGATCCACTCATGATGCTTGACAAAAGATGAACACTGAGCTATGGCTAATTCATCCATTAATAGGTTCAAACAAGCATGGCAAAAGTGCAAATGGTAAACAAATTTCAGACTTAGTGAAATTAACACATCTAGAATTTCAGATCAGGTAGCACACTTTGAAGCAAGAAAAGTATATTCTACAGGAACTTATCATGGCAAAGCAAGGCATGGCATGGAGCTACTCAAAGAGCTTAACAAAAGTCCCTTAGTGACCTTGAGCCAAAAGGGATCAGAAAATACAATTGCAAGCATGTGAACATGGCAAAAAAACATAAACAGATCACAGACTTAGAGAAAAACTGGAGCATGCAAATCAGTTAACAAGTAGGCATGTCTACGAGCTCGATGCACTCACTACAGAGCAAGGCATGGCAAACTAAGCATACACCCATCAAGAATACACATTATACAAGCTAGACATGGCAAGAACAATAACATAGCATGCACGGATCAACTACAACATCCTCGGCAAAATCGCTAACAAGTAGACAATCTGCCCAGATTCACAAAATAGCAAAAGTAGAGCTCGATTGACTCAAGCTATGGTTCTCCATAAATGCAAACAAAGAAATGGACGGATAGAGCACCACAAGATTAACAAATCATCCTTACTGATCATCCTCAAAAGAGGCACGGATCACTAGGAAACAACATGAACATATGGCATATTGATAAGAACAGATCAAGGACTTAGTGGAATTGCTAAGTCCCTGAAATCAGCATTAACGAATGCACTACTTTGCAAGCTTGTGCTAGTCATCACACACATCACAAAAATACATGGATTGCACCTCTGGAAAGATGGCAAAGCATATAACAAAACATATGTAGAGCTCAGGGGCATATCATGCACACAATAGTCATGGCAAAAATGACAAAAGGCTATTTGGTGCAGCAGATCTGACAATTAACTCAAATAGCTCTCTTACAACAGTATTTCGGGCATCAAGATGAACTCAAATGAAAATGATGCAATGAGATGAAATGATGTACTCTCTGAGACGAACATTTTGATATGCTACACGCACAAAATGGAGCTACGGATGCAAAGTTACAATACGATGAACATGAGCATATGAATCTGGGAATTTTGGGGACTTGGTAGAAATTATACCCTCGATGTAAAAGTCAATGACACGGGATCCGAGGTTCGTCGCCGCGGTTCTCGCCGGAGAAGGCGGAGAGAGAAGTAGACCTCACCGGAGATGGCGGATCTGGGCCGAATCTCACCGGATCCGGCCGGATCTCGTCGCGGGGCGGCGGAGGACGCTGGCGGGGGTGGCGCCGGAGCGGGTCGGCGAAGGGGCGGCGGCGTTGGCGTCCGGGTGAGGCGCCGGAGTCCGGCGAACCTCCCGTGGTGGCTCGGCGGCGCCGGATGGCAGGAAGGAGGCGGCGCGGATCGGGCGCTCCCTGGCGCGGGACGCTCGGGGCGGGGGCGCTGGCGTCCGGGCCGAGCGGGCCGGATCTGGGCCTCCCGGGCCCGCGCGGGAGAGGCGGCGGGGCAGGCCAGGTGGCGGCACGCGGTTGGATGCGGCGGCGGGGAGGGCGACGTGGCACGCTCCCATTGGACGGGGCGATGTGGCCCGCGGCCGTGGACGCGTCCGCCGACGAGACGGACATGTCCGGCGGCGCTGAGGGAGGAGTTTTAGGGTTTCAGGGAAAGGATCCGAAAACGAAAATGAAGGGGTCTATTTATAGAGGTAGAGGGAGCTAGGAAGCTCCAAATGAGGTGTGGTTTTCGGCCACGCGATCGTGATCGAACGACCGAGCTGATGGAGTGGGTTTTGGGCCACTTTGGAGGGGTGTTGGTCTGCAACACACACGAGGCCTTTTCGGTCCCTCGGTTAACCGTTGGAGCATCAAACGAAGTCCAAATGGTACGAAACTTGACAGGTGGTCTACTGGTAGTAAACCAAGGCCGCATGGCGAGTCTCGGTCCAATTTGGAAATGTTTAATCCCCACACACAAAATAAAGGTAGAAAGGACCACCGGAGGAGATAGGAGCGCCGGAATGCAAAACGGACAACGGGGAAAATGCTCGGATGCATGAGACGAACATGTATGCAAATGAAATGCACATGATGACATTATATGCAATGCATGACACGCAAGCAATGACAAGGCAACAGCAGCGAATAACTGGACGACACCTGGCACATCGGTCTCGGGGCGTTATAGGTATACCTTTTGATCGAACTCTTTACCATTGTCGTAAGGGCCCAGATGACTTTTGGTTGGCATTGGCGTCGTGTATCCTTTGCAGTCTTGCATTCCAAACTTCTTCATGCAATCTTTGAGGTATTTCTCTTGAGATATGAAGATGTCGTTGCTCTGTTGACGAATTTGAAGACCGAGGAAGAATTTCAGCTCACCCATCATGGGCATCTGATATTGCTCTTGCATCATGTACCCAAACTCATCACTTTATCTCTTGTCAGTGCAGCCAAAGATAAGGTCATCCACATAGATCTGGCACACAAATAGTTCACCATCGTATGTCTCCGTGAAGAGAGTGGGATCCAGGGAACCGGGTTTGAAGCCTTTGCTCTTCAGGAAGTCTTTGAGTGTGTCATACCAAGCGCGAGGGGCTTGTTTGAGGCCATACAGTGCCTTATTGAGCTTGTATACCATGTCAGGATGTTTTGGGTCTTCAAAGCCAGGTGATTGTGCAACATACTTTTTTCTTCAATCTTGCCATTGAGAAAAGCACTCTTCACATCTATTTGGTACAGGAGGATGTTGTGATGGTTGGCATAGGCTAGCAGTATGCGAATGGCTTCAAGCCTAGCCACCAGAGAAAATGTTTCATTGAAGTCAATCCCTTCAACTTGAGTGTATCCTTGAGTAACGCGACGAGCCTTGCTTCTGACAACTTGACCATGCTCATCTTGTTTGTGGCGATAGATCCATTTAGTGCCTATGATATTGTGCTTGCGAGGATCAGGATGCTTTACCAATTCCCATACATTGTTCAGCTCAAACTGTTGAAGCTCTTCTTGCATAGCTTGAATCCATTCAGGTTCCATGAAGGCTTCAACAACTTTCTTGGGTTCAGATATAGAGACAAATGCAAAGCGCCCACAGAAATTTGCTAGCTGTGTTGTTCTTGAACGGGTGAGCAGACGAGGTGCATTGATGCTATCGATTATCTTTTCAATCTGCACTTCATTTGCAACACGAGGACTGGACGAAGACTTTGGTCTTGCTGATCATTGTCTTCATTGTCGGCATAACTTCAGGCTGAGCATTGTCTTTGGGTTGATTAGGTGCAGAAATGATGAGTTCCTCTTCAGCCTGAGCCGCTGAAGGTATGATTTCTCCAGTACCCATAAGATTGATGGATTCACTTGGTGAGACTTCATCTAGCACATTTGGCAGGTGCTCTCTTTGCGAGCCGTTAGTTTCATCGAACCGCACATCCACAGTTTCAACCACTTTATAGTGAAAGAGGTTGAAGACTCTGTAGGAGTGTGAATCCTTTCCGTAACCAAGCATAAAACCTTCATGTGCTTTCGGTGCAAATTTTGAAGTGTGATGCGGATCCTTGATCTAGCACCTAGCACCAAATACTCTGAAGTAGCTGATGTTTGGCTTCTTACCAGTTAGTAGCTCATAGGATGTCTTCTTTAGAAGCTTGTGAAGATAAACACGGTTGATGAAGTGGCATGTGGTATCAATGGCTTCAGGCCAGAACTTCCTTGGAGTCTTGTACTTGACAAGCATCGTCTGAGCCATCTCAATGAGGGTTCTGTTCTTGCGCTCCATGATGCCATTCTGCTGAGGTGTGTATGGAGCTGAGAACTCGTGAGTGATGCCCAATGTATCAACATAAGTGTCGAGGCCGATGTTCTTGAACTCTGTGTTGTTGTCACTTCTAATGTGCTTGATCTTGATGCCATAGTTTGTCATGGCACGATTTGCGAATCGTCTGAAGACATCCTGCACTTCATTCTTGTAGAGAATTATATGCACCCATGTATATCTTGAATAATCATCAACAATGACGAAACCATAGAGGCCGGATCTGGGCCTCCCGGGCCCGCGCGGGAGAGGCGGCGGGGCAGGCCAGGTGGCGGCGCGCGGTTGGATGCGGCGGCGGGGAGGGCGACGTGGCACGCTCCCATTGGACGGGGCGATGTGGCCGGCGGCGGTGGACGCGTCCGCCGACGAGACGGACATGTCCGGTGGCGCTGAGGGAGGAGTTTTAGGATTTCGGGGAAAGGATCCGAAAACGACAATGAAGGGGTCTATTTATAGAGGTAGAGGGAGCTAGGAAGCTCCAAATGAGGTGTGGTTTTCGGCCACGCGATCATGATCGAACGACCGAGATGATGGAGTGGGTTTTGGGCCACTTTGAAGGGGTGTTGGGCTGCAACACACACGAGGCCTTTTTGGTCCCTCGGTTAACCGTTGGAGCATCAAACGAAGTCCAAATGGTACGAAACTTGACAGGCGGTCTACCGGTAGTAAACCAAGGCCGCATGGTGAGTCTCGGTCCAATTCAGAAATGTTTAATCCCCACACACGAAAGAAAGGTAGAAAGGACCACCGGAGGAGATAGGAGCGCCGGAATGCAAAACGGACAACGGGGAAAATGCTCGGATGCATGAGACAAACATGTATGCAAATGAAATGCGCATGATGACATGATATGCAATGCATGACACGCAAGCAATGACAACGTAACAACAGCAAATAACTAGACGACACCTGGCACATCGGTCTCGGGGCGTTACATAGGAACATCCTCGAAAGAGCTTGAACGAAATTAGAATGGAAACACGAATCTTCGAGATATCTTTAGCACTCTGGAATAATAAATAGCGAGAAGTGGAATGATAATGAGGTGCACCGGCATGAGAGGGTATTTGAAATACGGAAAAGAATATGATCAACACCGAAAGCTTGAATTGGATCCACCAGAGAAGAAAATGAGTGAAGAGTGATGAACTTGAAGCTCCGTTAGAATCTTCTTGAGAATCACCGGATAAGAATATTAGATAAAAGAATGGAAAGTCTTGACATCCATACGATGGATACTTGAATAAGAAATCTGAATCCTTCAAGAACACAAGGGTGGGAGGGTGGGAAAACACTGTTGAGAATGAAACAAACACCGTTCAGAAGAAATGATAATTGATCTTGCTGATGTTGAAATGATCGGATCCACTTGAAGAGAAAACATGCCGGTGAAAAGGATTGACATGGAAATCTCGATTATCATGAAGGATTAGCATCCACATAGAAATATGAGAACACCATTTAGGAAAGGTATGGAATAAACATTTGACTTCGAAGCAACTCGAATACCACAACTCAAAACAAAAACAAAGGATTGGCTTGCAGAATAAGCCAGAACAAACATATGATAGAGATTTCGTCCGAAGTTTTCGTGGTGGGGCCTACACGGGCACGATTGTACAGCACCATCATGTACAAGGCAGTGCACATGACATATGAAGCGTCCCCGAGTCGGCATAGCCAAGGACTCTTTAAGACACAACGAGACCACTGTAAAACCGACCGTGAATAGGCGGACCACTAGACGTCGAACCCCAATTTCGTATCATACATCTGTCGAAAAGGATATCCTAAGAGCTTCTTGAATTCCCACCTATAAACTACCGAAATTTTCCAGTTATGCAATCAGGTGTTGGGGATACAGGGGAAGCATAATATCTCACCCAAAACTAGCAAATCCTACATCCAGCTGTATCCATCCTTCAACACATAACCGAGAAACCTTTGGAAATCGTCTACCTCAACCTTCGAAAAGCATCCGTTATACGAGTTATGGCAATACTCCCGAACTCCCGCCCCAGTACTGGGTGGCGTCGAGGTTATCTCACCAACAACTGCATAAAAGAGATTTTCGATGTCGGCGAAACTAAACTCAGGTATTCCAGAACTGCAACGATAAATTGTGACGACAACACCTCGGAGCTCAACTCCCCGGGACGTTGCCACAACCCCTAAATGACAGGAGGCACCAAGAACAAAGTTCTCGTCACAAAACCATCGGAACGACTCCAAGATACCCGCGTGATCCTAAAAAAAATTTAGTGAAATTTGGGAGAGAAGAGACAAAACTCTACTTCAGGATGCCTCACCAGAGCGATGAAGGGACTGGGGAGTAAAAAGAATTCGTCAACTCTCCGATATATAATTCCTAATTGACTCAAAACATTTTTCTAGACTCAACTCGTCAACTAATTCGATCAAGCAGTGGGGGCTCCTAAGGTCGGGGAAGGCTCTGATACCAACTTGTAACGCCCTCGATGCGGCTATATCTCCCATGTGTCGAAGCACGACTTAGAGGCATAACCGCTGAGGGAGTCCTGGATTAGGGGGTGTTCGGGTAGCCGGACTATACCTTCAGCCGGACTCCAGGACTATGAAGATACAAGATTGAAGACTCCGTCCCGTGTCCGGATGGGACTTTCCTTGGCGTGGAAGGCAAGCTTGGCGATGCGGATATTCAAGATCTCCTACCATTGTAACCGACTTTGTGTAACCCTAACCCTCTCCAGTATCTATATAAACCGAAGGGTTTTAGTCCGTAGGACAACTTCATCATACAACAATCATACCATAGGCTAGCTTCTAGGGTTTAGCCTCATTGATCTCGTGGTAGATCTACTCTTGTACTACCCATATCATCAATATTAATCAAGTAGGACGTTGGGTTTTACCTCCATCAAGAGGGCCCAAACCTGGGTAAAACATTGTGTCCCTTGTCTCCTGTTACCATCCGGCCTAGATGCACAGTTCGGGACCCCCTACCACGATGTAGTCTAGGGTGAGACTTTTCTCCCCAGACAGATCTTCGTCTTCAGTGGCTTCGCACTGCGGGCCAACTCGCTTGGTCACCTTGAGCAGATCGAAAGTTACGCCCCTGGCCATCAGGTCAGGTTTGGAAGCCTAAACTACACGGCTGACATCCGCGGGGACTTGATCTTCGACGGATTCGAGCCACATCCAAGCGTGCCGCACTGTCTCGATGGGCATGATATAGCTCTGCTACCGAACAGCGCCTTGGAGGCCGCACACGCATCGGTTCCAACCATTGATTCGGAGCCCACTGCGCCAATCGAGGATCAGCGGTTGGACGCTGCCTCAGGGGCTGCGATCTCAGAGGCGATCGAGCCGAACTCCAGCCCCGCACTTCGCATGGCCCGTGACTCCGAGGAGCCGGATTCCTCTCCAAACTCCGAGCCCCCCGCGCCCCCGCCAATCGAATCCGATTGGGCGCCGATAATGGAGTTCACCGCCGCGGACATCTTTCAGCACTCGCCCTTCGGCGACATCTTGAATTCTCTAAAGTCTCTCTCTTTATCAGGAGAGCCCTGGCCGGACTACGGTCAGCAAGGTTGGGATACAGACGATGAAGAAATTCAAAACCCACCCACCACCCACTTCGTAGCCACTGTCGACGACTTAACCGACATGCTTGACTTCGACTCCGAAGACATCGACGGCATGGACGACGATGCAGGAGACGAACAAGAACCAGCACCTGTAGGGCGTTGGAAGGCCACCTCGTCATATGACATATATATGGTGGACACTCCAAAGGATGGAGATGGAAATGGAACAGCGGTGGACGATACCTCTAAGAAACAGCCCAAGCGCCGGCGTCAGCGGCGCCGCTCTAAATCCCGCCAAAGCAAAAATGGTGATTCTGGCACGGGAGATAATACTACTCCCGATAGCGCCGAAGAACACCCCCTCCAGCAAAATTCGGCATAGGAGGACAGAGAAGCCAACCCTCACGAGAGGGCGGCGGACCAAGAGGTTGAGGACGATAATTATACGCCTCCCTCCGAAGACGAGGCAAGCCTCGACAACGACGAGTTCGTCGTGCCAGAGGATCTTGCCGAACAAGAGCATTTTAAACGCAGGCTCATGGCCACGACAAGCAGCCTCAAGAAAAAGTGGCAACAGCTTAGAGCTGATCAGGATTTGCTAGCTGACAGATGGACTGAAGTCCTTGCGGCCGAAGAGTATGAACTCGAACGCCCCTCCAAGAGTTACCCAAAGCGCAGGCTGCTACCCTGACTAGAGGTGGAAGCACCTACATCACCAGCGCATGACATGGCCGACCGGCCACCTCGTGGCCGCGACAGAGAGGCCTCTTGGCCCTCCACTCAAGCCATGCCCCGGCACCGCGTCAAGCATACTAAGGCACGGGAAAATGCGCCCGACCTGCGCGACATCCTGGAGGACAAGGCAAGGCAAACAAGATCGATCTACGGATCGCGCAGGCGCCCCACGGCACGTGACGGTGATCGTCACTCCGGACGCAATGAATCCGGCCGGGCCGAACTCAACAGACAAAGCTCCTTCGAGCTGCGTCGTGATATAGCCCAATACAGAGGCGCCGCACACCCACTATGCTTCACAGATGAAGTAATGGATCATAAAATCCCTGAGGGCTTCAAACCCGTAAACATCGAATCGTACGATGGCACAACAGATCCTGCGGTATGGATCGAGGATTATCTCCTTCATATCCACATGGCCCGCGGCGATGATCTACACGCCATCAAATACCTCCCACTCAAACTTAAGGGACCGGCCCGGCATTGGCTTAACAGCTTGCCAGCAAACTCAATCGGTTCTTGGGAGGACCTGGAAGCCGCATTCCTTGACAACTTCCAGGGCACTTATGTGCGACCACCGGACGCCGATGACCTAAGCCACATAATTCAGCAGCCAGAAGAATCGGCCAGGCAATTCTGGACACGGTTCCTAACAAAGAAAAACCAGATAGTCGACTGTCCGGACGCAGAGGCCTTAGCGGCCTTCAAGCATAATATCCGTGATGAGTGGCTGGCCCGGCACCTGGGACAGGAAAAGCCGAAATCTATGGCAGCCCTCACGACACTCATGACCCGCTTTTGCGCGGGAGAAGACAGCTGGCTAGCTCGCAGTAACAACTTAACCAAGAACACTGGTAATTCGAATACCAAGGACAAAAGTGACAGGTCGCGTCGGAACAAACAAAAGCGCCGCGTTAACAGCGACATCAACGAGGATACGGCAGTTAATGCCGGATTCCGAGGCTACAAATCCGGTCAACGGAAACAACCATTCAAAAGAAAAACTCAGGGCCCGTCCAGTTTGGACCGAATACTCGACCGCTTGTGCCAGATACATGGCACCCCCGAAAAGCCAGCCAATCACACCAACAGGGATTGTTGGGTGTTCAAGCAGGCAGGCAAGTTAAGAGCCGAAAACAAAGACAAGGGGCTGCATAGCGACGACGAGGAGGAGCCCAGGCCGCCGAACAACAGTGGACAGAAGGGATTTCCCCCGCAAGTGCAGACGGTGAACATGATATACGCAACCCACATCCCCAAGAGGGAGCGGAAGCGTGCGTTAAGGGACGTATATGCGATGGAGCCGGTCGCCCCAAAGTTCAACCCATGGTCCTCCTGCCCGATCACCTTTGATCGAAGGGACCACCCCACTAGCATCCGTCACGGCGGCTTCGCCGCATTGGTTCTAGACCCAATCATTGACGGATTTCATCTCACAAGAGTCCTCATGGACGGCGGCAGCAGCCTGAACCTGCTTTACCAGGATACAGTGCGAAAGATGGGCATAGATCCCTCGAGGATCAAGCCCACCAAAACGACCTTTAAAGGCGTCATACCAGGTGTAGAAGCCAACTGTACAGGCTCAGTTACACTGGAAGTGGTCTTCGGATCTCCGGATAACTTCCGAAGCGAGGAGTTAATCTTCGACATAGTCCCGTTCCGTAGTGGCTATCACGCACTGCTCGGGCGAACCGCATTCGCAAAATTCAACGCGGTACCGCACTATGCATACCTCAAGCTCAAGATGCCAGGCCCTAGAGGAGTAATCACGGTCAATGGGAACACTGAACGCTCCCTCCGAACGGAGGAGCACACGGCAGCGCTCGCAGCAGAAGTACAAAGCAGCCTCTCTAGGCAGTTCTCCAGTTCGGCCTTCAAAAAGCCGGACACTGTCAAGCGCGCCCGGAGTACCCTACAACAAGACCGCCTGGCACGTTCCGAGCTAGCGTAGCAATGCGGCCCCAACCCTAGCCCTCGCGATATAGCGAAACCAGCGCTTCGCGTACATAACTACGCTCTTGAAATACCATGGGCACAGGGGAAGGGGCACTATCACGGCACGCCCGAAATACGGCTTAAACCGCACCAGGGGCTGCCGGATTCCTTCTTTTTTTCTCTTACTCTCAGGACTCCATACTTCGGACGACCCGTTCGGCAATTCAACTGCCGCACAAACGATGCAAGATCCAGGGAAGCAGACAAGCCACGCCGCATTATGGAACTCCCAGGTGGTCTCTATTGCGAGCAGTATACCTGTTTTTTAATACAATTCCGCGGCCTGCCCCTGGCCAGGACATGTTAAATAGTCCAATTTATTTTGCTTATCGCACTATTTGTATCGTTCCGCTTTCATAGCAGCCTTTCTATAAACAATGCATAGCTTTTTGTCTATTTTTTGCATTACCCTCTTTTATATATATGTTTATTAATAACATGCTGCATCCGTACACTGTGGTACGGCAAAATACGCCAGGGGCTTCAGTACCCATCAATATGGCGTGAGAAGTCCGTCCACTTTCACAAGTGCGGCACCCCGAACTTATAGCACTATATGCATCGGCTCCGAATCATGATTTGGGTCAATAGTTGGGTTTGCCCGGCTCCTATGTTTTGGTGCCTTACGTTCCGCTATATCGGCTAAGGTAGCACTAGGAGAACCACTGCGATTGTGCCCCAGTTGAGCTGGGCCGAGCACCTCAGTGGAGAAAGCTAAAACTGACTGTCATGATGAGGCGAGAGACCGGTCGCTGTTCGAGAGGTTTTTCGAGTCCTTAAAGGCTTATGCCGCTTCGAGCGAGGAACCGGCTTTGTCCGGCCAAGGCGTGGATAGCGCCCCGAACTCGGTCTTCCGAATACTAGGGGCTTCGCCGAAATTTAAAATTATAGAGTTCTATGGCTAAGTGAGAGTGTTCAAGCATTATAGTCCGATTGCCTTGTTCGTTGTGCTGACCGCCTCCCTCGACGGACCCAATCATGGGAAAAAGAGCGCTCAGGTTTATCCCGAACACCCCAGCACTAGTGGCATGGGGGCAGAAGCCGACGACTGGCCATCTCTCAATTTTTTGATAAACGGCCGCACAGAAAGTAATATTTTAAATTCAAGCATTGCTTAGCGCATATGAACAAGTTTTCAGCGCACAGGATAACACGAGCGAGTTCATTCAAAAATTACATCCTTGGTACATTCATCCGCCACAAGGCGGGCACCAGCAAGAACATCCTTGTAATAGTTCTCGGGCTTGCGATGCTCCTTCCCCGGCGGCGGCCCGTCCTTCACAAGCTTCTCACCGTCCAGCTTACCCCAGTGCACCTTTGCACGGGCAAGGGCCCTACGGGCACCTTCGATGCAGACGGAGCGCTTGATGACCTCGAGCCTTGGACAAGCCTCCACCAGCCGCCGCACCAGTCCGAAGTAGCTCCCAGGCAGGGCCTCTCCAGGCCACAGCCGAACTATGAAGCCCTTCAGGGCCTGTTCGGCCGCCTTGTGGAGCTCGACCAGCTGCTTCAGCTGGTCGCTCAAGGGCACAGGGTGTCCGGCCTCAGCGTACTGAGACCAGAACACCTTCTCCGTCGAGCTGCCTTCCTCGGCTCGGTAGAATGCGGCGGCATCGGATACGCTGCGGGGAAGATCTGCGAATGCCCCTGGAGAGCTCCGGATTCGGGTAAGTAACAAGTAGTTTACTTTTATATGTCTGCTTTGCATATAGAATGCCTTACCCGCCGCTATCTTTTTCACCGCATCCAATTCCTGGAGGGCCTTCTGGGCTTCGGCCTTGGCAGATTTGGCAGTTTTAAGGGCCGCAGCAAGCTCGGACGCTCGCGTCTTCGAGTCGAGCTCCAAACTCTCATGTTTTTGCATGAGAACCTGAAGCTCTTGCCGCACCTCGCCGACCTGCGCCTCAAATTTCTCCCGCTCGGCGCGCTCCGTGGCCGCTTTCTTCTCGGCCTCGGACAGCGCCTGCTTGAGGGTCGCCACCTCAGTTGTGGCCCCTACAATAAGCAGTATACTCCTGTCATTTTTTGCAATTGCGCCTTCCTATAGGCATTTTTCTATAAGGTATCTCTTACCTTCTTTCTCCTCGAGCTGCCGTTTGGCAAGGCCGAGCTCTTGCTCGGTCCGCTCGAGGCCCTGCTTCAGGGCACCCACCTCCGCAGTCAGTGCGGCGGTGGCCAGCAGCGAAGCCTGCATACGTATATTGACTCCTTTTTAGTTAGACTCCTGCGATATTTAATAGATCCTCTATTCGGCTTTTCTTTCCGAACGCCAAACAGAGCATCAGGGGCTACTGTCTATACGGTAATATTTTTACATATTTTTACTTACCTCGAAGCCTGTTAGAAGGCTAGCACAAGCTTCAGTCAGTCCGCTTTTGGCGGACCGAACCTTCTAGACCACCATACTCATGATGGCATGGTGCTCCTCATCGATGGAGGCGCCCTTAAGCTCCTCCAGCAGATTGTCCGGCGCCTCCGGTTGGACGGAGGACGCCGGCTCAGTAGGCTTGCTCCTCTTGGCAGGAGTTCGCCTACCGCGGTCTGGAACCGTTGATGATTCCGGCGCTGTGTCCGACTTAAAGCCGGACTTGGAGCCCAGGGGGGGTCTTGTCCCCTTCACTCCTGGAGTCCGGGAGGTCGCCTCGCGGCTCCTCCCGGACCACCTCCTCTCGCCCCGGAGCTTGTCGCGACGCCACTTCGGCGTCATCCGCAGCACAGGGGGAAGCAGCGGGCGGAACTGAATTCACGTCCGATGAATCCAGGGAGCCGCTCGACGACTCGTCGAGCCCGTCCTTGGGCGGACTGCATGATTATATCCGACATTAGGGAAAGCTGTGCAACAAAAGGAATATCACGAGTTACTCTGGTATCCGAACACTTACGATCTCGCCGGACGCTTGGCCCTGTCCGGCCACTCCTCTTCGTCCTCGTCGGCGTCGGGGACGTAGTCCGGCGGAGGGGTTTTCCTCTTCTTGGACCCCTCGGCCTCCCCTACTGGGGCGGCCTTCCTCTTCTTTCCTCCCCCCGCTGGAGGGGGAGAGGTTTCTTCTTCCTCCTCCTCGTCTTCACGGGAGGAGTGCGTCTCGGACTCGTCGGACGACGAGTCCGACACCACCATATGCCGGGAACTCTTTCGAGTCCCCGTGGCCTTCTTCTTCTTGGCCTTCTTCTCCGGCACCACATAAGGTGCCGGAACCAGCAGCTTCTCTAGGAGAGCAGGGGCTGGGTCTTCGGGCAAGGGAGCCGGACAGTTAATCTGTCCGGACTTCTCCCGCCAATCCTGTCAAAGGTGAGGGAGTTTAGATCCCGCATAGAGTCAAACTATGAAAAAACTTAACATCCTGTAAAAGATGGAAATATCTTACCTCGCCAGCAGGACGCTGCGAGCTGAATCCGCGGTCTTCGGAGGCGGATGTGGGAGCCTCGGCGCCTTTGGTTAGCCCCCTCCAGACATCTTCGTACGTCGTGTCGAAGAGCCTGCTCAGAGTTCGGTGCTGCGCCGGGTTGAACTCCCACAAATTGAAGTCCCGTTCTTGACACGGAAGGATCCGGCGGACGAGCATGACCTGGATTACGTTGACAAGCTTGAGCTGCTTGTTCACCAGGGACTGGATGCATTTTTGCAGTCCGGTCAACTCTTCTTCGTCGCCCCACGACAAGCTCGTCTCCTTCCAGGACGTGAGCCGCGTAGGGGGTCCGGATCGGAATTCAGGGGCTGCGATCCACTTCGGATCGCGTGGCTCGGTGATGTAAAACCACCCTGACTGCCACCCCTTCAAGGTCTCCACAAAGGAGCCCTCGAGCCATAGGACGTTGGCAATTTTGCCCGCCATGGCACCTCCGCACTCCGCCTGGTTGCCGCGCACCACCTTTGGCTTGACGTTGAAGGTCTTGAGCCAGAGGCCGAAATGGGGGCGAATGCAGAGGAAAGCCTCGCACACGACGATAAACGCCGAGATATTGAGGATGAAGTTCGGGGCCAGATCGTGGAAATCTAGGCCATAGTAGAACATGAGCCCGCGGACAAATGGGTGGAGAGGAAAACCCAGTCCGCGGAGGAAGTGGGGAAGAAATACTACCCTCTCATGGGGCCTTGGGGTGGGGAGAAGCTGCCCCTCCTCAGGAAGCCGGTGCGCGATGTCTTTGGACAAGTATCCGGCCTTCCTTAACCTTTTGACATGGCCCTCCGTGACGGAGGAGACCATCCACTTGCCTCCCGCTCCGGACATTGTTGGAGAGGGTTGAGGTAGGAAGTGCGGGCTTGGGCGCTGGAGCTCGGGTGCGCAGAAGATGGATAGGCAAAGGAGGAAGAAGGCGTAGGTAAAAAGGTGGATCCTTATCCCCTTATATGGGCGGATGCGACTATGCGTCCCCACCAGCCTAGTAAAACTCGCTTGCCTCCCAAGCGCCGTGATAAGTGGCGCGGTTGGGTTACCCACGTCCGTATTAACGAGAATCCCGTAAACAAAGGGGACACGATCTCTGCTTTGACAAGACGTGCCAAGGAAACCGCCTCGCAAAACACGCTGAGGTGGAGAAGTGAAAACGATTCGAATAAAGGCTTGGCCGTAGTGTGATGTCACGCTGCGGAATACGTCAGCAGATTAGATTTGTGTTAATATTATTCTCTCTATGGCAATACGTGGAAGCTTATTTTGCAGAGCCGGACACTACTCTTGGTGTTTACAAACTTTTATGAAGAATTTGGAGGAGGAACCCGCCTTGCAATGCCGAAGACAATCTGCGCGCCGGACTCGTCGTCATTGAAGCCTGGTTCAGGGGCTACTGAGGGAGTCCTGGATTAGGGGGTGTTCGGGTAGCCGGACTATACCTTCAGCCGAACTCCAGGACTATGAAGATACAAGATTGAAGACTCCGTCCCGTGTCCGGATGGGACTTTCCTTGGCGTGGAAGGCAAGCTTGGCGATGCGAATATTCAAGATCTCCTACCATTGTAACCGACTTTGTGTAACCCTAACCCTCTCCGGTATCTATATAAACCGGTGGGTTTTAGTCCGTAGGACAACTTCATCATACAACAATCATACCATAGGCTAGCTTCTAGGGTTTAGCCTCCTTGATCTCGTGGTAGATCTACTCTTGTACTACCCATATCATCAATATTAATCAAGCAGGACGTAGGGTTTTACCTCCATCAAGAGGGCCCAAACCTGGGTAAAACATTGTGTCCCTTGTCTCCTGTTACCATCCGGCCTAGACGCACAGTTCGGGACCCCCTACCCGAGATCCGCCGGTTTTGACACCGACAACCGCAT
This sequence comes from Triticum aestivum, assembly GCF_018294505.1. Lineage (NCBI taxonomy): Eukaryota > Viridiplantae > Streptophyta > Magnoliopsida > Poales > Poaceae > Triticum > Triticum aestivum. Next base: position 69,662,478 of record NC_057803.1, on the reverse strand, counting down.
TGAAAGCAATGTCGCAAGTGAGGTAATCTTCACACAACCCATGTAATACATAAGGGAAAGAGATACATAGTTGGCTTACAATCGCCATTTCACACAAATACATGAATAAAGCATTACAACATCCAAATACAATCAAGGTCCGACTACGGAACCAAAATAAAGAGCAACCCCAAATGCGACAAGGTTCCCCGATCGACCCCATCTGGGCTCCACTACTGAACAACTAGAATGAAACAACACAAAGGACAAGATCTTCATCGAGCTCCTCCTTGAGCTTGGTTGCGTCACCTGCTCGGTAACATCGACACATGCAAACTGTTTTTGGAAGTATCTGTGAGCCACGGGGACTCAGCAATCTCGCACCCTCGTGATCAAGACTATTTAAGCTTATGGGTAAGATAAAGGTATGAGGTGGAGTTGCAGCAAGCGACTAGCATATATGGTGGCTAACCTATTCGCAAAAGAGAGCGAGAAGAGAAGGCAAAGCACGATCGAGAAACTATGATCAAGAAGTGATCCTAGAACAACCTACGTCAAGCACTACTCCAACACCATGTTTGCTTCCCGGACTCCGCCGGAAAGAGACCATCACGGTTACACACGCGGTTGATGTACTTTAATTAAGGTCAACTTCAGGTTTTCTACAACCAGACATTAACAAATTCCCATCTGCCCATAACCGCGGGCACGGCTTTCGAAAGTTCAAAACCCTGTAGGGGTGTCCCAACTTTGCCCATCACAAGCTCTCATGGTCAACAAACGATATACCTTCTCCCGAGACATTCCGATCAGACTCGGTATCCCAGTTCTACAAGACACTTCGACAAGTTAAAACAAATCTAGCAACACCGCCCGAATGTGCCGACAAATCCCGATAGGAGCTGCACATATCTCGTTCTCAGGGCACACTCAGATGAGACATCCTACTAGTAAAACCAAACCTCAAGTTGCCCCGAGGTGGCCCTGCAGTCTTCTCGGTCGGACCAACACTCAGAGGAGCACTGGCCTGGGGGGTTAGAATAAAGATGACCCTTGAGTCTGTAGAACCCAAGGGAAGGTGGTAGGTTGTTAGTGCAAATGGTAAAACCAAGGTTGGGCATTGCTGGAGGAGTTTTATTCAAGGCGAACTGTCAAGGGGTTCCCATTATTACCCAACAGCGTAAGGAACGCAAAATCCGGGAACATAACACCGATATGACGGGAACTAGGGCGGCAAGAGTGGAACAAAGCACGAGGCATAAGGTCGAGCCTTCCACCCTTTACCAAGTATATAGATGCATTAATTAAATAAGATATATTGTGATATCCCAACAAGTAAACATGTTCCAACAAGGAACAACATCTCCATGTTCCAACAAGGAACAAACTTCAATCTTCACCTGCAACTAACAACGCTATAAGAGGGGCTGAGCAAAGCGGTAACATAGCCAAACAACGGTTTGCTAGGAAAAGGTGGGTTAGAGGCTTGGTTCACAATATGGGAGGCATGATAAGCAAGTGGTAGGTATCGCAGCATTGGCATAGCAAAAGAGCGAGCATCTAGCAAGCAAAGATAGAAGTGATTTTGAGGGTATGGCCATCTTGCCTCAGATCCCGCAAGGAAGAAGAACGAGTCCATGAAGAAGACAAATGGGCATAGTCGAACGGGTCCTCACAAACGCGACGTTACCGGAACCAACCCAAAGGAGCAAACACTGGAAAGAAGCACACAACATAGTAAACAAACCACACGTGAACATGGTATGATATGCGAGATGCGGTATGCGATGCATATGCATGATTTGACACCGAATTGATGAACCTAGACTCAACATGGAAATCCAAGTGTGCCACTGGAAAGGTGAGACGAATTCGCTTGAAAACGATATAGAGAACGCCGAAATCGGAGGCACGGTTTGGAAATGGCAAGCAAAACAAATATGACACCGGTCTGCGATATACAGCAAGTGACCATCTAAATGCAACAAGATGAACATGCTACAGCACTCAAACATGGCAACAAAATACATGTAAGGGATCCACTCATGATGCTTGACAAAAGACGAACACTGAGCTACAGCTAATTCATCCATTAACAGGTTCAAACAAGCATGGCAAAAGTGCAAATGGTAAACAGATTTCAGACTTAGTGAAATTAACACGTCTGGAATTTCAGATCAGGTAGCACACTTTTAAGCAAGAAAACTATATTCTACAAGAACTTATCATGGCAAAGCAAGGCGTGGAATGGAGCTACTCAAAGATCTTAACAAAAGTCCCTTAGTGACCTTGAGCCAAAAGGGATCAGAAAATACAATTGCAAGCATGTGAACATGGCAAAAAAACATAAACAGATCACAGACTTAGAGAAAAACTTGAGCATGCAAATCAGTTAACAAGTAGGCATGTCTACGAGCTCGATGCACTCACTACAGAGCAAGGCATGACAAACTAAGCATACACCCATCAAGAATACGCATTATACAAGCTAGACATGGCAAGAACAATAACATAGCATGCACGGATCAACTACAACATCCTCGGCAAAATCGCTAACAAGTAGACAATCTGCCCAGATTCACGAAATAGCAAAATTAGAGCTCGATTGACTCAAGTTAGGGTGCTCCATAAATGCAAACAAAGACATGGACGGATAGAGCACCACAAGATTAACAAATCATCCTTACTGATCATCCTCAAAAGAGGCACGGATCACTAGGAAACAACATGAACATATGGCATATTAATAAGAACAGATCAAGGACTTAGTGGAATTGCTAAGTCCCTGAAATCAGCATTAACGAATGCACTACTTTGCAAGCTTGTGCTAGTCACCACACACATCACAAAAATACATGGATTGCACCTCTGGAAAGATGGCAAAGCATATAACAAAACATATGTAGAGCTTAGGGGCATATCATGAACACAATAGTCATGGCAAAAATGACAAAAAACTATTTGGTGCAGCAGATCTGACAATTAACTCAAATAGCTCTCTTACAACAGTATTCGGGGCATCAAGATGAACTCAAATGAAAATGATGCAATGAGATGAAATGATGTACTCTCTGAGACGAACATTTTGATATGCTACACGCACAAAATGGAGCTACGGATGCAAAGTTACAATACGATGAACATGAGCATATGAATCTGGGAATTTTGGGGACTTAGTAGAAATTATACCCTCGAGGTAAAAGTCAATGACACGGGATCCGAGGTTCTTCGCCGTAGTTCTCTCCGGAGAAGGCGGAGAGAGAAGTAGACCTCACCGGAGATGGCGGATCCGGGCCGGATCTCACCGGATCCGGCCGGATCTCGGCGCGGGGTGGCGGAGGAGGCTGCCGGGGGTGGCGCCGGAGCGGGTCGGCGAAGGGGTAGCGACGCTGGCGTCCGGGCGAGGCGGTGGAGTCCGGTGAACCTCCCGCGGCGGCTCGGTGGCGTCGGACGGCAGGAAGGAGGCGGCGGGGATCGGGCGCTCCCAGGCACGGGACGCTCGGGGCGGCGGCGCTGGCGTCCGGGCCAGGCGGGCCGAATCTGGGCCTCCCGGGCCCGCGCGGGAGAGGCGGCGGGGCAGGCCAGGTGGCGGCGCGCGGTTGGATGCGGCGGCGGGGAGGGCGACATGGCACACTCCCATTGGACGGGGCGATGTGGCCGGCGGCGGTGGATGCGTCCGCCGACGAGACGGACATGTCCGGCGGCGGTGAGGGAGGAGTTTTAGGGTTTCAGGGAAAGGATCCGAAAACGAAAATGAAGGGGTCTATTTATAGAGGTAGAGGGAGCTAGGAAGCTCCAAATGAGGTGCGATTTTCGGCCACGCGATCGTGATGGAACGACCGAGATGATGGAGTGGGTTTTGGGCCACTTTGGAGGGGTGTTGGGCTGCAACACACACGAGGCCTTTTCGGTCCCTCGGTTAACCGTTGGAGCATCAAACGAAGTCCAAATGGTATGAAACTTGACAGGCGGTCTACCGGTAGTAAACCAAGGCCGCATGGCGAGTCTCAGTCCAATTCGGAAATGTTTAATCCCCACACACGAAAGAAAGGTAGAAAGGACCACCGGAGGAGATAGGAGCGCCAGAATGCTAAACGGACAACGGGGAAAATGCTCGGATGCATGAGACGAACATGTATGCAAATGAAATGCGCATGATGACATGATATGCAATGCATGACACGCAAGCAATGACAACGTAACAACAACGAATAACTGGACGACACCTGGCACATCGGTCTCGGGGCGTTACAGGTATACCTTTTGATCGAACTCTTTACCATTGTCGTAGGGGCCCAGATGACTTTTGGTTGGCATTGGCATCGTGTATCCTTTGCAGTCTTGCATTCCAAACTTCTTCATGCAATCTTTGAGGTATTTCTCTTGAGATATGAAGATGTCGTTGCTCTGCTGACGAATTTGAAGACCGAGGAATAATTTCAGCTCACCCATCATGGGCATCTGATATTGCTCTTGCATCATGTACCCAAACTCATCACTGTATCTCTTGTCAGTGCAGCCAAAGATAATGTCATCCACATAGATCTGGCACACAAACAGTTCACCATCGTATGTCTCCGTGAAGAGAGTGGGATCCAGGGAACCGGGTTTGAAGCCTTTGCTCTTCAGGAAGTCTTTGAGTGTGTCATACCAAGCGTGAGGGGCTTGTTTGAGGCCATACAGTGCCTTATTGAGTTTGTATACCATGTCAGGATGTTTTGGGTCTTCAAAGCCAGGTGATTGTGCAACATACACTTCTTCTTCAATCTTGCCATTGAGAAAAGCACTCTTCAAATCCATTTGGTATAGGAGGATGTTGTGATGGTTGGCATAGGCTAGCAGTATGCGAATGGCTTCAAGCCTAGCCACCAGAGAAAATGTTTCATTGAAGTCAATCCCTTCAACTTGAGTGTATCCTTGAGCAACGCGACGAGCCTTGTTTCTGACAACTTGACCATGCTCATCTTGTTTGTTGCGATAGATCCATTTGGTGCATATGATATTGTGCTTGCGAGGATCAGGACGCTTTACCAGTTCCCATACATTGTTCAGCTCAAACTGTTGAAGCTCTTCTTGCATAGCTTGAATCCATTCAGGTTCCATGAAGGCTTCAACAACTTTCTTGGGTTCAGATATAGAGACAAATGCAAAGTGCCCACAGAAATTTGCTAGCTGTGTTGCTCTTGAACGAGTGAGCGGACAAGGTGCATTGATGCTATCGATTATCTTTTCAATCTGCACTTCATTTGCAACACGAGGACTGGACGAAGACTTTGGTCCTGCTGATCATTGTCTTCATTGTCGGCATTGACTTCAGGCTGAGCATTGTCTTCGGGTTGATTAGGTGCAGAAATGATGAGTTCCTCTTCAGCCTGAGCCGCTGAAGGTATGATTTCTCCAGTACCCATAAGATTGATGGATTCACTTGGTGAGACTTCATCTAGCACATTTGGCAGGTGCTCTCTTTGTGGGCCGTTAGTTTCATCGAACCGCACATCCACAGTTTCAACCACTTTATAGTGAAAGAGGTTGAAGACTCTGTAGGAGTGTGAATCCTTTCCGTAACCAAGCATAAAACCTTCATGTGCTTTCGGTGCAAATTTTGAAGTGTGATGCGGATCCTTGATCTAGCACCTAGCACCAAATACTCTGAAGTAGCTGACGTTTGGCTTCTTAGCAGTTAGTAGCTCATAGGATGTCTTCTTTATAAGCTTGTGAAGATAAACACGGTTGATGAAGTGGCATGCGGTATTAATGGCTTCAGGCCAGAACTTCCTTGGAGTCTTGTACTTGACAAGCATCGTTCGAGCCATCTCAATGAGGGTTCTGTTCTTGCGCTCCATGATGCCATTCTGCTGAGGTGTGTATGGAGCTGAGAACTCGTGAGTGATGCCCAATGTATCAACATAAGTGTCGAGGCCGGTGTTCTTGAACTCTGTGCTGTTGTCACTTCTAATGTGCTTGATCTTGATGCCATAGTTTGTCATGGCACGATTTGCGAATCGTCTGAAGACATCCTGCACTTCATTCTTGTAGAGAATTATATGCACCCATGTATATCTTGAATAATCATCAACAGTGATGAAACCATAGAGGCAAGCAGTGGTAGTAAGAGTAGAGTAGTGACTAGGGCCAAATAAGTCCATATGAAGCAGCTCGATGGGACGTGATGTCATCATGATTGTCTTCGAGGGATGCTTGGCCCTTGTCATCTTTCCAGCTTCGCAGGCACCACAGAGATGATCCTTCTTGAACTTGATGCCCTCGATGCCTATGACATGCTTCTTCTTCGCGAGAGTGTACAAGTTCCTCATGCGAGCATGCCCTGGCCTCCGATGCCAGAGCCAGCACTCTGAAGCTTTTGCTAGAAGACATACGGCCAACTGTGGTCCTGCTGAGAAATCTACCATATACAAATCGTCCTTTCGATACCCTTCAAAGATTAGAGATTTGTCAGATTTCATAAGCACAAGGCAACGATATCTTCCAAATATCACAATCATGTTCAAGTCACAAAGCATTGAGACAGACATTAAGTTGAAACCAAGGGATTCAACAAGCATCACTTTATCCATGTGCTGATCCTTTGAGATTGCAACTCTACCTAGACCCAATACCTTGCTTTTACGAGTGTCAGCAAATGTGATGTGACTTTTCTCAGATGGACGTAAGGTTGAGTCCATGAGAAGACTTCGATCACCAGTCATGTGGTTAGTGCATCCACTGTCCATAATCCACTCAGAAGCCTTTGGTATCGTACCCTACAGTGCAGTGAGGGGGATAGGATTCACCAAAGGAAATGTGAAGCATAAATATTTGATGAACAAGCATATTATCAAAGTTCAGATCCTGGTTAGGGCAGATAGGATGACTGTCGAGAAATCCAGGAACAGAATACATAGTAAGACCATTTGGGCATTTTATCTTGCGCCCACAAGATGTTTTAGGTCCCCGGCATAAGCATCAGACGCCTTTGATTTCCGGCTGGAGACCTTTCACTGCAAAAGAGAGTTATTTTTTCTTAACCACCCACATCTTCAGGGGTGGCTTAGAAGCAATGAGTCTAAGTGCAGCATCTAAGAACTTTGGCTTTGGAGCCCTAGCAAATAGCCTTGGAAGAGGAGAATAATACTCATAAGAATAAGCAGAATAGTTCTTGGTCTTATGAACATAGCGGTTTGACGAAACACACTCATATTCATAGGTCTGAGTATGGTTTCCCTGCCAAATATTGGCGTTAGGGTGACTCTGGTGAGTCCTTTGTCTGTATGAAGCCTTTGGACCATAAGAAGCCTTTGGTCTGGGGTGATATGTCTCCAATGTATCTATAATTTTTGATTGTTCCATGCTATTATATTATCTATTTTGGATGATTAATGGGCTTTATTATACATTTTTATATTATTTTTGGGACTAACCTACTAACCCAAGGCCCAGTGCAAATTGTTGTTTTTTGCCTATTTCAGTGTTTCGCAGAAAAGGAATATCAAATGGAATCCAAACGGAATGAAACCTTTGGGAGAGTTATTTTTGGAACAAACGTGATCCAGGGGACTTGGAGTAGACGTCAAGAAAGGAGCAAGGAGGCCACGAGGTAGGGAGGTGCGCCTGCCCCCCTTGGGCGCGCCCCACCCTCGTGGGCCCCTTGCAGCTCCACCGACCTACTTCTTCCTCCTATATATATCCATATACCCCAAAAACATCCAGGAGCACCACGAAACCCTATTTCCACTGCAGCAACCTTATGTACCCAAGAGATCCCATCTTGGGGCATTTCCCGGAGCTCCGCCGGAGGGGGAATCAATCACGGAGGGCTTCTACATCAACACCATAGCCTCTCCGATGATGTGTGAGTAGTTTACCACAGACCTTTGGGTCCATAGTTATTAGATAGATGGCTTCTTCTCTCTCTTTGGATCTCAATACAAAGTTGTCCTCGATCTTCTTGGAGATCTATTCGATGTAATTCTTTTTGCGGTGTGTTTGTCGAGATCCGATGAATTGTGGGTTTATGATCAAGATTATCTATGAACAATATTTGATTCTTCTTTGAAATCTTTTATGTATGATTTGTTATCTTTGCAAGTCTCTTCGAATTATCAGTTTGGTTTGGCCTACTAGGTTGATCTTTCTTGCAATGGGAGAAGTGCTTAGCTTTGGGTTCAATCTTGCGGTGTCCTTTCCCAATGATAGCAGGGGCAGCAAGGCACGTATTGTATTGTTGCCATCGAGGATAAAAATATGGGGTTTATATCATATTGCTTTAGTTTATCCCTCTACATCATGTCATCTTGCCTAATGCGTTACTCTGTTCTTATGAACTTAATACTCTAGTTGCATGCTGGATAGTGGTTGTGGAGTAATAGTAGTAGATGCAGAATCGTTTCGGTCTACTTGTCGCGGACGTGATGCCTTTATACATGATCATGCCTAGATATTCTCATAATTATGCACTTTTTTATCAATTGCTCGACAATAATTTGTTTACCCACCATAGTACTTATGCTATCTTGAGAGAAGCCACTAGTTAAACCTATGGCCCCCGGGTCTATCTTCCATCATATAAGTTTCCAATCTATTTTACTTTGCAATCTTTACTTTCAATATATATCATAAAAATACCAAAAATATTTATCTTATTATCTCTATCAGATCTCACTCTCATAAGTGACCGTGAAGGGATTGACAACCCCTTTAACGCATTGGTTGCGAGGTTCTTATTTGTTTGTGTAGGTGCGAGGTGACTTGCGTGTAGTCTCCTACTGGATTGATACCTTGATTCTCAAAAACTGAGGGAAATGCTTATGCTACTTTGCTGCATCACCCTTTCCTCTTCAAGGGAAAACCAACGCAGTGCTCAAGAGGTAGCAAGATGGATTTCTGGCGCCGTTGTCGGGGAGATCTACGCACAAGTCAAGACATACCAAGTACCCATCACAAACTCTTATCCCTCACATTACATTATTTGCCATTTTCCTCTCTTTTTCCTCTCCCCCACTTCACCCTTGCCGTTTTATTCGCCCTCCTTTTCTGTCTGCCTCTCTTTCGCTCACTTCTTGTGTGCTTGTGTGTTGGATTGTTTGTCATGATGGCTCAAGATAATACTAAATTGTGTGATTTTTCCAATACCAACAATAATGATTTTATTAGCACTCCGATTGCTCCCCTTTCCGATGCTGAATCTTGTGAAATTAATATTGCTTTGTTGAATCTTGTCATGAAAGATCCGTTTCTTGGCCTTCCTAGTGAAGATGCCTCTACCCATCTAAACATCTTTGTTGATTTGTGTGATATACAAAAGGAGAAAGATTTGGATAATGATATTGTTAAATTGAAGCTATTCCCGTTTTCGCTTAGAGAACGTGCTAAAACTTGGTTTTCTTCTTTGCCTAAAAATAGTATTGATTCTTGGAATAAGTGCAAAGATGATTTTATCTCTAAGTATTTTCCTCCCGCTAAGATCATCTCTCTTAGAAACAATATTATGAACTTTAAACAACTAGATTATGAGCATGTTGCACAATCTTGGGAGAGGCTGAAATTAATGATTCGCAATTGCCCTACTCATGGTTTGAATTTATGGATGATCATACAAAATTTTTATGCTGGATTGAATTTTTCTTCTAGAAATCGTTTAGATTCGGCCGCTGGAGGCACTTTTACGGAAATCACTTTAGGGGAAGCTACCAAACTCCTGGATAATATTATGTTTAATTATTCTAAATGGCACACCGAAAGATCTACTAGTAAAAGGGTTCATGCTATAGAAGAAATTAATGCTTTGAGTGGAAAGATGGATGAAGTTATGAAATTGTTTGCTAATAAGAATGTTTTTTCTTATCCTAATGATATGCCTTTGTCTGCTTTGATTGAGAATAATAATGAATCTATGGATGTGAATTTTGTTGGTAGGAATAATTTTGGTAACAACACGTATAGAGGAAACTTAATCCTAGTCCGTATCCTAGTAATTCTTCTAATAATTATGGTAATTCCTACAACAATTCTTATGGAAATTATAGTAAGATGCCCTCTGATTTTGAATCTAGTATTAAAGAATTTATTAGTTTGCAAAAGAGTTTCAATGCTTTGATTGAAGAAAAATTGTCTAAGATTGACGAGTTGGCTAGGAACATGGATAGAATTTCTCTTGATGTTGATTCTTTGAAACTTATATCTACTCCACCTAAGCATGATATCAATTAGTCTCTCAAAGCCATGAGAATTTCCATTGATGAGTGCAAAGAAAGAACCGCTAGGATGCGTGCAAAAAAAGGATTGCTTTATAAAAGCGTGTTCTTCTAGTTTTGATGATAATAAGGATGAAGATCTAAAAGTGATTGATGTGTCTCCTATTAAATCTTTGTTTTGCACGATGAATCTTGATAATTATGGGACTGGAGATGAGTCAACTTTAGTTAAAAGGCGCCCCAATGATTTGGAGTTTTTAGATCTTGATGCAAAAATTAATAAAAGTGGGATTGAAGAGGTCAAAACTATACTTAGCAATGAACCCACTATTTTGGATTTCAAGGGATTTAATTATGATAATTGCTCTTTGATAGATTGTATTTCCTTGTTATAATCCGTGCTAAATTCTCCGCATGCTTATAGTCAAAATAAAGCTTTTGCCAAACATATCATTGATGCTTTAGTGCAATCTTATGAAGAAAAACTTGATTTAGAAGTTTCTATCCCTAGAAAACTTCATGATGAGTGGGAACCTACTACTAAAATTAAAATTAAAGACTATGAATGCTATGCTTTATGTGATTTGGGTGCTAGCATTTCCACAATTCCAAAAACTTTGTGTGATGTGTTAGGTTTTCGTGAATTTGATGATTGTTCTTTAAATTTGCACCTCACGGATTCCACTATTAAGAAACCTATGGGAAGGATTAATGATGTTCTTATTGTCGCAAATAGGAATTATGTGCCTGTAGATTTCATTGTTCTTGACATTGATTGCAATCCTACATGTCCCATTATTCTTGGTAGACCTTTCTTTAGAACGATTGGTGCAATTATATGAAAGAAGGGAATATTAGATTCCAATTTCCGTTAAGAAAAGGCATGGAACACTTTCCTAGAAAGAAAATTAAATTACCTTATGAATCTATTATGAGAGCCACTTATGGATTGCATACCAAAGATGATAATACATAGATCTATTCTTGCTTTTATGCCTAGCTAGGGGCGTTAAACGATAGCGCTTGTTGGGAGGCAACCCAATTTGATTTTTTGCTTCTTGCTTTTTGGTTCTGTTTAGTAATAAATAATTCATCTAGCCTCTATTTAGATGTGGTTTTATGCTTTTAATTAGTGTTTGTGCCAAGTAGAACCTTTGGGAAGACTTGGGGGGGGGGGTGTTTTTGTGATCTTGCTGTAAGAAACAGAAACTTTAGGCTCACGAGATTTGCTGCCATGTTTTACTGGAGAGTGCGATTAGGTTGATTCTTTTTGAAGATGATTAATAGACAAATTACTCACGTGCACCAATTTATTTAGGAATTTTTGGGGTTACATAAGTATCCGAAACCTACAGATTACTACAGACTTTTCTGTTTTTGACAGATTCTGTTTTTCGTGTGTTGTTTGCTTATTTTGATGAATCTGTGGCTAGTATCGGAGGGTATGAACCATAGAGAAGTTGGAATACATTAGTTTTAACACCAATATAAATAAAGAATGAGTTCATTACAGTACCTTAAGTGGTGGCTTGTTTTCTTATACTAACGGAGCTTATGAGATTTTCTGTTGAGTTTTGTGTTGTGAAGTTTTCAAGTTTTGGGTAAAGATTTGATGGATTATGGAATAAGGAGTGGCAAGATACTAAGCTTGGGGATGTCCAAGGCACCCCAAGGTAAAATTCAAGGACAACCAAAAGCCTAAGCTTGGGCATCCCCTCTTTCGTCTTCGTCCATCGGCAACTGTACTTGAGGCTATATTTTTATTCACCACATGATATGTGTTTTGCTTGGAGCGTCTTGTATGATTTCAGTCTTTGCCTTTTACTTTACCACAATCATCCTTGCTGTACACACCTTTTGGGAGAGACACACATGAATCAGAATTTATTAGAATACTCTATGTGCTTCACTTATATCTTTTGAGCTAGATAATGTTGCTCTAGTGCTTCACTTATATATTTTAGAGCACGGTGGTGGTTTTACTTTATAGAAATTATTAATCTCTCATGCTTTACTTATATTATTTTGAGATTCCTTTAGAACAGCATGGTAATTTTCTTTGGCTATAAAATTGGTCCTAATATGATAGGCATCCAAGATTGGTATAATAAAAACTTTCTATAAAGATGGTGATATTAGAGTTGTGCTAGTTGAGTAGTTGTGAATTTGAGAGATACTTGTGTTGAAGATTGCAAGTCCCATAGCATGCACGTATGGTAACCGTTGTGTAACAAATTTGAAACATGAGGTGTTCTTTGATTGTCTTCCTTATGAGTGGCAGTCGGGGAGGAGCGATGGTCTTTTCCTACCAATCAATCCCCTAGGAGCATGCGCGTAATGCTTGTTTTTTGATGACTTGTAGATTTTTCAATAAGTATGTGAGTTTTTTATGACTAATGTTGAGTCCATGGATTATATGCACTCTCACCTTTCCATCATTGCTAGCCTCTTCGGTACCGTGCGTTGCCCTTTCTCACCTTGAGAGTTGGTGCAAGCTTCGCTGGTGCATCCAAACCCCGTGATATGATACGCTCTATCACACATAAACTTCCTTATATCTTCCTCAAAACAGCCACCATACCTACCTATTATGGCATTTCCATAGCCATTCTGAGATATATTGCCATGCAACTTTCCACCGTTTCATTTATGACACGCTTCATCATTGTCATATTGCCTTGCATGATCATGTAGTTGACATCGTATTTGTCGAAAAGCCACCATGCATAATTTAGCATACATGTCACTCTTGATTCATTGCCCTTCCCGGTACAACGTCGGAGGCATTCATATAGAGTCATATTTTGTTCTAGTATCGAGTTGTAATCATTAAGTTGTAAATAAATAGAAATGTGATCATCATCATTAATAGAGCATTGTCCCAAATAAAAAAAGGGGAAGGCCCCCAAAAAAAGAAAGGCCCCCCCCAAAAAAAGAGGAGAAATAAAAAGGGACAATGCTACTATACTTTTTTCCACACTTGTACTTCAAAGTAGCACCATGATCTTTATGATAGAGTGTAGCGACCCGACCCAAATGGATCAAGTCTCTGTGCATAAGTGTCTTCCCTGGATCGGTAGTGCTGACACACACAGTACTTGAAGGATTTATAACAAAGTAGCAATCACACACTTATTACATCGAACGTCTCAAAAGAGAACTTATTACAATAAATATGGCTTAAGGCCATCTAAGTAAGATAACAGCGGAAGGCTTGGAAGATAAAGTGAGTCCATCAACTCCAACGGCATAGCTGAGTGCACGACAAACGACCTAGCGCACCTTACTCTTCGTCTGAAAAGTCTGCGACATGATATGTTGCAGCCCGAAACGGGCCAACACATGGAATATGCTGGCAAGATAACACAATAGAGCAAAGAACAAGTAAATGCTATTGCTACATGCATATATGGCTGGTGGAGGCTCTATGGTTATAATGTTTTTGCGAAAAGCCAATTTTTCCCTACAACAAAGGAATATAATTTATTTAACTACAAAGTTGGTTGAAAAACATTGAGGATGGTAACCCTATCTCAATCCCAATTAAAAGTAATTAACATCCCAGCAAATTAATTTAGAGTGATGAGATCCACATGATAATCCAAGAACCAGATACTCAAGATGTCCATAACCGGGGACACGGCTAACCATGATTAGTTTGTACACTCTACAGAGGTTTGTGCACTTTTCCCCACAAGACTCGGTCTCCTCCATTGTATTTCTCGCACTGCATGGTGTTTGAGAAACGGATGACCGAGACATAGTCTTTCCGAAGAGGTCCCTATCGGTGTCAAAACCGGCGGATCTCGGGTAGGGGATCCCGAACTGTGCGTCTAGGCCGGATGGTAATAGGAGGCAGGGGACACGATGTTTTACCCAGGTTCGGGCCTTCTTGATGGAGGTAAAACCCTACGTCCTGCTTGATTAATATTGAAGATATGTGTAGTACAAGAGTAGATCTACCACGAGATCATAGAGGCTAAACCCTAGAAGCTAGCCTATGGTATGATTGTATGTTGTGATTGTTCTTCTACGGACTAAAACCCTTCAGTTTATATAGACACCAGAGAGGGTTAGGGTTACACAAGGTTGGTTATAGAGGAGGAGATATCCATATACGCATTGCCTAGCTTGCCTTCCACGCCAAGTAGAGTCCCATCCGGACACGAGACGAAGTCTTCAATCTTGTATCTTCATAGTCTAACAGTCTGGCCAATGGAGATAGTCCGGCTATCCGGAGACCCCCTAATCCAGGACTCCCTCAGTAGCCCCCGAACCAGGCTTCAATGACGACGAGTCCGGCGTGCAGTATTACCTTCAGCATTGCAAGGCGGGTTCCTCTCCAAATTCCGTGTACCTGTCGAAATAATGTCCGGTTCCTTGTGATGGTTTGTACTCCTTGGCTTCTACGCCCAATAATGGCCACTTTCCACATGTCGAACGAATGTGAAGAGACAGGGTGTTTTCACATTTACCCCCCTAGCTATGTAAATGAGCCGCCTATTTAAAAAGACGAGGATTCAGATCCAAATCACATCATCCTCCCTTGTCGAGTCTTCATCGGAGCGTACCCGACAGAGATCCATTCCATCATGGCCGGTCGACGCAGCTCCTCCTCTCGCACCCCTAGTTCCAAGCCTGGAGATTGGGAGAGATGTTCCACCCCGCACAGCAAATTGGTGATGCTTCAGTCCAAGGGATTTCTTCCCCCAGCGTACCTGGTCCCGGTTCGAGCTGGGCTTGCCACCTACAATGGCGGAGAGCAAGCGGAGGGTTGTCCTAATCCCTCCAAGGGAGAGCGGGTATGCCTTGTCCCTTATCTGGAAAGAGGGCTCGGATTCCCAATTCATCCGTTTCTCCGGGGGCTTCTGGAGTTCTATGGCCTCCAGCTGCACAACCTTATGCCTGCCTCCCTGCTGCATATCGCGGGATTCGTAGCCCTTTGCGAGTTATTTTTGGGCTGTGAGGCTCATTTCGCTCTGTGGAAGAAGCTGTTCTGCCTTGTGCCCCGTTCTAAGAAGGGATCAATATATCAAGTGGGCGGAGCCGAAGTGTGGCGTATTGCCGGGACTGGATACCTGTCCGGGACCCCGAAGAAGACGTCCGAAGACTGGCCTTCAGAATGGTTTTATATAGAAGATGTCCCCCTTCCGGACCCTATTCGGATCGGCCTTCCTGAGTTCGACAACGCCCCTTTGAAGAAGAGCCGGAGCTGGCGTCCACGGAGCTCCCTGGAGGAAGATGACGGGGACATTCTTTATCTGATGAGCCGGATAAGTTCTTTAGCTCGATCCGGATTGACCATGATCGAGGTCATGGCTATA
Organism: Triticum aestivum; assembly: GCF_018294505.1. NCBI lineage: Eukaryota > Viridiplantae > Streptophyta > Magnoliopsida > Poales > Poaceae > Triticum > Triticum aestivum. Next base: position 69,646,985 of record NC_057803.1, on the reverse strand, counting down.
TGCATTATGCGGGGGGTGCAGCCACTCCAGTATAGAAGCCACCCCATGTGGGATTTCAACGGGGAGGATGACGCCACCCGCCACGGCTGCAAAGGGCCGGGATCGGCTGCCGATCTAATAAAGATCTTGTCCACTTTGTACAAGGGAGAAGAGGAGGAATTCCTCGATGTCAACCCACAGGGCGGATTCTCTACGTACAATCCTCCGAGCTGGGTAAGCGGAGACTTTTTCTTGCCCATCCGTTTCGTATTCCCGTAGTTTAAGTATTCATTCTAGCGATTTCATCGCAGGAGCTGCGTCAGACAGTAAAGGAGATAAACAGCCCTCCTCCACAGCCCGAGGACCCTGGACGGTCCCTTGACCCGGCCTCCTAGGAGGATCCGGACATATCCGTGGAGCTGATCGATGGGGTATTTTACCAAGGGAGTAGTGATAATACCTTGGTGGCCATTACGGCCGATTACCCTGGGCTAGTTCCAGCCTCACAGGTGACTGAGACTGAAGTCCCAGTACTTAAAAAGGGATCCGTCCTTGTGCTCTTTTTTATTGTCGTATAACAGCCGTGTTTTGCAGGGGAGGTCCTTGGGGCAGAAGGCCGAGCCTGTGGCAACTAGCCAACAAGGTGCCGCTAGGCCAGGCAGGCTGAAAAGATCCGCAGTCCGGATTGAGGCACCGGCGCAGCAGTATGGCACGCCGTCTTTATTGCAAGACATTATTTACAGAGGCATATTAACGCCCATGCCTTCTTTTTAGGAAAAAGAGCGCTCGCCGGATTATACCTGGAGAGGCTACCAATCGCGCCTCCACAAGCCAGGCTCCAAGGCCGGACTCAAAGGTGGGAACGAGTACAAGGTGTGCGCCGGGTGCTCCTCCGACAGAGGATACGGATAGACTGTCCGCCACCCATTCCAAGGTGGAAAGTGCCATGAACCACAGGCGTCGCCGGACTATTCTTCGTGACGCTTGTTTGTCCCAAGAGGCATTGGATGCCTTCAACTCGGGAGACGCGCACCTCCGTGCCGCTCAAAATGTTCTAGCCAAAGCCACGGAGCAGTATGTAAAAGACATACGGGTGAGAAAATTTGATGATTATATATATCAGTAGCCCCTGAGATTTGAAACAGTTAGGATAACTGATTTAAGGATCATTTGTTATGTAGGTTCTTACAGAAAAGAATACTCAACTGTCCCAGGAGCTGGAAGAGTGCAAATCCCAACTTCAGGCCGCACTGGCCGCAGCAGGGGAGCCCAAAGAGACCCCCTCTGGTAACATATCCGTCAAATGATAAGTATCATTTTAGAGTGCGGCTTTATATGCATATCTGACGATAAAATTGTAGATGACGCTGGAGTGAATCCGGATAAGCAACAACTCGTATGCCAGCTGAAGGCCGGTGAGAGCGTGCTTACAAGGGTGAGGCAGGAGAAGAATGATCTCCAAGATTCCAACGCCAAGCTGGGCATGGAACTAAAAGATGTTCGTGCCCAACTGTCGGACTCTGTTAAGGAGAATCGACGGCTTCGACGCGGCATATTTAGTAAGTGCTTGAACGAACTTTGAAAAAGAGTTCGGCGAGGAAGCTGGCTGACAGAGTTATGTCTGTAGGTATGTTAACAGGTCGTCCTGTCGAGGAGATGCCTAGTTCGACGGGTGATCTTCTTCCCGAGCTCGCACAGTTGCACGTACGAGTTCAGTAGGTGATGCAAGGCGTTGCCCAGGCCTTGTGGCCATCCGTCTCCGTACCCGAAGGCCTTGGAGAGCTTGCAGAAAAGCTGAAGGGATCACGGCAGCGCTTCCGATTATGGAAGATATCGGCCTGCCGTCAGGGCGCCAGGGAATCTTGCGCAATGGTGAAGACACGATACACGAAGGCTGACCTGAACCACATGGCCGAAGTCGGACCTGTGGGGCCTGATGGCAAGGAGATCCCTGTGAATTTAGTGTACGGCCAAGTAGAATTGGCCGCAAAGTATTCCCAACAGGACTGTAGACTAGACAGCCTATTGGATGGCATTGAAGAGGAACTCAACCAGTCAAATTGACTATGTAATTTTAAAGTGACATATATGATGCCTTCTAGCCGGATTGTAGATCGTTTGTCGTGGTGGACCTTTTCGCTTCAACCTCGGGACCCGACAGTCCGGAGTGTATCCGAATACCCTCTCGGTTATATAAGAACCAGGGCATGCGTGGAGACCAGGCGTAGGGGTCATTAGTGCTTTATCAGACAAGTGCCCAACTAGTTATGTTATATTACATGGGTAGTAAGAAACATCTTCCAGAGAGAATAGTTCCGTTAAGGGTTCCTTTCCCTGGGTAGGCATGCCCTAAAGTGCATGTCCAGACTGCGACAAGAAGCACAGTGAAAACGTCTGGGGGAAGATATGGATAATAAATAAAAGTCATCTTTTGTTCACCAACCGAATATTCTCTTAAGAATGCTAGCTTTCGGCTTCACCCAGTCTGAGGTACACGTCCGGCTGACCCGACGGTAACAATTGCAAAGGTGCTCCCCTTATGCCCTAGCCGAATTAACTGGAACGTAGGGCATAAATACAAGAGCCAGGCAACCCAGCTTGGCCAAAATTTAAGTCATATCGATGCATATAATGGTGAAAAAAGGTACATGCGGGAGTATAACACATGTGTTGGGCGTGGGGCCCAGGTAAATAATTTAAGCTTCTGTGAGAGAAGCCCCCAGGTATGAAGAGTGCGGCTAGCGCATCTGTGATGTATGAGTGAGGCACAAGGTGACCCTTGAAGGCCTAGGGAAATAAAAAGAAAGAAAGGGAAACAAGACAGATGATGCATATGCAGAAAATGGACGCAGGGAGGGGCCTGGCTGCGTTCCATGGGTTCGGCTCGAGTCGACTGGTCGATGCATCCCGCAGTCGATACGCTCCACCGGTCAGAACTTGGTCGATAATGAAGGGACCTTCCCATTTGGGCTCGAGATTGTTCTTTTTCTTATCCGGCAGCCATAGAACTAGTTCGCCAACATTATAAGTTTTGGCCCGTACTTCTCTGCTTTGGTATCCGCGAGCCTGTTGCTGGTAAAATGCGGAACGGGCTTTGGCTACGTCGCGCTCTTCCTCCAATGTGTCCAGACCGTCCTGCCAATCGAGCTCGGCTTCTCTTTCTTCGTACATGCACACTCGAGGTGAGTCATGAATTATGTCACAGGGCAGGACTGCCTCTGCGCCGTACACCATAAAAAATGGTGTATATCCGGTACTACGATTCGGCGTGGTCCGCAGTCCCCACAGTATGGAGTCGAGCTCCTCTACCCAGTGCATATCGGACTCCGTTAAGGAGCGCACTAATCGGCGTTTAATGCCGCTCATTATAAGACCATTTGCTCGTTCGACTTGATCGTTGGTTTGTGGGTGATAGACTGAAGCGTAATCGAGCTTGAGGCCCATTTTGCTGCACCAGAGTTTTACCTCATCGGCTGTGAAGTTCGTGTTGTTATCAGTGATGATGTTGTGGGGGACGCCGTAACGGTGTACAACCCTGGATATGAAATCTATCACCGGTCCGGATTTGGCTGTTTTTACCGGTTTAGCCTCTATCCATTTGGTGAATTTATCCACCATGACCAATAAGTATTTTTTCTTGTGGGTTCCCCCTTTAAGGGGTCCGACCATGTCAAGCCCCCAGACCGCGAAGGGCCATGTAATGGGGATCGTTTGGAGGGCGGTGGGTGGCATGTGGCTTTGATTTGCAAAGAACTGGCAACCGGTGCAACGTTGGACCAAGTCCTGTGCATCTGCCCGGGCCATTGGCCAATAAAATCCTGTGCGGAAGGCCTTGCTTACAAGAGCCCGAGCTGTGGCGTGATGACCGCCGAGTCCGGCGTGAATTTCTGCCAAAAGATTCCGCCCTTCCTCTTCAGAGATGCACCTTTGAAGGACTCCGGTAGCGCTTTTTTGTACAATTCTCCCTCGTGGACCCTGTAGGCTTTGGATCGCCGCACTATGCAGCGTGCCTCATTTTGGTCCTCCGGAAGTTCCTGTCTAATTAGGTAGGCCAGGAATGGTTCTGTCCACGGGGCAATGATGGCCATTATTTCGTGGGCTGATTGTGTTATTTCGGTGGCGGAGCCTCCGATTGTGTCAGAGAGTTCGGTATCGGGTATTTTGGCCGGGTCCGGACTGTTGTTACCGGTGTCCCCTTCCCATGCTATGGATGGCTTGAAAAGGCTTTCCAGAAAAATGTTCGGAGGGACCGCGTCGCGTTTTGCGCCAATGCGGGCGAGGATATCCGCCGCCTGATTGTTTTCCCGAGCCACATGGTGAAATTCGAGCCCCTCGAACCGAGCTGACATTTTTAGGATGGCATTGCGATAAGCGACCATTTTTGGATCCTTGGCATCAAAGTCTCCATTTATTTGGGATATCGCGAGGTTTGAATCCCCGCGCACCTCTAGGCGTTGAATGCCCATGGATACTGCTATCCGGAGACCATGTAGAAGGGCCTCATATTCGGCTGCGTTGTTGGAGTCCGTATACATTATCTGTAGTATGTATTGAACGGTGTCTCCTGTTGGGGATGTGAAAACGACGCCAGCCCCCTGACCAGCCAACATTTTGGAGCCGTCGAAGTGCATGATCCAGTTTGAATATGTGTCGTACTCTTTAGGGAGTTCGGCTTCCGTCCATTCAGCGACAGAATGGGCCGTATGGTGTGATGAATGCCGTTGCGGCTTGGTCTGGCTCTGCCATTTTGATTTGATGGTAGCCGGAGTATGCGTCGAGGAAACATAATGAATCGTGTCCTGCAGTAGCATCGATGATTTGATTGATGCGGGGGAGGGGGAAGGGATCCTTTGGGCAGGCCTTGTTAAGGTCCTTAAAATCGACGCACAAGCGCCAGGATTTGTCCTTCTTTGGTACCATCACCAGGTTTGCTAGCCAGTCTGGATGTTTTATGTCTCTGATGAATCCGGCCTCCAATAGCTTGGCTAGTTCCTCTCCCATGGCTTGTCTTTTAGGCTCGGAGAAACGTCGAAGAGCCTGCTTGACTGGCTTGAATCCTTTTAGGATATTTAGTCTATGTTCAGCCAGCCTGCATGGGATTCCTGGCATGTCTGAAGGGTGCCAGGCAAAAATGTCCCAGTTCTCGTGTAGGAACTCTCACAGTGCGGCATCGACATCAGGGTTTAATTGTGCCTCGATGGAAGCTATTTTTGTAGGGTCCGTTGGATGGACTTGGAATTTGACTATTTCATCCGCCGGCTTAAAGGAGGTGGACTTGGATCTTTTATCGAGTATCACATCGTCCCTGTTCACCGTGGAGCGCAGCGCAGTTAGTTCTTCGGTCGCTAGGGCTTCGGATAGTGCCTCAAGGGCCAGTGCAGCTATCTTATTTTCAGTGCGGAGTGCTATGTCCGGATCACTAACAAGAGTGATGATTTCGTTGGGCCCGGGTATTTTGAGCTTCATGTACCCGTAATGGGGTATGGCTTGGAAGATTGTAAACGCCTCCCGCCCTAATAGAGCGTGGTATCCACTGCTGAACGGGGCCACTTGGAATGTAATTTCTTCGGACCTGTAATTATCCGGCGTGCCGAATACCACGTCTTGTGTGATTTTTCTAGGGCAGCATGCTTCCCGACTGGGGATGATTCCTCTAAAGGTTGTGCTGCTTTGCTTAATGCGGCTCCAGTCTATGTCCATCTTTTGAAGAGTTTCCTCATAGATGAGGTTTAATCCGCTGCCGCCATCCATGAGTACCTTGGTGAGTCGAAAGCCGTCCACAATTGGACTGAGGACCAGTGCGGCTGGTACTCAGGCTGTTCGGAATTTAGGTTCGTCACTGGCATTGAAGGTAATAGCCGTATCGCTCCAAGGATTTGTTTCTGCTATGTGGCAGATTTCGGACATGCTGCGGAGTGTATGCTTCCGTCTATTATTTGACGCGAAGGTCTCAAAGACCGTTAAGACCGTATTGTTTTCCTCGGGGTGGTGCTCTATGGTTTTTGGGAGGAGTAGATCCTCACCACTTTTGGCCACCTGCCGGAGTATCCAGCATGCTCTAAGGCTGTGCGTTGGTATCGCATCCGCTATACTATGAATTTTGCAGGGTCTGTTGAGCCATCCCTCCAGTACGGTTCCTTGCCCCGTAGAGGGCTTTTGCTTTTTGGTAGTTAACCCAGTTGTATTGTGATAATGCACCTTTTTATTTCGGACTGGGTTTGTATTCAGGGCCGGATTGTCCCAAAATTTTATTTTGGTTTTCCAGGCGCTTTCCATCGCACAGTACTTTCGTACTATGGACACCAAGTCGGCAAAGCGTGTAATTTCGCGACGACTTATGGAGTTGAGAATTCCCTTGTCCGTGCAATTATTGCAGAAGAATGAAATTGCGTCTTCCTCGCGGCAGTCCTTTATCCTGTTCTTGACCAAGAGGAATCTGGCCCATTTATGGTGTACTGTTTCTTCGGGCTCTTGCCTAATTTGGGATAGATCGCGTATGTTTGGGTGGGTGGGTGGAATTGAATCCGAATCCTCACCCAATCTGAGGCTCAGTGGCCAAGGAGTTTCCAAACACGAAAGTTTGGATTCTTGGATGTTTTTCGGTAAATCTAGCCCACTGCCTGATTCTGGGTTCAGGCTTTGAGTGACATCCTCCCCTCCGCGGGTATCCGGCTTGGAGGGATCGGGAATCCGAACATAGCTAGTCCTTAAGATGGATGAAGGGTTGCCGCATTGTTCTTCCACCACTTCAACATGATGGGTGACCTGGGGAGAGTTAATTTCTCTCAGATCGGGTTGAGGCCCAATCTGATCGTAGTCTGTAGCGACTCCCAGGACGGCGATGCGATCCAAGAGCTCGTTCAGGGAAGAGAGCTCCATTGGATCTAACTGCTCGGCGAGTTCCGAGTTGACATGAAGATTGCTTTTCATGACCCGAGAAGTCATCATCGGCGCAGTGGCCGAACAGGCGGTCATAAGAAAACCACCTAGCCGGAGAGTTTGGCCGATAGCCAGAGCTCCCTCAGCGATAGTGCCGTCTTTAAAGACGGGATGAGACATCCTTCCTGGTGGCGATGGCACAGCGGAACTCTCAATGAAAGCACCAATGTCGGTGTCAAAACCGGCGGATCTCGGGTAGGGGGTCCCGAACTGTGCGTCTAGGCCGGATGGTAACAGGAGGCAGGGGACACGATGTTTTACCCAGGTTTGGGCCCTCTTGATGGAGGTAAAACCCTACGTCCCGCTTGATTAATATTGAAGATATGTGTAGTACAAGAGTAGATCTACCATGAGATCAGAGAGGCTAAACCCTAGAAGCTAGCCTATGGTATGATTGTATGTTGTGATTGTTCTTCTATGGACTAAAACCTTTCGGTTTATATAGACACCGGAGAGGGTTAGGGTTACACAAGGTCGGTTAGAGAGGAGGAGATATCCATATACGTATTGCCTAGCTTGCCTTCCACGCCAAGTAGAGTCCCATCCGGACACGAGACGAAGTCTTCAATCTTGTATCTTCATAGTCTAACAGTCTGGCCAATGGGGATAGTCCGGCTATCCGGAGACCCCCTAATCCAGGACTCCCTCAGTCCCCTTAACCGATAGATAGGTCGGTACACCTACAATCCCCTACATCTGCTAGCCCATCATGGAAAGGTTTCCCAAAACTTACTCAACTATGCTAGAGCCCATAATAGCTTGTGGCTGCACACGGAAGTTTCCAGCATGAATAATCTTATGATCCCTTTGAGACTGGGTGGCGAAACCAAAAAGAACAGCACTGGTATATCCCCAGGTGCCCGCAACCAATCCACCAAGATGTGTGTTTAAGTAGCCACCTTAAGTAAACTATTAATTAATAATCCCACATCTGTCATGGATACTCTCAAACCCAATCCACGCCTACGAGCATAACATGGCAATAAGTAGCATAACATAGAAGTAACTCCCAGGGTTTGATAATAAAAGGGTAATAGGTTCTACCCCATCATCTACTTCCCAAACCCACAAGTTAAGAGATCCTACTCATGCAATGTTTGAGGGGTTGAAACTAATGCATAAAAACAGGGTAAAAGGGATATGATCAAAGTTTTACTTGCCTTGCTGATGATCTGCAAAACCTAGTGACTCGTAGTAGCACGCTACGCACTCCGAGAACTCTATCGCAAACAAATAATATCATACATAAGCACTCAAGCATAGATGCACAGGTAAAACTCGAATAAGAAGATCGAATCTGAAAACTCAACTGAAGAGATTTGATCTGCAAAAAGAATCAATCGAATCGGAGCTACGAAACTAAAACTACGGTCAAAAGAACTTCCAAAACAAATCTGCTTGCAACCAAATTTTAAAATTGTCAAAACCTTGTTCAAGTTGATTAAACAGAAAGAGGGTTTCGAGACAAAGATTTTGGCATTGGTTTCACTGGATTTGGACAATCGGTTAAGAAACAACGAGCGTTTGAAGATCAGGGGCTAATCTGCGATAAAAATAATCGCGGATAGGTACCTTTCTGAAAATAAAATAAAAAGAAAAGACTAACGGACGAACGTTTGCTGTCTGAACCTAATCGACGAACAACGTTCGTTAAAACGAACGTACGGGCAAACGTCCATTGAATAAATAAACCAAAGAAAAACTGATCTAATAAAACAAACCCCGGAAACTAAAAAACCGGATCTAAATCTAGATCTAGGCTTTACCTAAAAAACAAAAAAAAATCCATGGCAACTCCGGCGAAACTCCAGCGACGTCAGCGGCGAGGCGGCGGCGGCGGCTAGGGTTAGGGTTCGGGTGGCGCGACGGCTTGGTGGGCTGAGGCCTCGGGGTGGCCGGCTTATAAAGCCTGCCCCCGGCGGGAGTCCGGGTCGATTACGGCCCGTCAGGTCGGTTTGACTTTTTTTTAAACAGATTTCGCTGAAAAAATCCTAAAAATTAAATAAAAATCTAAAAATAACAAAACAAATTTTCACCGTCTAAATAGAATATTTAGAACAAAGTGAACATTTTCTTGGCCTAATAATGCAATTTTGAAAAATGCATTTTTTCTAATTCAAATAAAATAGTGATAAAATCCAAATAAAATAATTTATTTGATTTTAATAATTTTCCTCCAACATTTCATTTATTTTGGAGAAGTCCTATTATCTCCTCTCATATATTTTAATATGAAATATTTTCAGAGAGAAAAACAATTAAAACCAAAATGATCCCCATTTCAATATTTGATAAAATTCAAATATGAAAATCAAGAAATCCCCAACTCTCTCCGTGGGTCCTTGAGTTGCTTAGGATTTTTAGGATCGCAAAACAAAATGCAATAAAATATTATATGCAATTATGATGTCCTATGTATAACATTCCAAATTAAAAAATTGGGATGTTACAAACCTACCCCCCTTAAGATGAATCTCGCCCTCGAGATTCAGGTTGGCTAGAGAATAGGTGTGGGTGGTCTTTCTGTAGATCATCCTCTTGTTCCTAGGTGGCCTCATCCTCGGTATGGTGGCTCCACTGAACTTTACAAAACTTGATAACCTTACTGCGTGTATCTCGTCTAGCAAACTCGAGAATCTTGACAGGTTTCTTCTCATAGGTCAGATCACTATCCAACTGAATTGCTTCCAGGGGCACTGTATCTCTCAGAGGAATATCGGCCATCTCTGCATGACACTTCTTCAACTGGGAAATGTGAAACACATCATGAACTCCTAACAATCCTTCGGGTAACTCCAACTAGTAGGCAACTTCTCCCATACATTCGAAAACTTGGTATGGTCCTACGAATCTTGGGGCTAGCTTTCCCTTAACTCCAAAACGTTTAACTCCTCGCAGGGGTGACACACGAAGATATGCTCTATCTCCGATTTGTAGACTACCTCCTTGTGTTTTGAGTCTGCATAGCTTTTCTTCCTAGACTGACCTACCTTCAGTCTGTCTTGGATCAACTTAACCTTCTCTTCTGAGTCCATGATCAAATCTGGTTCAAACAACTGATGGTCTCCAACTTCATCCCATGTCAACGGTGTCCTGCACCTTCTTCCATAAAAAGCTTCGAAGGGTGCCATCTTTAGGCTAGCTTGATAATTGTTGTTGTAAGAGAACTCTGTGTAGGGCAAATTATCATCCCAACTAGAACCATAATCAAGTGCACAAGCTCTCAACGTATCTTCCAGAATCTGATTGACTCTCTCGGCCTGTCCATCTGTCTGCGGATGAAAAGTTGTACTGAACTCTAGCCTGGTGCCCGGAGTCTGGTGCAGCTGGTGCCAAAACTTTAAAGTAAACTGGGTTCCTCTATCCGATACAATAGTCCTCAGAACTCCATGCAGACTTACGATCTTGGTCATGTATATCTTGGCCAATTTCGCACTGGTATATGTGGTTTTCACTGGGATAAAGTGAGCCACTTTGGTTAAGCGATCCACTACAACCCAAATAGAATCGTATCCCGACCGGGTCCTGGGTAATCCACTGATGAAATCCATGCCAAGCTTATCCCACTTCCATTCGGGTATCGTCATAGGCTGCAGTAATCCTGCTGGCTTCTGATGTTCTGCCTTCACTCTCTGACATACATCACACGCGGCTACATACTCGGCAATGTCCTTCTTCATACCCGTCCACCAGAAACGCTCCTTCAAATCCAAATACATCTTCGTGTTTCCGGGGTGTATCGAGTATGGCGAGTCATGAGCTTCCTGATCTCTACATTATTGGGCACATAAACACGGTCCTCAAACCATAAGGTGTCGTGCTCAACCTCACGAAAACCTTTGGCCTTTCCTTTCCTCATGTTCTCCTTTATCTCAGCAATTTCCTTATCATCCTTCTGAGCTTCTCGAATTTTTCCCAATAATGTCGACTGAACTTCCAGTGCTGCAACAAAACCTCTAGGGACTATCTCTAAAAGTAGCTCCCGGAGATCTTCAGCTAACTCCTTTGGAAATCCTTCGCTTACGAGGGTATTGGTGTAACTCTTCCGGCTCAAAGCGTCTGCTGCGACATTGGCCTTGCCTGGATGATAGTGCAACTTCATATCATAATCCTTTATGAGCTCCAACCATCTCCTTTGCCTGAGATTCAACTCCTTCTATGTGAAAATGTACTTCAAACTCTTATGATCCGTGTACACATCACAATGGTTTCCAATAAGAAAATATCTCCAGGATTTGAGTGCATGCACTACGGATGCTAACTCCCAATCATGCGTGGCATAATTCGATTCATGCGGTCGAAGTTGTCGTGAGGCATATGAAACAACTCTCCCGTCTTCCATGAGTACATTTCCAAGTCCTAAGCGAGACGCATCACAATACACTTGGAAATCCTTGCATATATCTGGTAGAATCAGCACTGGGGCTATAGTCAAACGTTTCTTCAACTCCTGAAAACTTGCCTCACATTCATCTGTCCATTTAAACTTGGTGTCCTTCTTCAACAACTCTGTCATGGGCTTTGCAATCATAGAGAAATTCTCAATGAATCTCCGATAATATCCCATGAGTCCTAGAAAACTGTGGATCTCTCCAATTGAGGTGGGTGCCAACCACTCAATGACTGACTGAACCTTCGTAGGGTCTACTGCTATACCTTCTCCTGATATAACATGTCCAAGGAATCTAACTTCCTTCAACCAAAACTCACATTTGCTGAACTTGGCGTATAACTGATGTTCCCTGAGCATCTCTATAACTAAACGCAAATGCTCCTTATGCTCCTCTTCATTTTTCAAGTACACCAAAATGTCATCAATGAACATCACGATAAATTTATCCAAGAACTCCATGAATACCTTGTTCATCATACTCATGAAATAGGAAGGGGCGTTAGTCAATCCGAATGACATAACCGTATACTCATACAACCCGTACCTGGTGGTGAAAGTTGTCTTAGGAATATCCTATTCTCGAATCTTCAGCTGGTGGTATCCTGATCGAAGATTGATCTTGGAAAAGACTTTAGCTCCTTGCAGCTGGTCAAACAAATCATTGATCATCGACAGTGGGTACTTGTTCTTGATCGTCACTTCATTCAATGCATGATAATCAACAACCATTCTCAGAGACTTATCCTTCTTCTCAACCAAGAGCACTGGGGCTCCCCATGGTGACGAACTTCGTCGAATGTAACCTTTCTCCAATAACTCCTTAATCTATTTCTTAATCTCCTCCAGATCATTTGTGGGCATCCGGTATGGTCTCTTTGATATTAGCCCGGTGCCTGGCAATAACTCTATCAAAAACACAATCTCGATCCCGGGGCATGCCTGGTAGTTCCTCTGGAAATACATCTGGGTAATCCTTTACTACAGGCACTTCTTCCTGAACAACTCCCGTGAGGGAATTTACGTGAGTACTCTTAGGATTATGCCTGGATACATACTTAATCTTTTTTTCCCTCCGGTGTGGCGAGTAGAATTGACCTACTAGCGCAATCAATGTGTAACGCCCCGAGACCGATGTGCCAGGTGTCCTCCAGTTATTCACTATTGTTGCCTTGTCATTGCTTGTGTGTCATGCATTGCATATCATGTCATCATGTGCATTTCATCTACATACATGTTCGTCTCATGCATCCGAGCATTTTCCCCGTTGTCCGTTTTGCATTCCGGCACACTGTTCTCCTCCGGTGGTCATTTATACCTTCTTCTCGTGTGTGGGGGTTAAACATTTCCGGATTGGACCGAGACTTGCCAAGCGGGCTTGGTTTACTACCGATAGACCGCCTGTCAAGTTTCGTACCATTTGGACTTCGTTTGATACTCCAACGGTTAACCGAGGGACCGAAAAGGCCTCGTGTGTGTTTCAGCCCAACACCCCTCCATTTTGGCCCAAAACCCATCAAAACCCTCTCCATCATCTTGGTCGTTTGATCACAATCGTGTGGCCGAAAACCGCACCTCATTTGGACTCTCCTAGCTCCCTCTACCTATAAATATGTGCTCCCCTCCCGAAATTCGTGGATGAACCCTAGATCCGCTTCCTCTCCGCGCCGCCGGACAAATTTCACACCGCCGGACATGTCCGTTTCGTCTGCCGCCTCCGCTGCCCAACCAGGAGCCGCCAAGTGGCATCCCGGCACCCACCGCCGCCGCGGCCCGCGAGGCCCGCCGCAGGCCCTCCTGGGCCCGAGGCGACCGTCGCCTGCCTGCCTCTCCGCACGCCGCCTGGGTCGGCCGCCGCGCGCCACCGCCGCTGGGATGGTCCGCCACCCACCGGCATTCACCGCCTCACCGGCGCGGCTCCGCGCCGCCGCGGAATTCGGCCACCGCCGCCCTGTTTTCTCGTGCGCCACCACCCGCAAAGAGCTCTGCCTCGCCGCTCCTTCGGATCCCCGCCGTGGCATGAGTTTGCCGGAGGGGCACCTCACCGGAGTTCGCGCCCCTCACCGGAGTCAACTCCGGCCATATCTGGCGAGGCTGGACTAGATCCACGAGTCCCCGGATCCAAACATCCTCCCCGCGCCCCGGATCCTCTCATCCCGCACCACCTCGTCCACCCGTTGAAATTCCCCGCGGGGTAAAATTTCTGTAAGTCCCTGAAATTCCCAGATTCATATGCCCATGTTCATCATGTCGTAACTTTGCATCCGTGGCTCCGATTTGAGCATATAGCATATCAAAATGTTCGCCTCAAAGAGTATATCATTTCATCTCATTGCATCATTTTCATTTGACTTCATCTTGATGCCAGAAATGCTGTTGGAAGAGTGCTATTTGAGATAGTTGCCAGATCTGCTGCTCCAATTAGCTATTTGTCATTTTTGCCATGATTAATGTGTGCATGATATGCCCTTGAGCTCTACATGAGTTTTGTTATATGTTTTGCCATCTATCCAGAGGTGCAACCCATATATTTTTGTGATGTGTGTGGTGACTAGCACAAGCTTGCAAAGTGGTGCATTCGTTAATGCTGATTTCAGGGACTTAGCATTTCCACTAAGTCCTTGATCTGTTTATCTCAATATGCCATATGTTCATGTTGTTTCCTAGTGATCCGTGCCTCTTTTGAGGATGATCAGTAAGGATGATTTGTTAATCTTGTAGTGCTCTATCCATCCATGTCTTTGTTTGCAATTATGGAGCACCCTAGCTTGAGTCAATCGAGCTCTACTTTTGCTATTTCGTGAATCTGGGCAGATTGTCTACTTGTTAGCAATTTTGCCGAGGATGTTGTAGTTGATCCGTGCATGCTATGTTATTGTTCTTGCCATGTCTAGCTTGTATAATGTGTATTCTTGATGGGTGTATGCTTAGATTATCATGTCTTGCTCTGTAGTGGGTGCATCGAGCTCGTAAACATGCCTACTTGATATCTGTTTTGCATGCTCCAGTTTTTCACTAAGTCTGAGATCTGATTATGTTTTTGCCATGTTCACATGCTTGCAAATGTATTTTCTGATCCCTTTTGGCTCAAGGTCACTAAGGGACTTTTGTTAAGCTCTTTGAGTAGCTCCATGCCATGCTTTACTTTGCCATGTTCAGTTCCAGTAGCATATAGTTTTCTTGCTCCAAAGTGTGCTACCTGATCTGAAATACCAGACAAGTGTTAATTTCATTAAGTCTGAGATCTGTTTACCAATTGCACTTTTGCCATGCTTGTTTGAACCTGTTAATGGATGAATTGGCCGTAGCTCAGTGTTCATCTTTTGTTAAGCATCATGAATGGATCCCTTTCATGCATTTTGTTGCCATGTTTGAGTGTTGTAGCATGTTCATCTTGTTGCATTTAGATGGTTACTTGCTGTTTATCGCAGATCGGTGCCATATTTGAATTGCTTGCCATCTCCAAACCGTAACTCCGATTCCGGCGTTCTTTATATCGTTTTCAAGCGATTTCATCTCATCTTTCCAGTGGCACACTTGGATTTCTAAGTTGAGGCCAGGTTCATTCATTCCCTTGCAAATCATGCATATGCATCGCATACCGCATCCCGCATATCATGCCATGTTCATGTGTGGTTTGTTTACTATGTTGTGTGCTTATTTCCGGTGTTTGCCTCTTCGGGTTGGTTCCGGTAACGTCGCGTTTGTGAGGATTCGTTCGTCTACGTCCGTTTGCCTTCTTCATGGACTCGTTCTTCTTCCTTGCAGGATTTCAGGCAAGATGATCATACCCTCGAAATCACTTTTATCTTTGCTTGCTTAGTTGCTTGCTCTTTTGCTATGCCTATGCTGCGATACCTACCACTTGCTTATCATGCCTCCCATATTGTTAATCCAAGCCTCTAACCCACCTTGTCCTAGCAAACCGTTGTTTGGCTATGTTACCGCTTTGCTCAGCCCCTCTTATAGCGTTGTTAGTTGCAGGTGAAGGTTGAAGTTTGTTCCTTGTTGGAACATGGAGATGTTGTTCCTTGTTGGAACATGTTTACTTGTTGGGATATCACAATATATCTTATTTAATTAATGCATCTATATACTTGGTAAAGGGTGGAAGGCTCGGCCTTATGCCTGGTGTTTTGTTCCACTCTTGCCGCCCTAGTTTCCGTCATATCGGTGTTATGTTCCCGGATTTTGCGTTCCTTACGCGGTTGGGTATAATGGGAACCCCTTGATAGTTCGCGTTGAATAAAACTCCTCCAGCAAGACTCAACATCGGTTTTACCATTTGCCACCTAGCCTTTTCTTTCCCTTGGGTAGGCCTGCCCAAGGGTCGTCTTTATTTAAACCCCCGAGCAAGTGCTCCTCTGAGTGTTGGTCCAACTTGTCAGCCGCCGGTGGCCACCAGGGGCAACTCTGGGCTGGCCTACTGGAAGTTTGGACGATCCGGTGTGCCCTGAGAACGAGATATGTGCAGCTCCTATCGGGATTTGTCGGCACATTCGGGTGGCTTTGCTGGTCTTGTTTTACCATTGTCGAAATGTCTTGTAACCGGGATTCCGAGTCTGATCGGGTCTTCCTGCTAGAAGGAATATCCTTCGTTGACCGTGAGAGCTTGTCATGGGCTAAGTTGGGACACCCCTACAGGGATTTGAACTTTCGAAAGCCGTGCCCGCGGTTATGGGCAGATGGGAATTTGTTAATGTCCGGTTGTAGAAAACCTGAAGTTGACCTTAATTAAAATACATCAACCGCGTGTGTAACCGTGATGGTCTCTTTCCGGTGGAGTCCAGGAAGTGAACACGGTTGTTGGAGTTATGCTTGACGTAGGTTGTTCTAGGATCACTTCTTGATCATAGTTTCTCGACCGTGCTTTGCCTTCTCTTCTCGCTCTCTTTTGCGTATGTTAGCCACCATATATGCTAGTCGCTTGCTGCAGCTCCACCTCATACCTTTACCTTACCCATAAGCTTAAATAGTCTTGATCGCGAGGGTGCGAGATTGCTGAGTCCTCGTGACTCACAGATACTTCCAAAACCAGCTTGCAGGTGCCGAGGATACCGTGCAGATGACGAAACCAAGCTCAAGGAGGAGCTTGATGAAGATCTTGTCCTTTGTCTTGTTTCGATCTAGTTGATCAGTAGTGGAGCCTAGTCGGGACGATCGGGGATCTGTGTAGCATTTGGGGTAGTCTTCTTTTATTTTGGTTCCGTAATCGGACCCTGATTGTATCTGGTTGATGTAATGCTTTATTCATGTAATTGTGTGAAGTGGCAATTGTAAGCCAACTATGTATCTCTTTCCCTTATGTATTACATGGGTTGTGTGAAGATTACCTCACTTGCGACATTGCTTTCAATGCGGTTATGCCTCTAAGTCATGCTTCGATACGTGGGAGATATAGCCGCATCGAGGGCGTTACAAGTTGGTATCAGAGCCTTCCCCGACCTTAGGAGCCCCCACTGCTTGATCGAATTAGCTGACGAGTTGAGTCTAGAAAAAATGTTTTGAGTCATTTAGGAATTATATATCGGAGAGTTTAGGAATTATTTTTACTTCCCAGTCTCCTCATTGCTCTGGTAAGGCATCCTGACGTAGAGTTTTGACTCTTCTCTTCTTAAATTTCACTAAAAAAATTTAGGATCACGCGGGTATCTTGGAATCGTTCCGACCGATTTGTGATGAGAACATTGTTCTTGGTGCCTCCTGTCATTTAGGGTTTGTGGCAGTGTCCCGGGGAGTTGAGATCCGACGTGTTGTCATCACGATTTTATCGTTGCACTTCTGGGATACCTGAGTTTAGTTTCGCCGACATTGAAAATCTCTTTTATGCAGTTCGTTGGTGAGATAACCTCGACGCCACCAAGTACTGGGGCGGGAGTTCGGGAGTATTGCCATAACTTGTATAACAGATGCTTTTCGAAGGTTGAGGTAGATGATTTCCGAAGGTTTCTTGGTTATGTGTTGAAGGATGGATATAGCTGGATGTAGGATTTGCTAGTTTGGGTGAGATATTATGCTTCCCCTGTATCCCCAGCACCTGATTGCATAACCGGAAAATTTTGGGAGTTTATAAGTGGGAATTCAAGTAGCTCTTAGGATATCTTTCCGACAGATGTTTGATATGAAATTGGGGTTCGACGTCTAGTGGTCCGCCTATCCACGGTCGGTTTTATAGTGGTCTCATTGTGTCTTAAAGAGTCCTTGTCTATGCCGACTCGGGGACGCTTCGTATGTCATGTGCACTGCCTTGTACATGATGGTGTTGTACGATCGAGCCCGTGTAGGCCCCACCACGAAAACTTTGGACAAAATCTCTATCATATGTTTGTTCCGGCTTATTCTGCAAGCCAATCCTTTGTTTTGTTTTGGATTGTGGTATTCGAGTTGCTTCGAAGTCAAATGTTGATTCCATAACTTTTCCCAGCGGTGTTCTCATATTTCTATGTGAATACAAATCCTTCTTGATCATCGAGATTGTCATCTAAATTCCTTCTCTACCGGCGTGTTTCTCGTCAAGTGGATCCGATCACTTCAACATTTGCAAGATGCAATCTTAGTTCTTTCCAACGGTGTCCATTTCATTCGTCCCAAATTGCCTTTGTTTTCCCTCCCTCCCACCCTTTTTCTTCAAGGAACCAGATTTCTTATTCAAGTATCCATTTTATTGATGGAGATCTCTCCATTCTTTTTTCCCTCATGTTTTTACCAGGTGTTTCTCATGAAGATGCTCTACTCGTTCTTCCTTCTCCATTCTTTTCTTCTCCGATGGATTCAATTCAAGCTTTTGGTGTTGATCATATCCTTTTTCCTCGTTTCAAGTACCTTCTCTTACCGGTGCTCCTCATATTCAGTCATTTCTCGCTATTCAATTGTTCCGGAGTGCTCAAGATATCTCGAAGATTCGTGTTTCCACTCTGCTTTCATTCAAGATCTTTCGAGGATGTCACCTCATTCAAGTCATTAATTCAACCGGTGCTTTCTCTCTTTTAAATCATTCTACGAGGTTTTCTTTGAGTGGGCCCTAACCCACAGGTCTTCTCCCAGGATCTTGCCTGACTCTTTTTATTTTCCTGGAGCTATCCTAAATTCATTTCAAATTTGACGTAAGAATGATTCATCATCTGTCATATGTTTTTCTCCAAGATCTTTCAAAAATCTTTTTATCGCTGGCTCAACCTTTCTATTCTTCATTCTGGAGTGCCTCAGCAATTTTTGTTGGTGTTTCTCATCGTCATTCTCGGATTTGAAGCCCGAAGAAGATTTTTCTTTCAATCTTGCTCTTTTCTCTTCAAGATTCGTGATTCTAGCTTTATGCCATTCTCTCATAATTATTTTTGGTTGTGAGAATTCTTTTCACCTATCCGAAGCAATTCAAGAGTATTCTTAATTTGTTACCCGGAGTCCATCAATTCAGGTTTATTCATTCTCAGTTTGCAGTTATCATTCTCCGATTTTACCGATGCTTCGTGCAAGTGATCTTTAATCGGCTCATGATCTCTTTGTTCTCATGTATCTAAATCCTCTCAAGAATCTTCGTGTATTTGCTAATTCTTCCCGGTGTTTCTTCATGTTTTAATCGTTCTGTTTCAATTCTTACGGTGGTTCGTTCAAGATCGCTCTTCCGTATCAATTCATTTGTTCTTTTCAATCTCGACCGGCGATTTGTTGAAGACCTTCCCAAGTTGGCGCTATATCTCTCTTAATCCTTGCTACGAGAACAAGTAGTGTGCCAAATCCGTTGCTTGGCATAAATTTAAATTGGTGAAGGATACACATAACATAATTCTTATTCTTGCTTCATCCAAAGGATGGATTCGTTCCTCCGGAGTTTGTTCACAATAACTAATTCTCGTTGTCAGTTGTTCATCTTATCTTTTCCCGGAGTTCCAACCTTTTCAATTATGTCACCACGGAGATTCATTTAAATCATTGCAAGGATTCACCTTGTATTTTCAACTTCCCTTTCCTTCCGTTTGATCATTCTTTTGTTTAATAGAGTTCTTCATGGAGGTTCTACATGATGGTTCATTGAGGTTTTATTCCCTTCTCGAAGCGTTCATCAACATTCTTTTCAGTGGAGTTCAAGCTTTCTTCATCTTGCAATCCGGAGTTCAATTCTTTCTACCGTGTCACTTGAGGTGGTACTATGTCATTCTTGATAATTTGAGTTCATTTTCATGATTCACATGTTGTCAAGGATGAGATATTTTAAATCCATCAATCTCGTCAATTGAGTTATCTTGGGTCATATTCCACCTAAGGCCTTCACTAAGGTTTGTTGCTATCCATGGCACTTATAAAGGACCCAAGATCTTCTTTATCCTCCCGGTGGAAATATTTTTCTCGTCGCCTTGTTCTTATCAATCCAATTTTTTCCCATAAGTGGCAGGTTGTCACCTCATACTTTGAGTTGTATTCCATAAGACCATATCAAGCTTATCTTTTCGTTGTTGTGTTTCCAACAACTCCGTTCGAACCTTCTCCTAAGGATACCTTTTCAACTTCTTTTGTGGCAGAAGTTGGCATTTTCTTCTCCATTCTTTTATTTCAATTATCTATATTCTATTCTAATGGAGTGTTTTCAACTTCACGTATCTCCGTTGTAATATTTTCTCGAGTTGTCTTAACCTTTTCAAGGTTCTTTGGTCTCACTCGTTTGTCAAAGAAGCAACTTAATTTTACCTCTTCTCTTTCTCTTCTGTTTGCCCTCCGGTGCCATTCTAGATCTCGGGACGAGATCCTCTCGTAGTGGTGGAGTGTTGTAACGCCCCGAGACCGATGTGCCAGGTGTCCTCCAGTTATTCGCTGTTGTTGCCTTGTCATTGCTTGCGTGTCATGCATTGCATATCATGTCATCATGTGCATTTCATCTGCATACATGTTCGTCTCATGCATCCGAGCATTTTCCCCGTTGTCCGTTTTGCATTCCGGCGCATCGTTCTCCTCCGGTGGTCATTTCTACCTTCTTCTCGTGTGTGGGGGTCAAACATTTCCGGATTGGACTGAGACTTGCCAAGCGGCCTTGGTTTACTACCGGTAGACCGCCTGTCAAGTTTCGTACCATTTGGACTTCGTTTGATACTCCAACGGTTAACCGAGGGACCGAAAAGGCCTCGTGCGTGTTGCAGCCCAACACCCCTCCATTTTGGCCCAAAACCCATCAAAACCCTCTCCATCATCTCGGTCGTTCGATCACGATCGCGTGGCCGAAAACCGCACCTCATTTGGACTTTCCTAGCTCCCTCTACCTATAAATATGTACTCCCCTCCCGAAATTCGCGGATGAACCCTAGATCTGCTTCCTCTCCGTGCCGCCGGACAAATTTCACACCGCCGGACATGTCCGTTTCGTCCGCCGCCTCCGCTGCCAACAAGGAGCCGCCAAGTGGCATCCCGTTGCCCACCGCCGCCGCGGCCCGCGAGGCCCGCCGCAGGCCCTCCCAGGCCCGAGGCGACCGCCGCCCGCTTGCCTCTCCGCGCGCCGCCTGGGTCGGCCGCCACGCGCCACCGCCGCTGGGATGCTCCGCCGCCCGCCGGCGTTCGCCACCTCGCCGGCGCGGCTCCGCACCGCCGTACCGTTCGGCCACCGCCGCCCCGTTTTCCCGTGCGCCGCCGCCCGCAAAGAGCTCTGCCTCGCCGCTCCTTCGGATCCCCGCCGTGGCACGAGTTCGCCGGAGGAGCACCTCGCCGGAGTTCGCGCCCCTCACCGGAGTCAACTCCGGCCAGATCTGGCGAGGCTGGACCAGATCCACCAGTCCCCGGATCCAAACAGCCTCCCCGCGCCCCGGATCCTCTTATCCCGCACCACCTCGTCCACCCGTTGACTTTTCCCGCGGGGTAAAATTTCTGTAAGTCCCCAAAATTCCCAGATTCCTATGCCCATGTTCATCATGTCGTAACTTTGCATCCGTGGCTCCGATTTGAGCATATAGCATATCAAAATGTTCGCCTCAAAGAGTATATCATTTCATCTCATTGCATCATTTTCATTTGACTTCATCTTGATGCCAGAAATGCTGTTGGAAGAGTGCTATTTGAGATAGTTGCCAGATCTGCTGCTCCAATTAGCTATTTGTCATTTTTGCCATGATTAATGTGTGCATGATATGCCCTTGAGCTCTACATGAGTTTTGTTATATGTTTTGCCATCTATCCAGAGGTGCAACCCATATATTTTTGTGATGTGTGTGGTGACTAGCACAAGCTTGCAAAGTGGTGCATTCGTTAATGCTGATTTCAGGGACTTAGCATTTCCACTAAGTCCTTGATCTGTTTATCTCAATATGCCATATGTTCATGTTGTTTCCTAGTGATCCGTGCCTCTTTTGAGGATGATCAGTAAGGATGATTTGTTAATCTTGTAGTGCTCTATCCATCCATGTCTTTGTTTGCAATTATGGAGCACCCTAGCTTGAGTCAATCGAGCTCTACTTTTGCTATTTCGTGAATCTGGGCAGATTGTCTACTTGTTAGCAATTTTGCCGAGGATGTTGTAGTTGATCCGTGCATGCTATGTTATTGTTCTTGCCATGTCTAGCTTGTATAATGTGTATTCTTGATGGGTGTATGCTTAGATTATCATGTCTTGCTCTGTAGTGGGTGCATCGAGCTCGTAAACATGCCTACTTGATATCTGTTTTGCATGCTCCAGTTTTTCACTAAGTCTGAGATCTGATTATGTTTTTGCCATGTTCACATGCTTGCAAATGTATTTTCTGATCCCTTTTGGCTCAAGGTCACTAAGGGACTTTTGTTAAGCTCTTTGAGTAGCTCCATGCCATGCTTTACTTTGCCATGTTCAGTTCCTGTAGCATATAGTTTTCTTGCTCCAAAGTGTGCTACCTGATCTGAAATACCAGACAAGTGTTAATTTCACTAAGTCTGAGACATGTTTACCAATTGCACTTTTGCCATGCTTGTTTCAACCTGTTAATAGATGAATTGGCCGTAGCTTAGTGTTCATCTTTTGTTAAGCATCATGAATGGATCCCTGTCATGCATTTTGTTGCCATGTTTGAGTGTTGTAGCATGCTCATCTTGTTGCATTTAGATGGTTACTTGCTGTTTATCGCAGACCGGTGCCATATTTGAATTGCTTTCCATCTCCAAACCGTAACTCCGATTCCGGCGTTCTTTATATCGTTTTCAAGCGATTTCATCTCATCTTTCCAGTGGCACACTTGGATTTCTAAGTTGAGGCCAGGTTCATTCATTCCCTTGCAAATCATGCATATGCATCGCATACCGCATCCCGCATATCATGCCATGTTCATGTGTGGTTTGTTTACTATGTTGTGTGCTTCTTTCCGGTGTTTGCCTCTTCGGGTTGGTTCCGGTAACGTCGCGTTTGTGAGGATTCGTTCGTCTACGTCCGTTTGCCTTCTTCATGGACTCGTTCTTCTTCCTTGCGGGATTTCAGGCAAGATGATCATACCCTTGAAATCACTTCTATCTTTGCTTGCTTTGTTGCTCGCTCTTTTGCTATGCCTATGCTACGATACCTACCACGTGCTTATCATGCCTCCCATATTGTTGAACCATGCCTCTAACCCACCTTGTCCTAGCAAACCGTTGTTTGGCTATGTTACCGCTTTGCTCAGCCCCTCTTATAGCGTTGTTAGTTGCAGGTGAAGGTTGAAGTTTGTTCCTTGTTGGAACATGGAGATGTTGTTCCTTGTTGGAACATGTTTACTTGTTGGGATATCACAATATATCTTATTTAATTAATGCATCTATATACTTGGTAAAGGGTGGAAGGGTCGGCCTTATGCCTAGTGTTTTGTTCCACTCTTGCCGCCCTAGTTTCCGTCATATCGGTGTTATGTTCCCGGATTTTGCGTTCCTTACGCGGTTGGGTATAATGGGAACCCCTTGACAGTTCGCGTTGAATAAAACTCCTCCAGCAAGACCCAACATTGGTTTTACCATTTGCCACCTAGCCTTTTCTTTCCCTTGGGTAGGCCTGCCCAAGGGTCGTCTTTATTTAAACCCCCGAGCCAGTGCTCCTCTGAGTGTTGGTCCAACTTGTCAGCCGCCGGTGGCCACCAGGGGCAACTCTGGGCTGGCCTACCGGAAGTTTGGACGATCCGGTGTGCCCTGAGAACGAGATATGTGCAGCTCCTATCGGGATTTGTCGGCACATTCGGGTGGCTTTGCTGGTCTTGTTTTACCATTATCGAAATGTCTTGTAACTGGGATTCGGAGTCTGATCGGGTCTTCCCGCTAGAAGGAATATCCCTCGTTGACCGTGAGAGCTTGTCATGGGCTAAGTTGGGCACCCCTACAGGGATTTGAACTTTCTAAAGCCGTGCCCGCGGTTATGGGCAGATGGGAATTTGTTAATGTCTGGTTGTAGAAAACCTGAAGTTGACCTTAATTAAAATACATCAACCGCGTGTGTAACCGTGATGGTCTCTTTCCGGTGGAGTCCAGGAAGTGAACACGGTTGTTGGAGTTATGCTTGACGTAGGTTGTTCTAGGATCACTTCTTGATCATAGTTTCTCGACCGTGCTTTGCCTTCTCTTCTCGCTCTCTTTTGCGTATATTAGCCACCATATATGCTAGTCGCTTGCTGCAGCTCCACCTCATACCTTTACCTTACCCATAAGCTTAAATAGTCTTGATCGCGAGGGTGCGAGATTGCTGAGTCCTCGTGACTCATAGATACTTCCAAAACCAGCTTGCAGGTGCCGAGGATACCGTGCGATGACGAAACCAAGCTCAAGGAGGAGCTTGATGAAGATCTTGTCCTTTGCCTTGTTTCGATCTAGTTGATCAGTAGTGGAGCCCAGTCGGGACGATCGGGGATCTGTGTAGCATTTGGGGTAGTCTTCTTTTATTTTGGTTCCATAATCGGACCCTGATTGTATCTGGTTGATGTAATGCTTTATTCATGTAATTGTGTGAAGTGGTGATTATAAGCCAACTATGTGTCTCTTTCCCTTATGTATTACATGGGTTGTGTGAAGATTACCTCACTTGCGACATTGCTTTCAATGCGGTTATGCCTCTAAGTCGTGCTTCGACACGTGGGAGATATAGCCGCATCGAGGGCGTTACACAATGTTTCCTCCATAGTTCGATAGCCAATCCATACCGAGTATCACATCCAATCCTTGTGATTCCAAAATTATTAAGTCTGAGGGGAAAACATGCCTACCTATGGTCAATGGCATCTGAAAACATCCACTGCTTGCCATATACTCCGCTCCAGGTGAGCTTACTAACATAGGTGTCTTAAGAACTTTGGTGGGCAACTTATACTTATCCATGAATCCCCTTGATATGTATTAATGCGATGCACCAGTATCAAAAAGAACTATTGCGGTAAATGACTTAACCAAAAACTTACCGATAACTGCATCTGGCTGCTCCTCAACCTCCTCCATGTTAACGTGGTTCACTTGTCCCTTGTTGAAAGGGTTGGGCTTCTTTCCAGAGATTCCATTGCATTTCCATTCTTGAGTTCAGGACACTCATTGGCATAGTGCCCAGTCTTCCCGCACTTGAAACATGTAACGTGGCTTTGGTCCTTCTTGGCGGGTGTGCTTGGGTTAGAGCGGTTCTGACTGCTTGCTCCACTCCCATTTACATTCCTAGAGCCATTGTGGTTATGCGGAATTCCTCCATTGTGGTTATGGCCTCCATAGTTATGGGTAAATCCTCTCGCATTCGGGGTGAAGCAGGGTTTCTACTGAGCTCCTGAATTGTACTTCCCTTGTCCATACTTCCTCTTGCGGCTCTCAATCTACTGCTGCTTCCCTTCAATCATAAGAGCTTTATCTACTAACTCCTAGTAGTTGTTGAATGCTTCCACCATCAAGTGCATACTCATCTCATCATTTAGCCCTTCCATAAACTTCTCCTGTTTCACGGCATCGATGGCCACGTCATCTGGGGCATAACGAGCTAGCTTGCTAAACTCCTCCACGTACTGCCCTATAGTACGGTTGCCCTGGCGTAAGTTTCGAAACTCACGCTTCTTCATGCTCATAGCTCCAGTTGAGACATGAGCAGTGCAGAATGCTTGCTGAAACTGCTCCCATGTAACATTGGCTATGGGGAAAGTGGTTGTGTAATTCTCCCACCATGCGGCTGCGGGTCCATCCAATTGGTGTGCGGCAAAACGCACCTTCTCAGCATATGTGCAACTGGCAGTAGTTAACTCCCTTCCAATCCTGCGTAGCCAGTCATCCGCAACTATGGGCTCAGTGCTACTGGAAAACACCGGCGGCTGTAACCTCAGAAAACGGGCTAAGTTGTCAACTGGAGGTGGTGGTGGCGGGTTGTTGTTGTTGTTATTGTTGTTGTTGTTACCCTGATTCTGAATAGCAACTGCATCGGTGTATTCTGCTGCTGGATCAACTGAGTGAGCTCTGGTGGGAGGGCAAATCCAGGGTCACGTCTCGGAGGCATCTGATGGGTTTAGAGGGGAGAGATTAGAATAGAATGAGGTCTAATGAGAAAGCACTACCCATATGCACATGAGACAAACACAATCAATATCACTCCAAAACAATATCAAGCAAGGGCAGACAATCGATCTAACTATCGTTACAGTGCTCGGACTACTAATATATACATGGGGGAATACTACTAATAATATGGTAGTCTACTAGAAATTTTGATCGGTAGAAGACTCCATGATATCTACTCCAGCTTCATCTTCATAATCATCATCACTGGGGCCGGAGTCGGTGCCGTCGATGATGATGTAGTCCTTGGGGTGGTCATCATCTCCTCCTGGTGCAGGGTCTCCCATGAATACTCCTAGCTTCCTTGTCAAGTCGTCATTCTTCTCCACTAGTACGGTGATTTCCTCCTCGTATCCGTCATGTGTAGACTTGAGTTCCTCTTCTAGCTCCATGTTCCTAGTCATCAACTTCTTCAGATCTATCATGCTTGCACACATCTGGTTCTCCTGGCAACGAATTTGATGATTTAACTCCTGGATGAAGGCTGCAATGGACCTGTCCTTCCTGGTGCTGATCATCTCCCATTGCTCATCTCGGCACCCACATATCTGGTAGATAGTGTCCTTAAGCTCCTTGTGATAAACTTCACCGATGCGTCCCATGGCGATGTGGGCTGCCATGCTCTTTCCTAGACTCCAGGTTGGTGCATCAAAGGAAAACTCTATGGGCTTGGTTACTGGCGTGAATGTCCTTCCTGGAACTTGAACTCGAATCATCCAATGCTCCTCTTCTGGTAGTGTGGCGGTGTAGGTCCTGGTGAAGCTTTGTACTCCAATTTTCAGGTACCTAGTGA
The DNA here is from genome assembly GCF_018294505.1 of Triticum aestivum. Classification (NCBI taxonomy): domain Eukaryota; kingdom Viridiplantae; phylum Streptophyta; class Magnoliopsida; order Poales; family Poaceae; genus Triticum; species Triticum aestivum. Next base: position 69,620,409 of record NC_057803.1, on the reverse strand, counting down.
CTTCCTTCAAGTGTCATGCAAAATGTGTGTCTTCATTCGGTTGTGTAAAATTATTCCTCGTGTCCGCCATCCTATAGAGTGGAAAATGGAGAGGAGTCAAAAATGAGTAGAGAAGAGTGACCTATGGCTCATCTTAATGGTCGTGTCCTACATTCAGTGTGTGCTCTGATACCATCTTATAGCGACCCGACCCGAATGGATCAAGTCTCTGTGCATAAGTGTCATCCCTGGATCGGTAATGCTGACACACAGTACTTGAAGGATTTATAACAGAGTAGCAATCACACACTTATTACATCGAACGTCTCAAAAGAGAACTTATTACAATAAATATGGCTTAAGGCCATCTAAGTAAGATAACATCGGAAGGCTTGGAAGATAAAGTGAGTCCATCAACTCCAACAGCATAGCTGAGTGCATGACAAACGACCTAGCGCACCTTACTCTTTGTCTGAAAAATCTGCAACATGATATGTTGCAGCCCGAAACGGGTCAGCACATGGAATATGCTGGCAAGATAACACAGTAGAGCAAAGAACAAGTAAATGCTATCACTACATGCATATATGGCTGGTGGAGGCTCTATGGTTATAATGTTTTTGCGAAAAGCCAATTTTTTCCTACAACAAAGGAATATAATTTATTTAACTACAAAGTTGGTTGAAAAACATTGAGAATGGTAACCCCATCTCAATCCCAATTAAAAGTAATTAACATCCTAGCAAATTAATTTAGAGTGATGAGATCCACATGATAATCCAAGAACCATATACTCACACTACAAAAAAAGACACATCCGTGACATTTTGGGCCGAACGAATTTTTTTCTATGATACTTATGACACTTCTATGAAGATAATTGTGACAAAACCCGGTATCATCATAGATGTGGTGGGGCCCTACTTCTATGACAAAAAATAATGACAGAAAATGGGCTTTTCATCCTGGGCGGGCCGGAGACGCACCTGCATGACATTCTTTGGGCCGTCCATGACAGAACAAACCGTGGTAGAAGCGAGGGCGAGGAAAATATCAGGGTGTTCCCGGTTACGATGGGTGGTTGGGGCCGAGCGATGCGTGTTTCTCTCATACACGCACGCGCGTGGGTGCGAGGCGTTGAGCTCTAACTGAACCCGAGCGATTGCACTGCAGGCTACGCGTTGCTGAACCCGAGTGATCGGTCGATGGTTGTTAACTGAACCCGATCGAGCGATTCCTTCGCTACTGCTGCTAACTGAAGCCGATCGATGCTGCCTCTAGATGAACAGTGAGCGTTGCTGGGGGGTTTGGATGAACAGTTCCCGGTGGGGGTGGATGAATAGGACTCCGTGGTGTTGCCTCTGGATGAACAGGACCCCGATCGATCGAGCTGGTTGGGGCTGGATGAACAGGACCACCCCATGGAGGGCAGGATGAACAGTAGACGGTGGAGGGCTGGACGAACAGTAGTTCGTGGAGGGGTGGTTGAACAGGAGCCCGAGGAGAGGGCTGGTTAAACAGTAGCCGGTGGAGTAGCGTGCGGTGGAGGCTGGATGAACAGGAGCCCGTGGATGAACAGTCGCAGGTGGAGGCTGGAGGAGGTCGATGGTGGATGAATAGTAGCCCATGGAGGCTGGAGGGGGTCGATGGTGGAGATGAACAATATCCCGTGGAGTCCCATTTTTTAGTACGCCACACCCCTCCCGATGAACATGACCCCCTTTTCGACCGTAGCGCTCCAAGAAAAGTCAGTTTCCTCCGTTTTGCGGTACGACACACCCCTCCCGATCAACAGGACCCCCGTTTCGACCATAGGAGGTCTGTTTCCTCCATTTTGCGGTACGCTAGACCCCTCCCGATGAACAGGATCCTGTTTCGACCGTGGCCGGTCGAACACAAGGCCGTTTCCTCCGTTCTGTGGTACGCCAGGCCTCGTTTCCATCGGCTGTTCCATCCAAGCCCTCCCGATGAACACAATGATGCATTCCATCCTGACCCATCCGGTTGGCTCCCCATGAACATGACGACGACACAGCTTCTCTGTTCCGACCCAGCCATGTGATGTCTACTACACAACCTTCTTCTTGTAGACGTTGTTGGGCCTCCAAGTGCAGAGGTTTGTAGGACAGTAGCAAATTTCCCTCAAGTGGATGACCTAAGGTTTATCAATCCGTAGGAGGCGTAGGATGAAGATGGTCTCTCTCAAGCAACCCTGCAACCAAATAACAAAGAGTCTCTTGTGTCCCCAACACACCCAATACAATGGTAAATTGTATAGGTGCACTAGTTTGGTGAAGAGATGGTGATACAAGTGGTATATGGATAATAGATATGGGTATTTGTAATCTGAAATTATAAAACAGCAAGGTAACTAATGATAAAAGTGAGGGTAAACGGTATTGCAATGATAGGAAACAAGGCCTAGGGTTCATACTTTCGCTAGTGTAAGTCCTCTCAACAATAATAGCATAATTGGATCACATAACTATCCCTCAACATGCAACAAAGACTCACTCCAAAGTCACTAATAGCGGAGAACAAACGAAGAGATTATGGTAGGGTACGAAACCACCTCAAAGTTATTCTTTCCAATCAATCCGTTGGGCTATTCCTATAAGTGTCACAAACAGCCCTAGAGTTCGTACTAGGATAACACCTTAAGATACAAATCAACCAAAACCCTAATGTCACCTAGATACTCCAATGTCACCACAAGTATCCGTGGGCGTGATTATACGATATGCATCACACAATCTCAGATTCATCTATTCAACCAACACAAAGGACCTCAAAGAGTGCCCCAAAGTTCTACCGGAGAATCACAATGAAAACGTGTGCCAACCCCTATGCATAGGTTCATGGGCGGAACCCGCAAGTTGATCACCCAAACATACATCAAGTGAATCACGTGGTATCCCATTGTCACCACAGATATGCACGGCAAGACATACATCAAGTGTTCTCAAATCTTTAAAGACTCAATACGATAAGATTACTTCAAAGGGGAAATTCAATTCATTACAAGAGAGAAGAGGGGGAGGAGAAACATAAGATACATCTATAATAACAAAGCTCGCGATACATCAAGATCGTGCCAAATAAAGAACACGAGAGAGAGAGATCAAACACATAGCTACTGGTACATACCCTCAGCCCCGAGGGAGAACTACTCCCTCCTCGTCATGGAGAGCACCGGGATGATCAAGATGTCCAACGGAGAGAGATTGCCCCCTCCGGCAGGGTGCCGGAACGGGTCTAGATTGGTTTTCGGTGGCTACGGAGGCTTCTGGCGGCGGAACTCCCGATCTATTGTCCTCTCTGGAAGTTTTAGGATACGTGGGTATATATGGGTGAAAGGAGTACGTTGGTGGACCGAAGGGGGGGCACGAGGCAGGGGGGCACGCCCCAGGGGGGTGGGCGCGCCCCTACCCTCGTGAGCTCCTCCTTCATCTTCTGACATAGGGTCCAATTCTATCCGGTAGGTTTCCTTCCAAAAATAACTTCTCTAGTTGATTTTGTTCTGTTTCGACTCCGTTTGATATTCCTTTTCTTCGAAACACTGAAATAGGCATAAAACAGCAAATCTGGACTGCGCCTCCGGTTAATAGGTTAGTCCCAAAAATAATATAAAAGTGGAAAATAAAGCCCAATATTGCCCAAAACAGTAGATAATATAGCATGGAGCAATCAAAAATTATAGATACGTTGGAGACATATCACCATGTACACGAGCCCTGGCCGTACGTATGCGCGAGTAGGCGTTCGATACCCTGCCCGTATGTATGTACGTGGCCATATTTTCTTTCTTGCACACTGGCCGTTGTACGTACGTGTACATGCTACGCGTGCGCCTCTACTACAACAAGTGCGCGCCTCTACATCGACCAGTATGTACGTACACGTTCGCGACCAGAATGACAACGCTATGTACGCTTCGACCAGGTGGGTCCCGACTGTCAGGCACTTCCTTGCGTGCGAAGATGTAGCTGGTGGGTCCCAACAGTTAGGGGGGCGAATCATTTTTTTTTTTGCCCGGACGCACTTCCTTGCATGCGAAGATGTAGCTGGTGGGTCCCAACAGTCAGGGGGGAATGTTTTTTCGCGAAATACGGTGTCCCGTCCGATGGGTCCCCGCTGTCAGGTGGAGGAATAATTATTTTGCGCATAATAAGGAGGCACTTCCTTGCTGCGGCAGTGGACCCAGCTATCAGCCTCTCCACGTATAGTCCACGTCCGATGGAAGCCGTTCCTTGATCACGTTGACCATGCCGCGCCAAGAGCACCAGGGTGGTGGACAAAGGCGAGGCCTAGGAAGGGGACGACGCGGAGCCAGGGGAGACGCGGCAGTGGAAGCCCGCGTGGAGAGGAGTATGAGGGTTCACTGGTTCGGCTGCGGTGTGAGGCTGCCGTCACCGCAGGGCCTGGCCAGCGGTGGGAATAGTAGGGGGTGGTAAGGCCTCCATGGAAGCACAGTCGGCCACGGGAGCAGGAGCATGCGGCACGACCGGCGCTGCTTTGGGCAGCTAGAGCAAGAAGACCAGAGGTTCAAGAAGCACTACGGAGTTGGATGGACATCGTACGGTCAGTGGAGCTATAATCGTTCATATTGACTAAGTTGACAAAGCACTCCATCCCCGTCAACTTAGTAGGCCCACAAGTCAGCCACCCACCAAGGTGGGTCCCAACTAGCAGCGGGTATTCATTTTTTTGTGCGTAATAAGGACGCACTTCCGGTGGGTCCGAGCTGACAGCGGGGGCAACGTTTTTTTCACGAAATACGGTGGCCCGTCCGGTGGGTCCCAACAGTCAGGGGGGAACATTTTTTCGCCAAATATGGTGGCCTGTCCGGTGGGTCCTTGCTGTCAGGTGGAGGAATAATTATTTTCCGCGTAATAAGGAGGCACTTCCTTGCGGCTGCCGTGGATCCAGTTGTCAGCCTCTCCACGTATAGTACTCTTCCGATGGAAGTCGTTCCTTAACCACGTTGACCACGCCGCGCCGAGAGCACTAGGGCGATGGACGATGGTGAGGCCTAGGAAGGGGACAACGCGGAGCCGGGGAAGATGCGATAGTGGATGCCCACGCGTAGAGGAGTATGAGGGTTCACTGGTTCGCTGCGGTGGGAGGCTGCCGTCGCTGTAGAATAACAGGGGGTGTGGGTGAGTAGAGGGATGGCTTGGCCAGCGGTGGGAGTAGTAGGGGCGGTGAGGCCTCCGCCGCATCGCAGCCGGTCACGGGAGGCAGGAGCATGAGGCACAACAGGCGCTGGTTTGGGCGGCTGGAGCAAGAAGACCAGAGGTTGAAGAAGCACTACGGCCGTTGGATGGACATCGTACGGTCACTGGAGCTAGAATCGTGCATATTGACTAAGTTGACAAAGCCCTCCGTCCCCGTCAACTTAGTAGGCCCACAAGTCAGCCTGCCCCTATACTGGGTCCCAGCTAGCAGGGGGAGTATTCATTTTTTGTGCGTAATAAGGAGGCACTTCCTTGCGTGCGAAGATATATCTGGTGGGTCCAAGCTGTCAGCGGCGGTAACGTTTTTTCCGCGAAATACAGAGGCCCTTTCGGTGGGTCCCAGATGTCAGGTGGAGGAATCATTATTTTGCGTGTAATAAGGAGGCATTTCCTTGCGTGCGGCCATGGACCCAGCTGTCAGCCTCTCCGTGTACAGTCCACTTCAGATGCATGTCGGTCGTTGACCACGTTGACCAGGCCGCGCCGAGAGCACCAGGGCGGTGGACGACAGCGAGGCCTAGGAAGGGAACGACACAGAGGCAGGGAAGACTCGGCAGTTGTTTCCCACGTGGAGGGGAGTACGAATGTACGAGGGTTTACTGGTTCGTCTGCCGTCACTGGAGAATAACAACAGGTGTGGGTGAGTAGAGGGATGGCTAGGCCAGCGATGGGAGTATGGTGGGGCGGTGAGGCCTGTGCGGCAGCACAGCCGGCCGCGGGGAGGAGAGAGCAGGCAGTCCCGCCGGTGCTTGTTTGAGCGGCTGGAGCAGGAAGAGCAGAGATTGAAGAAGCACGACGGCCGTTGGATGGACAACCAACAGTCACTGCTTGTGCGTCAACCTTTTTTAGGAAAGCCTCTAATCTGTGGAAAACATCATATAGCCCATCTGCCATTATTTCTAATAATTTACAGCCCATTTGCTAATTCTTAAGGTTTTTTTGGAGCCCATATTCTTTTTGTTAGCATTACATCCCATATTGTGGCCACGGTTAAAAAAATATACGAAATGTTGCATATTTTAGTGCGGTCCAAACTGTTTTTAATCCCAAAATCTCGAGTCACATTCAAACTGATTTTAAAAATAAATATATATCTATATAAAATCCAACAAATTGTCCATGCATAAAAATCAATGCAATTTAAAATCTCGAAATGAAAAAAAGAAATTTGAAACTAATTATCGGTTTGATGTGTTTTAAAAATGTACTACCCATTTCCCATTACTGATAGGCCATTTTCTCGGCCAGCCAGATGAAGGTCTCCTCGTCTCGAAAGATTTGCAGCCCAACAGGCCTAACAAAGCGACTTACTTGGCAAATCACAAAAAAACGGGGTTGTGGCCGTGGACCCAGCTGCGGTTGTGGACCCAGCTGTTAGCCTCTCCATGTACAGTACTCTTCCGATGGAAGTCGGTCGTTGACCACATTGACCATGCCGCGCCGAGAGCACCAAGGCGGTTGACGACGGCGAGGCCTACGAAGGGGACGACGCGGAGCTGGGGAAGACGTAGCAGTGGATGCCCACGCGGAGAGGAGTACGAGGGTTCACTAGTTCGGCTGCGGTGTGAGGCTGTTGTCGCGGCAGAATAACCGGGGGGTGTGGGTGAGTAGAGGGATGCCCTGGCCAGCAGTGGGAGTAGTAGGGGCGGTGAGGCCTCCGCGGCATCACAGCCGACCACGAGAGGTAGGAGCACGCGGCACGACCGACGCTGGTTTGGGAGGCTGGAGCAAGAAGACCAGAGGTTGAAGAAGCACTACTACCATTGGATGAACATCGTACGGTAACTAGAGCTAGAATCATTCATATTAACTAAGTTGACAAAGCCCTCCGTCCCCGTCAACTTGGTAGGCCCACAAGTCAGCCTCCCATGATGCTGGGTTCCAGCTGGCAGGGGGCGTATTCATTTTTTGGTGCATAATAAGGAGGCACTTCCTGGCGTGCGAAGATAGCTGGTGGGTTCGACCTGTTAGCGGGGGGCACATTTTTTCGCGAAATACAGAGGCCCTTCCAGTGGGTCCCAGATGTCAGATGGACGAATCAAAGACTTGAGAAGGCGTACAGAACAAGCTAGTGTACCAGTAAAGAGACATTGCCGAGTTTTAGAAAAAAGAGAGACGTGCTCCTGTAGCTGGTTCGAATCCAAACCTAGACTATGACCATATATGGTGCTATGCTACTCTGCAAGTAATGAAACTGACATATCCAATGTTCGCTTCTCCTCTTCTCTACTTACTCTGCCTATTATCAGAAGCTCTGGCCGCAACAACCATGTCTGCTGGCTGCTCGTCCACCTGCTCTTCAGCAGGCAACAACCAAATATGCGCCAAGTCGCCACCCATACTATCGCATGTGAGTCTCATCACACCCCCGCCAGCACGCGCACCACAGCCGGTTGCTCATCGCAACCCGCTGCCGTTGGTGTGGTGCCACTGCTGCAAATCACGCAGAGTCATCCATCGCGTCTCAACCACAATCCTCAACCCTGACCGAGTCTTCTACAAATGCCCGAATCATGGGGTAATAATATGTTTAAGTGTTGTTGTGCTGCTTTCAGTTGCTAATTTGTATATTTCTGGGAAGTTGTTGATGTGAGGGAGTGCAACTACACTGATTATTTGGTTAGCCGAGGAATCCCAATACCAGCAGGTTGGGGTGTTGGACAAGTAACTGAAGGAACGACAGAAGAGGAAGATGCAGAGCAGAAGGTTAAAGATGTAGTTCCTCTGATCATGGTCAAGCAACAGTTGTTGAACGGCCTTGACAGCAATGAGGAGATGAAAGAGCTTGTGAAGATAATGGGAAAAATTTATGTGCTCTGTAGGATGATTGTCTCTTTATTTGTAGTTTATGTAGCACTCGTGATGTATTTAGTGGCTATGACATGAGCACTTTGCTGAAACTAGTAATGAATGAAACCTGTGTAGCAGGCTAGGCATAGTGTTGTGAACATCTAATGATTTCTATTAACGGAAATCAGGGGCTATCCCATTTTTCTCATAAATAAATAAATAAATAGCAGAGGCCCTTTTGGTAATAAATAAATAAATTAGCAGAGGCTCTGTCGGGTCAGCTTTGTTCTCATTCGACGACGTCGAGCAAATTGCAGTCCAACAGCAAACTATGTCATTAAATTCAAGTTTCACAGCCAAATATGAGTACAACTAAACAACAATGTCATCATGTTTAGTCGTCATACAATCACCAAACACAAATCAGCATACATAACAAGTGATGTTCTCACAGAAAAATACTAAACAACATGTTCATCAGGTTTCAGTTGTCATAGCAAACACAATTTCACATAGTAGATAAAAACGTCTTCTGACAGGCAAATACGACAAAAGCAATGTAATCATCATCCGCAGGAGCAGTGTCAACATCTTCGCCATGTGTATCAGTCTGAATCATAATTCCCCATGGTGTCATCTTCTTCTTCGTCCTCAACGTCCTCGAACGTTGCCTTTTTCTTGATCAACTCTTGTATGTCCACAACACGACAGGCAATCTTTTCGCCGGCGTCATTGACGTGATGGTTCTCAAAGATATTAGGAACATCTGTGTTATCTTGTACATTAGGAGCAGTGTAAGCATCATCTTGTTGTGCAACTTCATTAAACAAATTCCTCTGCTCAAACCTTTGCAATACTCTCCAGTCATCGCTACGTGCAAATGTGTCTTCCAAGAAAAATATCTGTGTTGCTTGATTTGCCAAAATAAAAGGATCGTTGGTCTGGTACCCCGCCTTGACATTGATTGATTTGAAATAATCATCAGCTCTGGGTTTTGCGATCCAGGAAAACAGGTTATACCAATGACAGCACAACAGAACCACACACCGATGATCCTCGAAACTAGAGATATACTGCAACTGAATAATGTCTATTATGTTAGCATACATTTTAGTTGTCTCTTTGTCATACGTATCCATGCTCATGATGGCACTATTTTGTGTCTTCCTGCCTTCGTCTCGTGCAAGGGTGTTGTAGCGCACATCTCCAACAACGCAAGATTCATAATGTCTTACCCGAGTATCAGGACCCATTGCTAGTGAGTAAAGGGCATCATCAACTGCCTGCCCATCCTCCCGCATCTTCTTAATCTATGGTTCGAAAATAGACAAGCTGATCATCTTATGTACTCAATATATTAAAAAACTGACAGTGCAATTCAAAAGCTTACATGGCTCTTGAACCATTTCGCAAATCCTGCCATAACCAGTTTGTCAATGTTTCTTGGATTTTGCGGCAGTAACTCCTTTTTGTAGATGTTGCACAACATAGTGATTGCTCAAACATCTAAATATATAAGAATGTGCTGCAAGTTTAGTAGATTACGATGTATAAGCTGCAGTACTTAGCACTTACTTGATATAAGGTAGTATCTCAGGACAGTTATTCAACACATACCAAACCATTTTGTCCAAATCTTTAGGTTTGTCCTCTTGTCGACTCTTCCCTGTAACTCGAACAAAATAATCGAAAACATTGAGCCCGGGATTGTCTTCATCCACCTCTTTGCTAAGCTGATCAGCTGTTTCAATGTATTTTGAGCAGAATGTCAACGCTTTTGTAGCAATGTAGGCCTCTGCAATGGAACCCACGGGTCTAGCTCTATTCCTAACATAGCCCTTGAAAGTGCCTAGCCGCCTTTCAATAGGCTACATCCATCCATACTGTACTGGACCTCTAAGTAGTGCCTCATCAGGTAGATGAACAGCCAAATGCACCATCACATCAAAGAAGGCTGGAGGATATATCTTCTCAAGGTCGCATAGGATAGTTGGTATCTTGTCTCTAAGACACTCCAAAGCATCTATCCTGATATTTCTACTGCAGAGTTCCCTGAAGAAATGTCCCAACTCTGCAACTGCTCTGTATAAGTCAGGGCGGCCCAATCCTCTAAGGATAACAGGTAAAATCCTTTGAAGTAGGACGTGGCAGTCATGAGTTTTCAACCCTAGTACCTTGTTTCCATCTGCACTGACTCTCCTTTCAGGGTTGGAAGCAAATCCATGTGGGAATCTCACACGTGACAGGACCTCGCAGAATTCTTTTCTTTTTACCTTGTCCAAGACGTACACATCTGGTGCCATATCCCGTGGTTTACCTTCATCTTGCACCTGCAAATCCTCTCTGGTACTCAGGTGTGTCAAATCAATTCTAGATTTTAAGGTATCTTTCGTCTTTCCTTCAATATTAAGAAGTGTGCTGATAATGATGTCACATATATTTTTCTCGATGTGCATCACATCAATATTATGCCGTGAGGGACTCCTGGATTAGGGGGTCTCCGGATAGCCAGAATATATCCTTTGGCCGGACTATTGGACTATGAAGATACAAGATTGAAGATTTCGTCCCGTGTCCAGATGGGACTCTACTTGGCGTGGAAGGAAAGCTAGGCAATACAGATATGGATATCTCCTCCCTTGTAACCAACCTTGTGTAACCCTAGCCCCCTCCGATGTCTATATAAACCGGAGGGTTTTAGTCCGTAGGATAACATACAATCATACCATAGGCTAGCTTCTAGGGTTTAGCCTCTCTGATCTCGTGGTAGATCAACTCTTGTAATACTCATATCATCAAGAACAATCAAGCAGGACGTAGGGTATTACCTCCATCAAGAGGGCCCGAACCTGGGTAACATCGTGTCCCCTGCCTCGTGTTACCATCCGCCTTAGACTCACAGTTCGGGACCCCCTACCCGAGATCCGCCGGTTTTGACACCGACATGCCGCAGATCCAAATCTTTCCAATACTCCAAGTCCCATAAAGTGGACCTGTGAGTAAACAATAATCTCTCTTCTGCCCTGCCACGCTTCCTTTTCCCGCTACCATTGTCAGGATGGTTTCCTGGTGTAATATGCCTGACCTTCTCTAATTCCATTTGCAACTCATCGGCGGTGAGCCTCTTTGGCGCATCACGGTTTTCATGCTTTGCATTGAACACATGTCTTCGGTATTTTCTAGGATGCGGCTTGTTGATAACCCACAAGTATAGGGGATCACAACAGTTTTCGAGGGTAGAGTATTCAACCCAAATTTATTAATTCGACACAAGGGGAGCCAAAGAATGTTCTCAAGTATTAGCAGCTGAGTTTTCAATTCAACCACACCTGGAAACTTAATATCTGCAGCAAAGTGTTTAGTAGCAAAGTAATGTGATAGTGGTGGTAACAGTAGCAAAAGGTAATGATAGCAAAAGTAATGTTTTTGGTGTTTTGTAGTGATGATAGTAATAGCAACGGAAAAGTAAAGAAGCGAAGAACAATATATGGAAAGCTCGTAGGCAATGGATCAGTGATGGAGAATTATGTCGGATGCGGTTCATCATGTAACAGTCATAACCTAGGGTGACACAGAACTAGCTCCAATTCATCGATGTAATGTAGGCATGTATTCTGAATATAGTCATACGTGCTTATGGAAAAGAACTTGCATGAGATATTGTCCTACCCTCCCGTGGCAGCGGGGTCCTAGCGGAAACTAAGGGATATTAAGGCCTCCTTTTAATAGAGTACCGGACCAAAGCATTAACACATAGTGAATACATGAACTCCTCAAACTACGGTCATCACCGGAAGTGGTCCCAATTATTGTCACTTCGTGGTTGCCGGATCATAACACATAGTAGGTGACTATAGACTTGCAAGATAGGATCAAGAACTCTCATATATTGATGAAAAAATAATAGGTTCAGATCTGAAATCATGGCACTCGGGCCCTAGTGACAAGCATTAAGCATAGCAAAGTCATAGCAACATCAATCTCAGAACATAGTGAATACTAGGGATCAAACCCTAACAAAACTAACTCGATTACATGATAAATCTCATCCAACCCATCACCGTCCAGCAAGCCTACGATGGAATTACTCATGCACGGCGGTGAGCATCATGAAATTGGTGATGGAGGAAGGTTGATGATGATGATGGCGACGGATTCCCCTCTCCGGAGCCCCGAACGAACTCCAGATCAGCCCTCCCGAGAGGTTTTAGGGCTTGGCAGCGGCTCCGTATCGTAAAACGCGATGAATCCTTGTCTCTTATTTTTTTTCTCCCCGAAAGCAAATATATAGAGTTGGAGTTGAGCTCGGAGGAGCTCCAGGGGGCCCACGAGGTAGGGGGCGCACCCTGGAGGGGCAGGTGACCCCCACCCTCGTGGCTAGGGTGTGGGCCCCCTGGTCTTCATCTTTTGCAAGGATTTTTATTATTTCCAAATAGACATTCCATGAAGTTTCAGGTCATTCCGAGAACTTTTGTTTTTGCACATAAATAACACCATGGCAATTCTGCTGAAAGTAGTGTCAGTCCGGGTTAGTTCCATTCAAATCATGCAAGTTAGAGTCCAAAACAAGGGCAAAAGTGTTTGGAAAAGTAGATACGACGGAGACGTATCAACTCCCCTAAGCTTAAACCTTTGCTTGTCCTCAAGCAATTAAGTTGATAAACTGAAAGTGATAAAGAAAAACTTTTACGAACTCTGTTTGCCGTTGGCGCCGGCTGGGAATGCCCCACGCGACGACGCGAGGGACGAGGGTTTTTGGTGTGCCAGGGTAGTCAGCTGCGGTCATGGCAACGTTGGAGATGCCCTTTGCTCACATGCGATCGACGCATGTCATTGAAAAAGCAAGAGGACCCAGCATGGTCTCAGGTCCTGAGGATGCAGTTGGCCACGCTACACCACTCCGTGGACGCGTCCCAGCGCCCCGTGCATCCTCGACGAGCCGGGTGTTGGGGTGCGTCTGGATTGTGGCCAAAGTGCACCTTACCAAAATTTTGGTCATGACCCAAAGATTGGTCTTTGTTGAGATGGTTGCCATTTTTTGGCATGCCAATAAACTCTAGCCAACTCTAGTCCATTTTTCTTGCCGATGTCGGCCAAATCATGGGCAACCAAAACCTCAACCAAAATTTTGGCTACCCAATGCTTTGATGGGGCAACCTTGGGCAAAAACCAAACATACTGTTGGTCGTGCCACAACACTAAGGCCACCCTCAGCACACTGAAACCGACCGTGTCTAGCGATGATGAGCGTGTCGCTCACCGCGGTCGCCGTGTCCAGAGGCGGTGCTGGAGCTTTGCCACGTTGTTGGTGTTGGGGAACGTAGTAATTTCAAAAAAATTCCTACGCACACGCAAGATCATGGTGATGCATAGCAACGAGAGGGGAGAGTGTTGTCTACATACCCTCGTAGACCGTTTGCGGAAGCGTTATATCAACGTAGTTGATGTAGTCGTACGTCTTCACGTCCGACCAATCCAAGTACCGAAAGCATGTCACCTCCGAGTTCTACACATGTTCGGCTCGGTGACGTCCTCGCCTTCTCGATCCAGCAAGAGGGGCGAAGTAGTAGATGAGTTCCGGCAGGACGACAGTGTGGTGACGGTGTTGGTGAAGAACAATCTCCGTAGGGCTTCGCCTAAGCACTACGAAAACTATGACGGAGGCTAAACTAGAGGGGACAGGGTTGCCGGCACACGGCTTGGTGTTTCTTGATGTGTCTTTGGTACTAGCCCTACCCCTCTATTTATATGTTGAGCCCTGGGGTCGAAACTTGGAGTAAAAGACTCCTCAAAGTTGGTTTCACCCGAAAGGCAAGAGTCCTTCTCGGACTCTAGGGCTAGACGCCAGGGTTCCCGGCGTCTACCCCCTAGACGCCAGGGTTCCTGGCCTCTAGCCTTTGGTCTCTGCAAAACTTCCTTTTGCACTTTCCAAAAGCCTCGTGGGCTTTCCCCTTTGGCCCAGATAAAGTGTTCTCGTGCCCAAACATTTCGGGAAACATCCGGAACCCCTTCCGGTGAATTCCGGAACCCTTCCGGAGATCAAACACTACTATGCCATATATCAAACTTTATCTCCGGACCATTCCGGAGTTCCTTGTCATATCCATGATCTCATCCCGGACTCCGAACAACATTCGGTCATCAACATACATAACTCATATAGTACTATATCGTCAATGAACGTTAAGCGTGCGGACCCTACGGGTTCGAGAACTATGTAGACATGACCGAGAGACCTCTCTGGTCAATAACCAATAGCGGGACCTGGATGCCCATATTGGCTCCTACATATTCTACGAAGATCTTTATCGGTCAGACCGCATAACAACATACGTTGTTCCCTTTGTCATTGGTATGTTACTTGCCCGAGATTCGATCATTGGTATCTCAATACCTAGTTCAATCTCGTCACCGGCAAGTCTCTTTACTCGCTCCGTAATACATCATCCCGCAACTAACTCATTAGTTGCAATGCTTGCAAGGCTTATAGTGATGTGCATTACCGAGTGGGCCCAGAGATACCTCTCCGACAATCGGAGTGACAAATCCTAATCTTGAAATACGCCAACCCAACAAGTACCTTTGGAGACACTTGTAGAGCACCTTTATAATCACCCAGTTACGTTGTGACATTTGGTGGCACACAAAGTGTTCCTCCGGTAAACGGGAGTTGCATTATCTCATAGTCATAGGAACATGTATAAGTCATGAAGAAAGCAATAGCAACAAACTAAACGATCAAGTGCTAAGCTAACGGAATGGGTCAAGTCAATCACATCATTTTCCTAATGATGTGATCCCGTTAATCAAATGACAACTCATGTCTATGGTTAGGAAACTTAACCATCTTTGATCAACGAGCTAGTCAAGTAGAGGCATACTAGTGACACTCTGTTTGTCTATGTATTCACACATGTATTATGTTTCCAGTTAATACAATTATAGCATGAATAATAAACATTTATCATGAAATAAGGAAATAAATAATAACTTTATTATTGCCTCTAGGGCATATTTCCTTCAGTCTCCCACTTGCACTAGAGTCAATAATCTAGATCACATCACCATGTGATTTAACATCAATAGTTCACATCACCATGTGATTAACACCCATAGTTCACATCGTCATGTGACCAACACCCAAAGGGTTTACTAGAGTCAATAATCTAGTTCACATCACTACGTGATTAACACCCAAAGAGTACTAAGGTGTGATCATGTTTTGCTTGTGAGAGAAGTTTAGTCAACGGGTCTGCAACATTCAGATCCGTATGTATTTTGCAAATTTCTATGTCAACAATGCTCTACACGGAGCTACTCTAGCTAATTGCTCCCACTTTCAATATGTATCCAGATTGAGACTTAGAGTCATCTGGATCAGTGTCAAAACTTACATCGATGTAACCCTTTTACGATGAACCTTTTGTCGCCACCATAATCGAGAAACATATCATTACTCCAGTAAGGATAATTTTGACCAATGTCCAGTGATCTACTCCTAGATCACTATTGTACTCCCTTGCCAAACTTAGGGCAGGGTATATAATAGGTCTGGTACACAGCATGGCATACTTTATAGAACCTATGGCCGAGGCATAGGGAATGACTTTCATTCTCTTTCTATCGTCTGCCGTGGTCGGGCTTTGAGTCTTACTCAATTTCACACCTTGTAACACAGGCAAGAACTCTTTCTTTGACTGTTCCATTTTGAACTATTTCAAAATCTTGTCAAGGTATGTACTCATTGAAAAAACTTATCAAGCATCTTGGTCTATCTCTATAGATCTTGATGCTTAATATGTAAGCTGCTTCACTGAGGTCTTTCTTTGAAAAAATCCTTTCAAACACTCCTTTTTGCTTTGCAGAATAATTCTACATTATTTCCGATCAATAATATGTCATTCACATATAGTTATCAGAAATGTTGTAGTGCTCCCACTCACTTTCTTGTAAAATACAGGCTTCACCGCAAGTCTGTATAAAACTATATGCTTTGATCAACTTATCAAAGCGTATATTCCAACTCCGAGATGCTTGCACCAGTCCATAGATGGATCGCTGGAGCTTGCATATTTCCTTAGAACCTTTAGGATTGAAAAAACCTTTCTGGATGCATCATATACAACTCTTCTTTAATAAATCCATTAAGGAATGCAGTTTTGTTTATCCATTTGCCAGATTTCATAAAATGCGGCAATTGCTAATATGATTCGGACAGACCTAAGCATAGATACGAGTGAGAAACTCTCATCGTAGTCAACACCTTGAACTTGTCGAAAACCTTTTTGCGACAATTCTAGCTTTGTAGATAGTAACGCTACTATCAGCGTCCGTCTTCCTCTTGAAGATCCATTTAATCTCAATGGCTCGCCGATCATTGGGCAAGTCAATCAAAGTCCATACTTTGTTCTCATACATGGATCTCATCTCAGATTTCATGGCCTCAATCCATTTCGTGGAATCTGGGTTCATCATCGCTTCCTCATAGTTTGTAGGCTAATCATGGTCAAGTAACATGACCTCCAGAACAGGATTATCGTACCACTCTGGTGCGGATCTCACTCTTGTTTACCTACGAGGTTCGGTAGTAACTTGATCTGAAGTTACATGATCATCATCATTAGCTTCCTCACTAATTGGTGTAGTAGTCATGGGAACATATTTCTGTGATGAACTACTTTCCAATAAGGGAGCAGGTACAGTTACCTCATCAAGTTCTACTTTTCCACTTCTTTCGAGAGAAACTCCTTCTCTAGAAAGGATCCATTCAAAGCAACGAATATCTTGCCTTCGGGTCTGTGATAGAAGGTGTACCCAACATTTTCTTTTTGGGCATCCTATGAAGACGCACTTCTCCGATTTGGGTTTGAGCTTATCAGGTTGAAACTTTTTCACATAAGCATTGCAACCTCAAACTTTAAGAAACGACGGCTTAGGTTTCTTGCCAAACCATAGTTCATACGGTGTCATCTCAATGGATTTAGATGGTGCCCTATTTAACGTGAATGCAGTTGTCTCTAATGCATAACCCCAAAACAATAGTGGTAGATCGGTAAGAGACATCATAGATCGCACCATATCTAATAAAGTACGGTTATGATGTTCGGACACACCATTACACTGCGGTGTTCCAGGTGGCGTGAGTAGTGAATCTATTTCACATTGTTTTTAACTGAAGGCCAAACTCGTAACTCTAATATTTTACATCTGCGATCATTTCGTAGAAACTTTTATTTTTGTTACGATGATTCTCCATTTCACTCTGAAATTCTTTGAACTTTTCAAATGTTTCAGACTTGTGTTTCATCAAGTAGATATACTCATATCTGCTCAAATCATCTGTGAAGATCATAAAATAATGATACCTGCCGCGAGCCTCAATATTCATCGGACCACATACATCAGTATGTATGATTTCCAACAAATCTGTTGCTCGCTCCATTGTTCCGGAGAACGGAGTCTTAGTCATCTTGCCCATGAGGCATGGTTCGCAAGCATCAACTGATTCATAATCAAGTGATTCCAAAAGCCCATCAGCATGGATTTTCTTCATGCGCTTTACACCAATATGACCTAAACGGCAGTGCCACAAATAAGTTGCACTATCATTATTAACTTTCCATCTTTTGGTTTCAATATTATGAATATGTGTATCACTACGATCAAGATCCAACGAACAATTTTCATTGTGTGTGTAACCATATAAGGTTTTATTCATGTAAACAGAACAACAATTTATTCACTAACTTACATGAATAACCGTATTGCAATAAACATGATCAAATCATATTCATGCTCAATGCAAACACCAAATAACACTTATTTAGGTTCAACACTAATCCCAAAAGTATAGGGAGTGTGCGATGATGATCATATCAATCTTGGAACCACTTCCAACACACATCGTCACTTCACCCTTAACTAGTCTATGTTCATTCTGTAACTCCCGTTTCGAGTTACTACTCTTAGCAACTGAACCAGTATCAAATACCGAGGGGTTGCTACGAACACTAGTAAAATACACATCAATAATCTGTATATCAAATATACCTTTGTACACTTTGCCATCCTTCTTATCCGCCAAATACTTGGGGCAGTTCTGCTTCCAGTGACCAGTCCCTTTGCAGTAGAAGCACTTAGTCTCAGGCTTAGGACCAGACTTGGGCTTCTTCACTTGAGCAGCAACTTGCTTGCCGTTCTTCTTGAAGTTCCCCTTCTTCCCTTTGCCCTTTTCTTGAAACTAGTGGTCTTGTCTACCATCAACACTTGATACTTTTCTTGATTTCTACCTTCGTCGATTTCAGCATTACGAAGAGCTTGGGAATCGTTTCCGTTATCCCTTGCATATCATAGTTCATCACGAAGTTCTACTAACTTGGTGATGGTGACTAGAGAATTCTGTCAATCACTATTTTATCTGGAAGATTAACTCCCACTTGATTCAAGCGATTGTAGTACCCAGACAATCTGAGCACATGCTCACTGCTTGAGCTATTCTCCTCCATCTTTTAGCTATAGAACTTGTTGGAGACTGCATATCTCTCAACTCGGGTATTTGCTTGAAATATTAACTTCAACTCCTCGAACATCTCATATGGTCCATGACGTTCAAAATGTCTTTGAAGTCCCGATTCTAAGCCGTTTAAGCATGGTGCACTAAACTATCAAGTAGTCATCATATTGAGCTAGCCAAATGTTCATAACATCTGCATCTGCTCCTGCAATAGGTTTATCACCTAGCGGTGCATCAAAGACATAATTCTTCTGTGCAGCAATGAGGATAAACATCAGATCACGGATCCAATCCGCATCATTTCAACCAACATCTTTCAACTTAGTTTTCTCTAGGAACATATCAAAAATAAAACAGGGGAGCTAAACACGAGCTATTGATCTACAACATAGATATGCTAATACTACTAGGACTAAGTTCATGATAAATTAAACTTCAATTAATCATATTACTTAAGAACTCCCACTTAGATAGACATCCCTCCAATCATCTAAGTGATCACGTGATCCAAATCAACTAAACCATAACCGATCATCACGTGAAATGGAGTAGCTTTCATTGGTGAACATCAATATGTTGATCATATCTACTATATTATTCACGCTCGACCTTTCGGTCTCAGTGTTCCGAGGCCATATCTGCATATGCTAGGCTCGTCAAGTTTAACCTGAGTATTCTGCGTGTGCAAAAACTGGCTTGCACCCGTTGTAGATGGACGTAGAGCTTATCACACCCAATCATCACATGGTGTCTGGGCACGATGAACTTTGGCAATGGTGCATACTCAGGGAGAACACTTTTATCTTGAAATTTAGTGAGAGATCATCTTATAATGCTACCATCAATCAAAGCAAGATAAGATGCATAAAAGATAAACATCACATGCAATCAATATAAGTGATATGATATGGCCATCATCATCTTGTGCTTGTGATCTCCATCTCCGAAGCACCGTCATGATCACCATCGTCACCGGCGCGACACCTTGATCACCATCGTAGCATCGTTGTCGTCTCGCCAATCTTATGCTTCCACGACTATCGCTACCGCTTAGTGATAAAGTAAAGCATTACAGCACAATTGCATTGCATACAATAAAGCGACAACCCTATGGCTCCTGCCAGTTGCCGATAACTCGGTTACAAAACATGATCATCTCATACAATAAAATTTAGCATCATGTCTTGACCATATCACATCACAACATGCCCTGCAAAAACAAGTTAGACGTCCTCTACTTTGTTGTTGCAAGTTTTACGTGGCTGCTACGGGCTTAATCAAGAACCGTTCTTACCTACGCATCAAAACCACAACGATAGTTTGTCAAGTTGGTGTTGTTTTAACCTTCGCAAGGACCGAGCGTAGCCACACTTGATTCAACTAATGTTGGAGAAACTGACACCCGCCAGCCACGTGTGTGCAAAGCACGTTGGTAGAACCAGTCTCGCGTAAGCGTACGCGTAATGTCGGTCCGAGCCGCTTCATCCAACAATACCGCTGAACCAAAGTATGACATGCTGGTGAGCAGTATGACTTATATCGCCCACAGCTCACTTGTGTTCTACTCGTGCACAACATCAACGCATAAAACCTAGGCTCGGATGCCACTATTGGGGAACGTAGTAATTTCAACAAATTTCCTACGCACACGCAAGATCATGGTGATGCATAGCAATGAGAGGGGAGTTTGTTATCTATGTACCCTCGTAGACCATTTGCGGAAGCGTTATATCAACACGGTTGATGTAGTTGTACGTCTTCACGTCCGACCGATCCAAGTACCAAAAGCACGGCACCTCCGAGTTCTGCACACGTTCGGCTCGGTGACGTCCTCGCCTTCTCGATCCAGCAAGAGGGGCGAAGTAGTAGATGAGTCCCGGCAGCACGACGGCGTGGTGACGGTGTTGGTGAAGAACAATCTCCGCAGGGCTCCGCCTAAGCACTACGAAAACTATGACGGAGGATAAACTACAGGGGACGGGGTTGCCGGCACACGGCTTGGTGTTTCTTGATGTGTCTTTGGTGCTAGCCCTACCCCTCTGTTTATATGTTGAGCCTTGGGGTCGAAACTTGGAGTTAAAGCCTCCTCAAAGTCGGTTTCACCCGAAAGGCAAGAGTCCTTCTCGGACTCCAGGGCTAGACGCCAGGGTTCCCGGCGTCTACCCCCTAGACGCCAGGGTTCCTGGCGTCTAGCCTCTGGTCTCCGCAAAACTTCCTTTTGCACTTTCCAAAAGCCTCGTCGGCTTTCCCCTTTGGCCCAGATTAAAGTGCATGCCCAAACATTTCGGGAAACATCCGGAACCCCTTCCGGTGAATTCCGGAATCCTTCCGGAGATCAAACACTACTATCCCATATATCAAAATTTATCTCCGGACTATTCCGGAGTTCCTCGTCATGCCCGTTATCTCATCCCGGACTCCGAACAACATTCGGTCATCAACATACATAACTCATATAGTACTATATCGTCAACGAACGTTAAGCATGCGGACCCTACGGGTTCCAGAACTATGTAGACATGACCGAGACACCTCTCTGGTCAATAACCAATAGCGGGACCTGGATGCCCATATTGGCTCCTACATATTCTACGAAGATCTTTATCGGTCAGACCACATAACAACATACGTTGTTCCCTTTTTCATCGGTATGTTACTTGCCCGAGATTCGATCGTCGGTATCTCAATACCTAGTTCAATATCATTACCGGCAAGTCTCTTTACTCGTTCCGTAATACATCATCCCGCAACTAACTCATTAGTTGCAATGCTCGCAAGTCTTATAGTGATGTGCATTACCGAGTGGGCCCAGAGATACCTCTCCGACAATCGGAGTGACAAATCCTAATCTCGAAATACGCCAACCCAACAAGTACCTTTGGAGACACCTATAGAGCACCTTTATAATCACACAGTTATGTTGTGACGTTTGGTGGCACACAAAGTGTTCCTCCGGTAAACGGGAGTTGCATAATCTCATAGTCATAGGAACATGTATAAGTCATGAAGAAAGCAATAGCAACAAACTAAACGATCAAGTGCTAAGTTAACGGAATGGGTCAAGTCAATCACATCATTTTCCTAATGATGTGATCCCGTTAATCAAATGACAACTCATGTCTATGGTTAGGAAACTTAACCATCTTTGTTCAACGAGCTAGTCAAGTAGAGGCATACTAGTGACACTCTGTTTGTCTATGTATTCACACATGTATTATGTTTCCGGTTAATACAATTCTAGCATGAATAATAAACATTTATCATGAAATAAGGAAATAAATAATAACTTTATTATTGCCTCTAGGGCATATTTCCTTCAGTTGGCCCCCACGACCCACATGAACGGTTGCCGGTGGCGAGGAGGTCGTGGGCCAGCTCCTACATTGGACTAGTTTGCGCTATGTCGTCCCGACAGGTGTGTCCCACATGTCGGTTTCCCTGTTTTCCCGGCCATATTCAAGCGTCGGTGCTCCGCGTTGCGCATTAGCCCTTTCACTATGTAGGCCAAGCGAGACAACTTATTGTTTATTTGAGCCGTTCAAGTATAATCATGTGGTGTTTGCTTATTTCTCATTCCTCTCCAACCCTCTTCTCCATTGATCATGTCGCCCTCCGGTCGAGTCCATCCTCCCGCATGCCTCATTTGAACATTCCGTCGAGTATCATTCGCATGTGGGCCTAGACCATGCTTGTATTTCCAATGTTTATTTGTAATTTTTCCGACATGCATACAAACAAATGGTTCATTTGAAGTTTCACTTTGCCTCCACAATGTGTCGCTTTGCGTCTTAGTTTTGACATCCCATTCGGTTCATGCCCCGATACATGCTGACAAGATCGATTAATGTTCAGAGATCAATTGCGTGTCGTGCAAGGAGATAAAGGTTTGGTCTGTTTCTATGATAGAAATGACCCGCGG